>NC_079972.1:4559794-4890036 GCF_029852145.1 Microplitis mediator
TAAATCTGACTCCCCTTTCATAGATGGTCATGATTACTTATTTTGTCAGTATCTTATAAGTAATTCAAAACGTTTGGAAAAAAAGATTGCTTTCAGAAATTTAAAGAGCTGTGGATCACATAGCCTTGTCAAATTCATTAGCAAAGTCTCTAAATGTGGGAAATTCGGTTTTTGAACGCTTAGATCCAAATGAATTACTTGATTTGTTTAAAACTGAAATTCTATCAACTTTGAATGTATTTGCACCAGTAATTACAAAAAAGATTGTTCGTCATAGTAATCCTTGGTTTACAAAAGAATTAAAAGTCAAGTGCAATGAACGAGATGAAATTTACAAGCGAGCTAGAAGAAATCGAGATCCAAATTTACTTGTTCTTTACAGAGTAAAGAGGAAAACGCTATAAGTTGAGTTGAATCGTGCCCGTGAAATATACTTGAAAACTGCTCTCTCAAATCTACCGCATGGATCAACTGTCTGGAGCAAACTTAAACATCTTGGATTAATTAAATCAAACTCTTCATCACCGCTAAATTTCTTCAATGCTTCTGAGCTTAATGACTACTATGCTAACATAGTTAGAAAACATCCACCTTGCAGTAATGATTTTATAGATCTTTTACCTTTGACTTGTTCGAGGTTAGTTGAGTGCTCGTTTAAGTGGTCAAAAATTGATATTGTCGATGTTACTAAAGCATTACATCTTACGCTCTCTAAATCTAAAGGGAATAGTCCTGGTGGGCTGGATTTAAGATGGCTGAGAGATCATTTTTCACAAATCTCACTCTTTCTCACTGCTTTATTCAACAGATCTCTTGACAACGGTACTTTTCCCGAGGTTTGGAAAACCATTTATATAATACCATTAAACAAAGTGACACCGCCCAGATCTCCGTCGGACACTAGGCCGATTGCAAATCTATCTCATTTAGCAAAAGTTTTTGAGAGAATTATTGCAAATCAAGTGGTAGCTTACCTGGAGGGTAATGACTTGTTTGATCCATTTCAGTCTGGATTTCGCAAACATCACAGTACGCAGTCTGCATTGTTAAAGCTCACTGATGACATCAGACAAGCTATGGATAAAAATCAAGTGACCTTGCTGGTTCTATTTGACCTAAGCAAGGCGTTTGACTACGTGGATCCAAAAACTATATTTATTGCACTTTTTGAGCTTGGTTTTTCAATTGAAGTAATAACTTGGTTTTTCTCTTACTTATCAAATCGATCTCAATCATTATTGAATGATTTAGGAATCCCGATAAGATTTCTGAAAACCTCATCAGGAGTCCCTCAAGGCTCTGTTCTGGGACCGATATTATTCCTAATTGTTATGAATTCTGTGGTCCAACAGTTAGTATTTTGCAAGCATGGATTGTTTGCTGATGATGAATATATCTATCGGCATTGTTATATTTATCAGCTTCAAGAAGCAGCCAGGCAGGTCACTGTTGATGCTCAAGCAGTTGCAGATTGGGCGAAGCAGCATGGTTTAGAGATAAACTTGTCAAAGACGAAAGCTATGATCTTGGGTTCGAGTAGTAAATTAAGGCAAATTCAAGCTATAGATGTTCCTTCTATTATAGTAAATGGTATTGTAATACCCTATGTTGATTCAAATAAATGCTTGGGGATACATTTAAGCCAGAACTTATCTTGGAACAATCATGTCGCACAAATTTCCAGCAAAGTTAACTCAGCTCTCCATAGTCTTAAAGTGAGGAAGAACATTTTTACTGTTGAGATCAGGAAGTTATTGGTATCAGCAACCATCCTACCTCTCATTGATTACTTCTCTGTTGTGTTCACTGACTGTACTTTTGAAAATGATCTAAAATTGCAGCGTGCAATAAATGCTTCGATAAGGTTCATTTTTAATTTAAAAAAAGATGAACATATCACCCCGTATCGTCGAGAACTTGGATGGTTATCAGTCAAATACCGCAGGCTGTATTTTTTAGTATGCTACTTTTATAAGCTACTAGATGTCAGCAAGCCTCGGTACTTGCGTGATCAATTTGTTGAAGAGACTGATGTTAAGCGTTCAAAAAGACTAGCGGCTAAGAGACATTCGTCATTTAAATTGCCAAATTTCGCCACTACTTACCTTGAAAAATCTTTTTTGGTAACTGTGATAAGGATGTGGGAAGAATTACCTGGTGAGATAGTAAATTCATGCAGCTTAGAAGTATTTAAAAATAAAGTGTTCGACTATCTCTTGAATTTGGATCATTGACTTGACTTTTCAACTACAAATTTTTGATCTTGAGTAATGATAAATATTAAAATGTCTTATAAACGGTTTTGACCTGTTCTTAGTCTTTATACTAGCAAGTGTAAATGAATTAGTGGAGTTTATCAGTAAAATGAATGTTATAGTTTATTATAGTTGAATCTATGTTTGTTTATTAGTTAAATCATACGATTTAACATCTAAAGTCCTAATTTTTGTTATTATTAATGTACTTACATTTTACATTCTTATTTTGTTTAACTTTTGTATTTTGTATTTATGTAAATTGCCATTTGGCCTGTGCCTTGGCATAATAAAATCTAATCAATCAATCAATCAATCTCTCTCTCTCTCTCTCTCTCATTTTTATAATTATTAATTTTTCACAAGAGCTTTAACTACTGACTTAAAATTGGTAAGAGTACCAACAAAATAGTTTAAGTTTTCGGAGTGTTTATTCACCGTGTTTAGGAGTTTAAATTTGGGGCAATGTTTCACATAATTTTTCCCAGTGATTGAAACATTTACTAATCGAGTTTGTCTAAGCCCTTGTTTAGGTATAATGAAATCTATTGACCCAAGTAAGTCCGGGGAAACTATCATATAATTAATAAGTTTGAAGAAGAAGCATAACTCCGAGTATTCCAGTCTAGTGCTTAATTTTCACAGCTTTAATTTATCATATTGCTCATCGACACTTGTTATTATTCCTTTCGTTCTTAGTTTGTATGCAATAAACTTTATGAATTTGCGCTGTATGGATTCTAGCCTGTCTATTTGATATGATTGATAAGGAAACCAAGATATGTTTTCATATTCCAGTATTGGTCTTACCAGAGCATTAAACAACCTTGTTGGAGTTACTACACTATTAAAATCATTACCCATTCTAATTATGCAGCCTAATATTTGACTGGCTTTAGCAATAGTTTTGTTTATGTGTAACTTCAAAGTAAGCTTCTCATCTACAGTTACGCCAAGGTCCTTGATTGAGTCCACAATCTTTAGTTGATTTCCATTTATATAGTACTCTTTTGGGAAGCCATTAGTATAGCTTCTTGAGAAAACCATCACAGCACACTTGTCCACATTTAGTCTTAGTTTATTTCTACGGCACCATTTGGCTAGCTTGTTGACATCTGATTGCAGTATCTCATGATCTATTAAACTACTAATTGTCCTCCTAACTTTATATTCGTCCGCAAAAATTTCAAATGAAGACTCCATGAGTATACTGATATCATTGATGTAGATACAGAAAAATATTGGTCCTAAATGTGAACTTTGCGGCACTCCCGTAGTAATGCTGAAACTTTTTGACAGTTTCCCTTTGACTTTTACTTGCAGAGACCTACCGGTAAGATACGATAGGCACCATTTTATTGCCGGGCCTTTTACACCATACTTAATTAGTTTGGCTGTGAGTTTCAGAGGATCGACCGTATCAAAGGCTTTACTTAAATCCGTATATATTGTATGCTGTTCTGCACCGCGCATTAAAGCTGTCATGATGTCATCAATGTGAAAGAATAGATTAGAAATGGTTGAGCGTCCTTTGACAAATCCATGCTGGTTATCGATGAGTATATTTTTGAAGGAGCTATTTATAATCGGTAGGATAAGTTTTTCTAGCAACTTAGGTAAAGCTGACTGCAGCGTTATAGGCCTATAGTTTGTTACCGTATTTTTTGCTCCGGCTTTGTGGATTGGCGATATGTAGGACATCTTCCACGGTTCCGGAAATGTACCCTGTTGAAGCGAATAATTCAAGATGTGGGTAACTATCTCACTTAGACCCACTGCACATTCTCTCAATATGTGGTTGGGCACACCATCAGGACCTCCACCTTTATTTGGGTCAACACCGAGTAGACCTCTCAAGACATCATCGAATGTAACTTCGAAAGAACTGAGATTTGAATCTCCAAGATCACTTAGCAAGTCCAGGTCTCCATTAAAATCCCTCTCATCTTCTAATTCCTCCGCAGTGTCTATTATTTCTTCGCGATCATAAGTACTCTTGAAGAATTCCGCGAATAATTTGCTGATGCCACTGTCCACTGCCACTCTTCAACAGTCTTGTCCCCCCAGGACATTGTTCCTGGAATCCCTTCATTCGATTTCTTCTTGTTACTGACAAATCTCCAGAAATGTGAAGGATTTAGATCTATGTCTTTTTCAACCGAGTTTATGTAGCTATTATAACAATGTTCACTGAGTGTTTTGCATTCCTTCCTAAGGTTGCTAAATGCCACGTAATCTCCCTCTTTACCACTTGATCTATATCGTTTATGGGCAAGTTTTTTTTTTGCTGTTAGTTGTCTTAATTTATTACTGAATCAGATTGGGAAATTTCCTTTTTTCCTGTATCTCTTAGGCACGAATCGATCAATACCTTCTTTTAAAATAGTGTAGAACAAATTTAGTTTATCATTTATGGAATCCAATTGATATATTTGGATCCAATTTATTCCAAGCAAATAATTGTTGAGTCCGCCATAGTCTCCTAACCTGTAGCAGTAATACTCTTCTCTGTTGACTCGAGAACTGTATTGAATGTCTAGAGCAATGTAAAGTGCCGGATGATGCGAATCAAGTGGAAGCATGGTGGGATACTCTGTAACTGATATATTAGAATTGGCAAAACATAGATCAAGCAGCTTATTATTTTTATTATAGACATAGTTATATTGGTTTGAACCCAAACATTGAATTTCATTCATTATAATCTGTTCATAAATCCTTCTGTTGTCGATTTTATTAGTATTATCCAGATAATCATCTGAAATTGTTGGTAGATTATAATCACCTAGAATTATTATTTTGCATTTATTATACTTTGAAGTAATTGAGTTTAAATCTGAGAAATGTTTGTTGTATAGTTCCCAACTTGCACCAGGTACAAAATATACACAGCCAATGATGATTATATCACGCCCTAATTTAACCTTCACAAATAGCTGCTCAAGTTCAATATTTAATACTGGTAGTTCTTCTACTTCCCAGCAATTTTTGACAGCTATGAAAACTCCACCGCCTTGTTTCTTTGTACTAGTTATCGAACTCCTGTCTTTTCTAATTATGTTGTAAGAATCACAAATACACTCTCAATCTGCGATAGTTTCATTAAGCCAAGATTCACTAACACATATCACATCTTGTATTGCACTTGATGAGGAGATTATGAAATCCTTCAATTTTGTTCGCATTCCTCAAACATTTTGATAGTATATATTTAATTGTGATTGTGGTTTGCCAGTCTCTCTCTGGCCAACTGAAAATTGGATTTTTTTATTTTTTGAGGAACTCCATTGATATATCTGATTGTTTTATTGTTGTCCCCCCTTGCATTACATTTATGTAGTTCATTCCTTAGCTTCGATAGGTGTTCACGCTGCACTTGAGTCAGATCAGCTTTAAATCGTATGCCAGATTCAATATTTGACTTGGATGTTAATATTGATCTAGCTACAGATGGTTGTCCAACATCCACTATAACAGGTCTAGTTTTAACATTTTGCTGCTTCCCTATTCTAGAGACTTTTATCTTGACACCCGGCTCAGAAAGCACTTCAGGGACAGCTTAAATGACTGCTAGCTCATCGTCCTTCTTTTTTAGATCAATTTCCGAATTTTTCGATTCAGGTACATTAAACGCAATAACTCTTGACTCTCTTTTTTTTTCTCTCATTGATTACAGCAACCATTGTTTCTACTCCATAGGATGTACTGTTTGGGTCTAAACTATTAAATTTAGCCTCCAATTCCACGACTTTATTTTTTAGTCTAGCATTCTCCTCAAGTATCCTTCTGTTATCCTTTGACAGCTTGTTGATGTCATTTTTTATTGAATTAAGGCTGTTATCTATATCATTTTTGAACGATGAGAAATGTTTCCTGAGCATAACATCAAGATTTTTTACTGTGACGACATTACTGTCACTATTATCATGATCATCGTCCTCATCTTCCGACAACACAACACTAACCTCACTTTTGCAATCATCACATTTTCACTGTTCACCAGTTTTTTCAATTCTGGTTGCTAATATACTAAAATCGGCTCTTTTAAAACCATAACATTTACTGTGATACCAATTTTTGCAAAAACTACATTGTATACTGGACACATTTTCTTTTATAATTGCATAACAAATACTACACTTGCATCTGTCCGCCATCTTGACTACTATCGTTTAGCTTTAACTAATAACATTTCCAAACTGTTCACCACGGTATTGAGAGAGAGACTTTACTCATAGTCGTAACAAGCTTCGATTATTCCGGAGTCTCAAGCCGGTTTCTGTGCGAACAAAAGTTGCCAAGACAATATTTTTGCCTTAATGGCAGCACTTCAACTACGGGTGCGGCAAGATGGAGGATCTGCGGAAGCGATCGTGATTGACTTTCGTAGAGCCTTCGACTCGATTAATCACTCTTTGCTCTGGAGAAAACTGTTTTTAACTGGAGTAAGCCCGGAACTGATACGCATTCTGGAAAAGCTGTATTCAAATGCGACTACAAAAGTGAGGCAAGACGAGCATACTCGGATTAAATTGCAATCAGTGAAGGTGTACTGTAGGGTGAGTCACTCAGCCCATTACTCTTCATATTATTCTTAGCGGACATAGAAACTTTTTTCAGGAAAAATGGATGTGAAGGATTAAATCTAGACGGCCGAACTGATATCCTCATGCTGTTGTACGCGGATGATTTAGTAATACTAGCAAAAAATGCTCCAGACATTCAGAAAAAACTACTCTTATTGGAAAACTACTGCGAAAGCAACTGCCTCACAATTAACACACAAAAAACCAAGATCATCCACTTCAATAAAAACGGCAACTGCAGAAAATTGAAGAAAACTAAATTTACGCTGAATGGAGACCATATAGAGGTAGTCAGCTCCTGTACTTACTTAGGCGTAGTTCTCTCGGGGTCTCTGTCTGGAAGAAAGGCAGCTGAATCAGTGATCTCCAGAGCAAATATCGCTAGTTCACAGACACTGACCATTCTCGCTAAAGGCAAAGCTGATTCCTGGAACACCATATGCAAACTCTTTGACACAACTATTGCTACCACGCTTCTGTATTCTGTTCATCTCTGGGGTTTTTGCCATCACCAAATGCTTGAATAAGCCCAAGAAAACTTCTTCAAGAAGCTGTTTCTGCTACCACGTTGCACACCGGGATATGCACTGAGGCTAGAACTGGGTTTGACACCTGTCAAGTATAAAGTTTTTCAACAGGCCTGGCGATGGATACTTAAACTGCTAGATATGCCCGGACATAGATACCCACGCATAGCTTTCTTTAGGCTATGCAAACTATCCCTGGGAGAAAATTGTGATCCGAAATACAATTGGGCAGCTCGATTTTATCAAATTTTAAAAGAAACAGGACACGGAGACCTATGGGAAAATTTAAACAGCCAAACCTGGAAAGCTAGGGAGTACAGACTCTTTAAAAATTACGCTGAAAAACTCCGCAAAAAAGATATAGCCAAATGGACCGCCTCCACATTCTGTCAATGCAAGCATACTTATGGACCCAAATTGGAACCTGCGAAGTATATCAAAGCTAGATGTCCGATAAACTGGCTAAGAATGTGTATTAACCTAAGACTGGCAAATAACTTCAAGCGTCGTTTAAAATACGACTCCAAGGTCTATACGTTTGATCCAAATAATCAATGCATGAGCTGCAATAACCGCAATTACGGAAACGTTCAACACGACCTTGTTGAATATCCAACGTACACACTCTTCAGAAACGAGTTTCTCTTTACTGATGAAAACACACGGGAAAAAACTGTCTCTGAATGCCTCGATCTGCACACGAAAGGTGACCTGAAGAAGCTGTATTACTATATGAGCAATGTCCTGGCAGTCCTGTATCTCTGCGACGACTACCAGGACCACTGAAATTTGCAATTGCGCTGATTGTGATATCTACGATTTCCACACTGACGTTGTACCTGACACACCACCAAAGAGTTCATCGTCTATACCAGATGTCTTAAAATCTCACTTAAAACTTATTGTTTAATTTTTCTACGATGTATAATTTTACTTAAAGTGAATGTGTATTTTTATTTAAATATGTCTATGAAAAAAGTAGAAAAAAATTAATAATTAATTTTTTAAGAGGTATTATTTTGATTAAAATGACTATATATCTGTATTCAAATATGTATATGTAAGAATAAAAAAAAAATAATAATAAAAAATGTATATGAACTCCTGCCAAGAGGAAGGAAACTTTCTAAGAAGGCAGTTTTGAAATAAATAAATAAATAAATATTTAAAAATTGGGAATTTGCTTCCGAAAAAATCAATCTTTGCCCCTAACACACTTAACGGTTCTTTTTGTCAAATTTTATTCAACTTTTGAGCTTTTAAAAACGATCCAAAAAAACTTTAGCGCAAAGTCATAAAAAATAAGCCAAATTTAGAAATTTTTTTATTTTCAATCGAAAGAACGAAATATAAAGGAAAGTCGGCACAAAATGGGAATAGCGGGGTTAAATACTGTCTTGGTTGAAGTTTTTTTTTTGAGACAAAACAATTGAGAATCGAAGGCTTCGGACGTCGAAAAAATGACGGTTTTATTGAAAAAACTGGAATAATTCATATATCGTGACTTCCGAAAAATTTTTGTATTTTGTTTTGAAAACTGCATTTAAAAACACAAAGGCTATAGGCCGATAAGTATAGTGAATCGGCCCCAGAAAGATATCTGGCTTATAATTTCAAGGTATGTTGGTACTTATAAGATACTTCGATACTGCAAGTTTCAGCTCTTCATCTAATACCGTTTTCGAGAAAATCGAAAAAGCTGACATCCAGAAAAAAGTGATTTTCTCAGAAACCCGTAAACCGATTGATTTGAATTTTTAATATGTTTTGGGGGATGATGATAGCTTCTAGGAAAAAAATTGGTCTATCGGTAAATCCTGCGGGCCAGCCCCAAAACTTTCCGCTGTTTTCGAGCTCGTTGAGCTTTAAAACATTATTGGGAATCTATTTTCGAGCTCTTCGAGCTCGCAAATACTTTTGTATGCCATTGTTTTGTAAAAAACCATTTTGTAGCATTTCTTTCTCCCACGATATCTCACGAACGAATGAACCGATTTCGACAGTTGAGGTGGCATTCGACGCGTCTTACAAAGTTTTAGAGCTTATTAGATTATGGAATCAATCCATCGAGCAAATTAAAAGTTATCCAAATAAAACGTTTTTAAAAAAATTTTATTTTTGAAATATCTCCGAACGCACCTTACCGATGAAGCTCATATTATTACAGCTTCAAGATATTAACAAGCCGCGTCGAATGACACCTCAAAGATCAAAATCGGTTTATCCGTTCAAGAGTTATGAATATTTACATACATACATACATACATACGTACGTACGTACGTACGTACACACATACATACACTCGGACATTATCGTGAAATCAGTCAGGATAGCTTCCTAGAACCTCAAAACGTCAAAATCTGTTATTGCAAATCGGACCGAAACCAATAACTTCTCGAATTTTTGAAAATTTTCAATTTTCTTAGCGGGAAGTTAAAAATTATGAGCTATATTGGTTCTTAAGAACCTCGAAAAAATGACGTTTTTCTTATAATTTTAATTTTTAACTATGATAGAGTTTTGGCACAATTATGAAACTATTTTTTTTGAATTCCTCATCCAATTTCCTGTGAAAATCTGACTTTTACGAATATTAATAAATGGTACGCCATATTGAAAAAAATAGAAAACCATTTTTTTACTCAAAAATCAAGTTATTTTAATGTTTTTATTCAATGAACAGCAGGAATGGTGCTCACTTGAATATTATTCTTGATTATGTATGTGATAACTACGTTTTAATAAATATTATTGTTCCCGCATAATAATTAGTTCATTCAGTAACTGTAAGATGGCACTGTTATTACAAGCCGGTAACCTTATTTTCTACTTTTGATTAAAAATGACATATTTACAAACCATTCTTCAAATTCACTGTTTACATTAAAAAAGAGCTTGGTTTGTTTTTCTATTATCGTTTGTTCCAAAATATAAAAGGGACGTATTACTCTGATTTTATATAAATGCAAAAATGTCGACGTCTAAAAATAACAATCCAAAATGTTGCGTTTGTTCAAAATTTATAAAAAAAGTACCTGGTGCTCCAAAACATATAGAAAGTGATGGAGATGCTGCAGAGTTTTCAACTATTTTCGACTGTCCAATTATAGTTGGTGATATTGTGTGCTTATGTTGCCGTGTAAAAAAATATAAAAAAATGAAACTTGATGATGAAGAAACGGAAGCATTTGGAGAAAATGAATTGACTTCAGATATAAGTGATTTGAGTGGCATGTTAGAAAGAACTTAATCAGACTTATCATCGATAATTTTGTCGCAATTAAGCTCTGATGATTCATCATATTATTTGAATCTTGTATCTCATGATACAGAGGAGTGTATTGAAATTCAAATTGAAAGAACTGTTGCTACTCACAGATAATGTTGTGTGTGTAATGTTTCAAATACCATTCTTGCACTTGATCCTCAAGATGCACGTACTCAATGCTTCATCAAGCGACGAACTTTTATGCCGAATGGAAATCGATGCTGCAGAGACTATCTGATAAAAAACATTTTTATGAAGAGAATTTAGATAGGTTAAAGGTTTTTTCCAATTGGAGTATTTTAAGATCGTCAGAACTAACCCAACCTATGGAAAACTTGGTTGTTGACTTTAACTCTACTTTGCTCGATAAAATGGATGATTCTCAAATTTCTGATGAACAACTTTATATATTTACTGGATTAAGAAGAGAAAATATAATAGAAGTACGTGATTTATTAATAACAATGAGGAATACAGATTTTCGCACGGTTACTAAAGCACTTATTGTATTTCTATTCAAACTTCGTACTGGCAACTCAAACAAATTGATATCAGCGACTTTACAATTACCAAATGAGCAGTTGGTTTGCGAACAAGTAATATAATCATTCGAAAAAGATGTATTACCTCGTTACTTTGGTTTTCAAACCATGTCCAGAACTGATCTTGTTCAAAATAATTTATCACCGCTATTATTATTGTTATTATTATTATGTATTAATCATTGGCCATGGAGTCTAAGCTCCTTGCGGCCATCCAAATACAAAATACAAAATTATAATACAGTATCCCATATAAAATACAATACAATCAAATAGCAAAAATATTAAACATTAACATTAACATAAACATAAATGTCATCACACGAAATCTCACTTTGAAGAGTTCTCACACATTCAGCAATATCTCCCAATCTACAGCTAAGGTAGATAACCAGGTCGTCAGCATAAAACAAATGTTTACATTTTATTATTAAAAGGCCAAGATCAGTAACAAAAATAGAGTATAACAAAGGCCCAAGTACACTACCTTGCGGCACACTACGTAAAACCTCTTCCCAGCCCGATTTATAACCGCTACTAGTCCAAATAGCTTGTAAACGACCTTTCAAATATGTAACAAACCAATTACACGCAACCTCATCAAATCCCATAGCTTTAAGTTTCAATATTAAAATATCAAGCACTACCGAGTCAAACGCCTTGCTAAAGTCGAAGAATATCGCAAAAGTTAACATAGAGTTATCCATTGCCCAGCGAACATCATCACAAAACTTGATGACAGTATCTTGCATATTGAGGCCTACCTTAAAAGCCGTCTGAAATTCATCGGTAATTCCATTAAGAGTTAGATACGCAGAAACTTGGTCATACACACAGCGCTCCAATGATTTTGATATTGCACACATTATAGAAATCGGACGATACTCCGAATACTCAGTTGGATTACGTGTTTTCGGCAACGGCAGTACGTAGGACCGCTTCCAAGTCGATGGATACTCTCCTGTAGAAAGCGAGAGATTGAATAAATTCGTAATATGCTGTAGGAAGAAAGGCATCAAAACTTTATACGATTTTATTTCAAGTCCATCTGGACCAATAGACCCAGAGGTTAACCTCATGATTGCCTGCTTAACCTCAAAATTTTCAATAACTCTGAAAGAGAAAGTGCTATGACATTTAACTACTCTTGCCTCTAAATATTCATAATCAATAGTAGCACAACCATCAGACAGGCCAATGAAATTTGCTGCATTAATAAAATAGTCATTCAAATCATTTAGGTTAACATGACGGTCAATAACCGAATCTGAATTTTTAATCAGCCCAAGTTTCCTAAAGTCATTCCAGACCGCCTTTGCATCTCTACACTCTCGAAAACGATTGTCAAAATAATGTTTCTTAGCCTCAATTATTCTACGTTTAATTAACTTTCTCACGCACACATATTCCTCATACGCAAATCCCGTTCTTCTGAAGATCCTATAGAGCTTTGACCTACGACGCTGAAGAGCTCTTATATCCTGATTAAAGTGTTGGTACGCTGATTTGAGTGATAAGCTTTTTCTGATTTGCGATGGAACATATGTTCGTCATCAAAAGAGCTCTAATAATGCATATCAAAGAAAGTCTTTCTCTAGGTAAAAGAAAGTGCCGCTATGTAAACCATTTCCTATTTGTACAACAAATGGTTATATAGTTGATGTACTAGGGTCATATAACGCCAACCTAAATGAAGCTGCTATAATGAAAGAGATTATCGATTCTCCTGATAGCATTTGCAATTTATTGGAGCTGGGTGATGTTTTTGTTGTTGATCGAGGATTTTGTGACGTGCAGGCGCATTTAGAAGAAAAAGGTTATCAAGTATTGATGCCCGCGTTGAAAGGTAAAAGAAATCGTTTAACGACGACTGAATCTAATGCTTCAAGGTACGTTACAAAAATTCGATGGGCAGTAGAAGCAGTACATGGTATGCTAAAACAAAAATATCATTTACGTGACCAGAAATTCGACAGTAAAATGCTACCTAGAGTAGGAAGTGATTATAGAATCGCATCATTTCATCACAATCAATACGATAAAAGCCTGTCTTTAAATGCAGAGTATTTCGATGGAATTGTTGAAATGATGGAATCTCGAAATAATACGGACAATACATTAGCTGAAAAAGTAGATAAAAATGGTTGGCAGCGGAAGAAACTTCCATTTGAAACAATTTCATCTTGTGATTTAATGGACTTTCTGGAAATGACTGAAAAGGACTTGAAGCTTCTATTAACGGGATCATATCAATATAAACAAGCAGTATCATATTTAGCAGAAATGATAGATGAATCAGATAATATAACTATTCAGTTTGTCAAAAAACAAACCAATGTGTTGAAGGCTCAAGTGCAATCTCGTCACATCGGAAGAAAAGTTTACAGGTGTTTTATTGAATATAAACCAGACACAATTGGATGGAGTGGAATATCAAGGTACTGTTGTAAATGTGCTAATGGACTCAGAACAATTGGTTGTTGTTCACATGTTGCTGCAATAATTTTCTACTTAGCACACGCTCGATATTTGGCTAAAATCCCCAGATCAGCTGAAATACTTAATTTCTTATTCAACAAAGATAATATTACCCGGTCATTGATGAAGATAGCGAGGAGGATTAGTCATGAAGATCACAGAAAATCATTCTTACTATGTAAAAAATAATATATTCAAATATAGCGATAACTAGTGTTTAATGAATAAAAACAATGAAATAACTTGATTTTTGAATAAAAAAAATGTTTTCTATTTTTTTCAATATGGCGTACCATTAATCAATATTTGTAAAAGTCATAATTCCACAGGATATTGGATGAGGAATTAGAAAAAAAATAGTTTCATAATTGTGCCAAAACTCTATCATAGTTAAAAATTAAAATTACAAGAAAAACGTCATTTTTTTCGAGGTTCTTACGAACCAATATAGCTCATAATTTTTTTCCTAGAAGCCACCATCATCTCCCGAAACATATTAAAAATTCAAATCAATCGGTTTACGGGTTTCTGAGAAAATCATTTTTTTCTGAATGTCAGCTTTTTTCGATTTTCTCGAAAATGGTATTAGATGAAGAGCTGAAACTTGCAGTATCGAAGTATCTTATAAGTACCAACATACCCTGAAATTATAAGCCAGATATCTTTCTGGGGCCGATTCACTATACTTATCGGCCTATGGCCTTTTGAAAAACAAAAGTGCCGAAAGGTTAAATTGTGAGAAAGTTATAGCAATTTAAAAAAAAAAAAAAACAGTTTTTTTCAAAAATTCGTGACTTTTCTTGGGTTGAGTAAAAAAATTTGAAAAAATTCAGAAATATGTCTTCGGTAAGATAAAAAATGATAAAAAAGTTTCAGCGAAATCGAAGGGGGTCGAGTCAAAACCTCGGTGATTTGGCATGGAATGCCCCATATATATATATATATATATATATGGTTGCCTGCGTTTCCATCCCCAGACAAAATATCCCCAGACAAAATATCCCCGGACATAATATGTCCAGACAAAATATCTCTAAGACAAAATATTTTCAGAAATAAATATCCAATTAAAGATAAATACTTACTTTCAATAAATTATTAATTTTCCAAAAATGATTAATTTTTTTAAGTTAGTGTTTTTTTTTTTTAATTGACAATTAAAAGAATATAAGCTATTGAATATAGATGAATTTTTTGTAAATTACTGCGTAATAGTTAATAATTATATATATTTCTTAAGAAATAAAAAATCTCATTATGCATCAACATAATCAACTTTATTTGTAATCATGGAATTGTTTAGGATATTATACACGATAACTCACGGCACATAGTATTTATCGCTTATATATCTTTGTACTCTAAATATTAATTACCCCAATACGACTTAAATTTTAATACTGATAATAATTATTGAAATTACCCTTACATTTTTGCTTGTATTACAATTGAACTAGAGAAATAATAAAATATACACTATCAATTCACCATTATATAAAGTAATAGACAATATCTTATTGAATATAAATTAAATACAATGCACCAAGTACGTGTCAACGACATTATCTTAATTTCCGAATCTACATAAACGAAAAGTCTAAAATTATGTGAACAAATAATCCTATAATTAATAATCACCGGAATGAATAATACAATAGTTTATAATTTCTTATGCTAATCATTTTAGTTATTATTGGACTACTCATGTTAAGACACAAAATTCCAAGTTACTTTGAATAAAGATAACACTTATACTACTAATAATTATTGAAATTAAAATTTGAACTAGAGAAATAATAAAAAATACAATATTAATTTATCACCATATAAAGAAATAAACAATGTCAAATTATATAATATATATTGAATACCATAGTGAGTACTTTAATGTATATGTCATTATTGGTTTATTATATGCTCACATAGTTCATTATCTGTTCAGTCACGAGCTTAATCATTTTGAAAAGCTTCGTGTACTTTCGCTACGTACGGGAGCAGCCGAACTCGCTACTGACTTGAATGTCAGAATAGTGCCGGGTCACTCGCTATCTGGGCCCGACACTTGCAATTTCTTGCTCATGACCGTGCCACGTCGGCATGAGAACCCGCTACCAGCCGGCCAATCAGAGAAATTGGCGGCTAACTATTTCCTGTTGGCGCGCTTTTAAGCCAATGGGAAAATTCGTTACTGCGGCCATACTGCCACGTCACCACCGAGCAGCCACGAAGGAAGAAGACGACGTCTCTAATTCTATCTACATCGTGCAGTCTTACTAACCACCACGCGTTTTTAACCGCTTGACTTGTCGCATTCGCTATCGCTTATCTATCTTGTCGCATTCGCTATAAAGTATTTTCTTACAGTTTAAGTGTAAATAAGTGTAAATAAATCTATAACTTATATTTGATAAATCTTGAGTAATTTTAATTGTTTTCAACCTTCACGCCATAACCAGATCCATTTTAGTTATCCTCTCATTTTACATTTTGGTCCTTCGAGCCGGATCTGGTGTGGGTTTAACAATTAAAAATTATTAAAATTTAAAATCGTAAAAAAATTGTGAGAAAAAGTGTGTGGTGTAATTGATCTTGAAGTGAAAATCGCTAAGTGCCGTGGGCATTGCTGAGCACTGCTAGAGTGCTGCCCGTGGTGATCAAATTTACACACCGGTGTAAAAAGACTCTTCAGCTTTTTTGATCGAAAACTTAGCGTCGGTTCCACGTGTATCGCGTCCATTTTGTATGCTACGTATATCTAAGATGGCCGCCGAAACACATTCGCTTTGCAAATGACTCGCATCGACACGATGCGCAACATGGCTACCCGCTAACAAAGACCCGCTATGTTGACAACATCTATGGAGGCGCAGATGAACTCGCTGAGGCAATTCAAGTTGCTCTCGACATAAAAAAATGTGTGCCGCAGAATGTTTCCCGCTTGCTAAGTGGGCAAGTAATTCAACGGAATTACACGCTCAAGCCGCTCCAGTGAATTTACACTCAACTGGGATGCTACGCTATCATTGTTGCTTCTTCAAGAATGGAATTTATTTCGAGATGAACTACATCAGATCTCGAAGATTCAGATACCTCGCTAGAATCATGTACAAAATGATGTATCAATTGAACTACATGGATTCTCTGACGCTTCTCAACTCGCTATGGCTGCTGTCGTATATTTAAAAGTTACTGACGCTACTGGAAGCTCCAATATCTCGCTAGTGTGTGAACTTAAATAAGTTGCTCCACTGAAACCCACTACAATACCAAGAATGGAGCTCAATGCCGCTGTGTTACTCGCTCAACTGGTACTTTACGTCAAGAAAATCTTGAAACTTGAAAATATATCAATTTTCTTGTGGACAGACTCCGCTGTATCTTTTACGGGGATACGAATCAACCCAGCTGACTGCGCTTCAAGAGGTTTAACAGCAGCCAAACTAGAACAGCATTCGCTATGGTGGACGGGACCTAAGTGGCTCAGTCAATAAAAAGAAAACTGGCCATCTTTTGACATCCCTTCGCAGACGGTATCACATCTTGAAGAACGTCCAGGTCTGGTTTTTACCATCTACAAGGCAGATTCACACCCGCTATACACGCTACTAGATAAATTCTCTAAGTTGTCACCATTACTTCACACGCTTGGAATCTGTCTACGTGCCATCGCTAAATTAAATAAAAAAAGTGCCACAGTCCACACTGGCCACACCACTCGCTACAGTTGACCTGGAACTCGCAAAGACTTTGCTGATCAAGTATACGCAAAGTCAGTACTATTCGCAAGAGCTGAAACTACTGAACAATGGTGATTCTCTACAACGAAATCATCGTCTCGCTAAATTGATTCCCTACGTCGACTACAATGAAGTACTCAGAGTTGGCGGTCGCTTGAAGAATTCGCTACTGGGTGATGAACGAAATAATCCAGTAATACTGCCAAGAACATCTCATAGGGGAGCTCAATTGACTATCGCTGATTTACGGAGATCTGACTGGATAGAAGGTGGGCAAGTTCCAGCCAGGTCTCACATTCTTCGCTGCGTCCGCTATATATATTGAAATTATCATGAATTATTCTACTGACGCTTTCGCCGCAGCATTTAGAAGATTTACTAATCGGAGAGGCGCCTGCAGTACCCTATACTCGGACTGTGGTACAAATTTTATAGGAGCAGACGCCACGCTAAGAAAAGAATTCGCAGCAGGATCGAGACAGCTAAAGGAACTTCAGTATTTACTCGCTACAGATGGCACAGACTGCAAGTTCAACCCGTCAAGCGCTCCCCATTTTGGTGACAAATGGGAAGCAGCCGTAAAGTCAATCAAGTTCCATTTTATACGAACTATTGGTGAATCGCTATTGACTTACGACCAACTCGCTACAGTTAACACAGATTGAGGCTGTGTTAAATTAAAGACCGATCGCTCCGCTACTCGAAGATCCTGCAGATTTAGCCGCTAACTTCTGAATTGTGTGTGCTACCAGTTCACTCTCCAGAAGACAATCCTGTCGACACCGTCGCCAGCGCTGGGGAGAATGTTCAGTCACGAGCTTAATCATTTTGAAAAGCTTCGTGTACTTTCGCTACGTACGGGAGCAGCCGAACTCGCTACTGACTTGAATGTCAGAATAGTGCCGGGTCACTCGCTATCTGGGCCCGACACTTGCAATTTCTTGCTCATGACCGTGCCACGTCGGCATGAGAACCCGCTACCAGCCGGCCAATCAGAGAAATTGGCGGCTAACTATTTCCTGTTGGCGCGCTTTTAAGCCAATGGGAAAATTCGTTACTGCGGCCATACTGCCACGTCACCACCGAGCAGCCACGAAGGAAGAAGACGACGTCTCTAATTCTATCTACATCGTGCAGTCTTACTAACCACCACGCGTTTTTAACCGCTTGACTTGTCGCATTCGCTATCGCTTATCTATCTTGTCGCATTCGCTATAAAGTATTTTCTTACAGTTTAAGTGTAAATAAGTGTAAATAAATCTATAACTTATATTTGATAAATCTTGAGTAATTTTAATTGTTTTCAACCTTCACGCCATAACCAGATCCATTTTAGTTATCCTCTCATTTTACATTATCGTACTAGTAATTTTAATTCACATCAAAAAATAATTATTCGTTCTTTGTACCGTCACATATTTAAAAACTTAAATTTAATATTTGACTATAAAAACTAACTCATTCTTAATATTTTTGCAATGTTATTTAAATATAGAAGCTTATTATTGCGATCATAATTACTGACTACTAATTTCAAACGACTGTTGTAATCCCGATATGCTTGACGTGCCCTTGGAGCTACATTAAGTCCTGAATTCATCTGAGTAATTAACAGTTCTGTATTCACTTGCTCATCTTTAAGGCAATTTATAAATCGAGAAATGCTCGCGTGGGAAACCTCAACACGGTTATTAAAACCGTGATGCCAGCCCTCAACAGGGTTATTCGATCGTAGTTGATCATCTAATACGGCTAAATAACAGTTCCAGAGCTTTAAGTCGAACAATGGCTTCTTGCGTCGTTTCTTGTTATGCCGAAGCTTTCCAATCCATGACATCTCGAATGAAGTCAATAATTCATCCAAAATATCACTATGACGGTCAAAATAATCACTCGACACGGCTTCCTCATAAGCAGATATGACATCGTCTGCTGGTACAAATGCTAAGGCAAGAAGAAGACGCATATTTAAAGCAAATTCTAAGTCGGTGTTATACTTGCTCTGTAAACCAGATGATTGTATACGTCGCCAAACAGATTGCGAAAAGTGAAAGTTACAGCCTGAAATTTTAGTACTAGATGAGATTTCTTTAAATGACTCAATAAAACCAATTTCAAAATCTACCATGATTCGAGCAGGTGAGAAGTTCGGTAGACATTTTTTTAATACTCGTAAAAATGAACAATACGTGTGTTTCGATTTATTTGAAGCCAATATATGAACAAGAGGCAAGCATTTGTCATTTTTGAAGCCATGTAAAGTGTACAATTGACTGAATATTTCTGGCACAACTCGAAAAGTACCGTCGGCGAGCCATTGACTACAAGTTGTCAAATAATTCAAATTTTTCTTGGTAGAAAACATTAGAAATCTTTTCTTGCCACCTTCACTATCATGAATTAAAAACAGCTCACCATTATGTGTATGTTTTAAAGACTCTGATAATATAAGTTCACCTCTAGTCGTAGGATTCATTATTTCCTCAGGATTGGCCCTTACACGCACTCGAGATAC
Source organism: Microplitis mediator (assembly GCF_029852145.1). Lineage (NCBI taxonomy): Eukaryota > Metazoa > Arthropoda > Insecta > Hymenoptera > Braconidae > Microplitis > Microplitis mediator. The sequence continues at coordinate 4,579,704 of NC_079972.1, forward strand.
CGTCCGAGCAAGTGACACTGGCTTCGGCAATAAAGCCGTAACAGGAGACAATATTCCTCTTAATGCACCAGAAATAATAGTCGCGGGCTTTTCTACAATCTTCGTTGCTTTTTTAACAATTTTTGCTTTAATGATTTTAGACTTACTATTAGCAATATCTCCTGCATGTTCATGTTGAGGTACATCACCGACTATATTTCCTAAAAAAAATATAATAAATAAACGAAAATTCATAAAGATGATTGAAAATACGGTTATATCAAATTCTATGATACATAAAAGACAAAAAAACGAAGGAAATTAGTAAGTATCAATCAACTAACCAATCGGTATATATTATAATTTTGCAATTCGGCTTAGTTGCACAACGCTAACTCACATTAGTCTTATTAATTTTTTTTTTTGAATAAAAGTAACCGTCATGTATCAATAATTTTTTATTTTTTTGTGACAAAAATAAATTGCAACGTCATTTTGAAAGGAAAAACATGAAATTCGATAAACTTAAAACATGAACTGACATTCATAACTAAGAAAATAAGTAATAACTTCACACTGGTAGTAAACATGAATATAGTACCAAAGGAGCTAGCGCCACCTTTTTAAAAATTAATGCGGGTAGTTTAAATTTGAGAATGTATGAACTATTATTTGCCTTCTTTGGGTGCCTTTTAGAGATTTACTACGTTCTCAAATTTTGTATGTGTGTGTAATTACAAAAATGTAAAAACATCCACGCGTGCAATAGTACATGCCTTTTTTTTCACAGGTTTTGTGTATGTGTAATTACAAAAATGTAATAACATCCACGCGTGCACCAGTACATACTTTTTTTTCATAGGATTTGTGAGTGTGTAATTACAAAAATATTATAATAAACACGCTCGTTCTTAACTCAGGGATATTTTATCTTGGGGATATTTTGTCCGGGGATATTTTATCTGGAGATATTATGTCCGGGGGTATTATGTCCAGGGATATTTTGTCCGGGGATGAAAACGCGTGTTACCCTATACATATATATATACATATATAAATTTTTTAACGAATGGTATTTTCAAACTCTACTCAACTAATTATGATAGTTTACGACGTATCTCCTTGAAAAATCGACCATGAGGACAAATACAATAGTTAGATTTTTAAAAAAATCTACCTAAAAAAATATATATGTCCTCCTTTTATTGCTGGATTATTTTACGGTGATGCTAAACTTAGTGATGTTGGTAGTCTTCTGAATGATTTCGTCGATGAAGTTAAATTATTAGTTACTAATGGTGTGACAATACAAGGGACAAGTTATTCTTTTAAACTAGTCGCCTTGATTGCTGACGGACAAGCCCGAGCGTACTTGAAGTCTATAAAGGGGCCAATAGCATTTTATGGATGTGAACGCTGTACCATTAGAGGTGTTACAATACAAAAAAAACGCGTCTATCCGGAAACAAATTTTGAAAAACGCTCTAAAGATTATTTTGCTAATAAAACTCAACCTGAACATCACCAAGAGGATGTTACTACCCCTCTTATTAAGATTCCTGGTTTCGATCTAGTTAAAGACGTTATTCTGGACTCAATGCATTTATTGTTTCTTGGAGCAATGAAATATCTATTGGTGAAATGGGTAGAAAAGGGAAGTTCAGTTTGACTAAGCCATCAAAATCGACAGACTTTCAAAAGATGAATGGACTCTGTTAGTGAATATGTACCTAAAGAATTTCAGCGAAAGGTATTCGATACTGATGTGTCCCATTGGAAGGCCACGCAGTATCGTTTTGTGCTGTTGTATGCTGGCCCGATTATTTTAAAGTTCGTACTAGACACGAATGTGTACAAACATTTTTTACTGTAACACGTTGCTTGTCGTATTCTCTGCAGTGCAGAGCTAGTAGTTGAAAACGTTGATTATGCTGATAGTTTACTAAAAAAGTTTTTTAAACTAATGCAGAAATTTTATGGAGAAGCATGTCAAGTAATAAACTTGCACAATCCGATACACGTTGCAGATGATGTGAGACATCTTCAAGCTCCACTGAGCGATTTCTCATCATTTTGGGGTGAAAATTTTATAGGCAAATTAAAATATTTCGTACAATCAGCAGCAAAGCCCTTGTAACAAATTCTTAATCGTTTAAATGCTGTCGAAACCTTAGGCACTATTAAAATAAAAAAAAATGTATACTGGAAGAGTATAATATTAATGAAAATGCAGATGTAATTAGAGATGATGAAGGTCTAATGATACCAGTCAACTCTGTCAAAATATATGACATGTTTATAAGCAGTAGTCCTCCAAATAATACTGTTCAATTAAAAAATAATAAGATCTTTATTATAAGTGATATACTTTTAAAGGAAAATGATTCTACTGTTAAAGAACTAAATGATTTTTATATAGAGGGCTTCGAAGGTGTTAAAGTAGAAAAAATATTTGTAAATCCGTGTAAATCGAGTGACTTAGGCTCTGTTAAAATCAATGAATTTTCAGAGAAGATGAAACGTTTCTCTTTGAAGAAAATGAAAAGCAAATGTTTGTTATTAAAAGTTAATGATGACAACTATGCTAATACATTTCTGCACTCTATTTGTACAGAAAATTACGAGTAAACTTAAAAACAAAGAACTACACAGAAAAAACCATTGACTTGAATCAAGGAAAATGTTCTTGATTCAAGAAATTTTTTTTGATCTATTCGGAAAATGAAAATTTACTTGCCCCAAGTAAACAATTATCTTCAAATTTTTATCTTGAATCAAAATTTTTTTTCTCACGTCAACATATTTTTACGCTTAAATCAAAAAATTTTTACTTGTTTCAAGAGTTTCTATTTCGTAAAGTAAGAGATATTTTTTTTGGGGCAAGATAAATTATTTTTTTGTAGCAATATTGCATTTTTTTGGTTAAAGAAAATAAAATTTTTCGGAACAAGTACTATTCTTTTTACGCAAGTATTTTTGTATTCCCCGACCAAGAAAACCAAAGTTGCTTAAGCCAAGAGAAAAAATTTCTTGGGAGAAAAGATCGATATGGAGAAGGGGAAAGTCAACTGTGCAAGACAGCAGCAGCGGGAGTAGTTCGGTGCTCGCCACGAGATCGCGCCTACGACATGTAGTGTCCCTGGTAAGACATTTATTTCAGAAGTGTTATATTCCAAATTTCATTACGATTTGTTCGGGTACTCTTCTGTCATTTGACAGAACTACAAGTACCCTTTTGAATTGCCCTATAGTAAATCCTATAATACATCATGATTCATGACTTTAATATTTAATATTAAAGTTACTTGAAATTCAAGTCTTGAATAATTTTGGTCAGAAAAAAAACACAAAAATTTACGTTTCAAATAAAAACAAAAAATAAAAGAAATCCACACGTCAACCTATCGGAGAGAGAATACATTTTTGACTGAGAAAAATTTAAGTCTTCATTAAAGAAGCAAACTTTTGGAGCAAGAAATTTTTTTTTCGTGGCTCAAGCAACTTTTATTTTCACTTAAGCAATTTATTTTTCGAAGCAAGAGAATTTTTTTCTTGGGCCAAGAGATTTTTCTTGGCCCAAGGGATTATTTTTTTCAATGAAGACGTTTATTTTTTGGAGCAAGAAAATTTTTTCCTTGGGCCAAGAAATTTTTTCTTAGCCCAAGTTAACTTTTTTTTGTTCAAAACTTTGAGTTTTGGGAGTAAGAAATTTTTTTTCTTGGGGCAAGAAAAAGTTTTTTGACCGAAGTTAAACTTTTTTTCATTCAAAACGTTGATTTTTTGGCAAGAGATGACTTCTTTTTTGTAGCCAAGAATTCATTTTCTTAAACCAAGAAATTTTTAATTTCGCTTCAAAAATAAATTTTTTTGGAGCAAGAGAATTTAGTGTCTTGAACCAAAAAAAAGTTTTTGAATCAAGTGTTTTACTTTTATTAAATCAAGAAAGAAAATTCAGAAGACAATATTTTTCTTGAACCAAGTTAACTGTTTTTTCTGTGTACAAGAGCTAGCTATATTGTAATGTACTTAAATATTTTTATTTTCTGCGCAGTTTTTATTTACTTATAAATAATATTATAATTTTATTTGAATTTTCGTATATGTAATTCATTAATAACTTTCAAATTTAGTTATATGTAGTTAACAACTGTAATAAATATTTTTTTAGCCTTCTTGATTTATTCAATTAACTAAAATTTTTATTTCAACAATATATAAAAACTATATTTTGATTCTCAAATATTGGTGTAGAGCCAAGCACTCAGTTCTTTTGAACCATTGTACTCGGCCCTACTAGAACAATTCTCGTTAAAATTAAGGTTGGGTTGGCAGATTTATGGATTTCGAGAATCGCAGAAATCTGCCCATCCCAACCTCTAATAGGATAGGCCGAGTATCATCACGGATCCCCAAGATGTCTTTCCCTACATCCTCTAAGGCTCTGCATTGGCTCAGCAGGTGAAGGGGAGTTTCATCTTCTGAATTGTATCTAGGGCATATCGAGTCATCAGTGATGCCCATGAGCTTCAGATGCCTCCCGGTAAACCAGTGTCCTGTAATGAGCCCGACAATAATCCTTAATTTGGATCTATCGAGCTCTACTAGACTGGTACCAAGCGACTTCGATGGTCCTTCAACTAGTGCCCTCGTATGTCGCATGCCTCCGGCTTCAAGCCACAGGTCCCAGAACCTGTCACAGGTCCATTGAGCCAAGTGGCTTCTTATAAAGCACAGAAGCACCGGAATTAAACAGACTGGCTCAGGGTCCGTTTTGAAGGCCCCTGTCCTTGCCAATTCATTTGCAATGTTATTTCCTTTGATACCGCTGTGACCCGGTACCCAAATGAGATTGACATAGTTGGCGCTCGCTAGTTTGTTGACGAGTGTAATGCAGTCCCGTACAAGCTTTGAAGTCACCACGACCGATGTGAGTAACTTGAGAGCTGCACGGCTATCACTGCATATGTATATGTGTTTGTTCCTGTGATTTAGCTCTAAAATGTGCTTTACACAGGCCCAGATCGCATATATTTCTGCCTGAAAAATAGAGGCAGTGTGTCCCAGTCTGAGGGATATCTCAGTTTTGGGTCCGCCGCTATAAATTCCTGCACCTGCTCCCTCTACCCTTTTGGACCCGTCCGTAAACCAGACTAGCCCTTGGGGTGATAGGATTTCATCGCTCCCTCCTTCCCATTCCTGCCTGTTTGGAAAGAGGACTTTGTGTTTGTGTCGGAAGTGGTAGCTACGAGAGCCATAGTCCCCTCCTTGGGCCAGGACCTCTTCGAGATCTCTGTTCCGTAGGATGGATGCATGTCCCGTCCTAGCCTTCGACCACAACCCAACAAAATGCAGTCTCAAAGCCGTTTTTACAGCCAGAGATCCCACAGTTATATTTGGAGGAACTACATTCAGGAGTGCCCCCAAAGCTAGGGTAGGAGTTGTTTTAAACGCTCCTGTTATGCCTAGCAGAGCAAGGCGGTAGACCTTTTTTAATGCCTTGATGTTGACGTCTCTTCGTATTGCGGGCCACCAAATGACAAAGGCAAAAGTTAATTGGGGTATCAAAATAGCCGTGTAAATCCACTTGACTGGTTTTGGTTTTAGACCCCACGTTGTGCCAAATATCCTTCTACAAGCCCAAAAAGTGGCAGTGGCTTTTTGAGCTTGTTTCCCTATATGGCTTCTCCACGTGAGCTTATTGTCCAGAGTTACTCCGAGGTAGCGTACCTCTGTTGAAAACTTCAGCTCAGTGTCGAAAATTGAAGGCGCATTTAACTTATGCTTCCTCTTTTTGGTGAAGAGCACCATCTCTGTCTTGTTAGGGTTAACCTTCAGAGATCTGTCGGTGCACCAATTCTGTACAAGATCGAGTGCTCTTTGCATCCTCCATCTTATCTCTACTGGGCTACTACCTCTGATCATCAAACCAACGTCATCCGCGTAGCCCACTGCGTGTACTCCTAGCTTCTCCAGCCTTACTAGAAGCTCGTTAATGACTAATAGCCACATGAGAGGAGAGGTCACGCCTCCTTGCGGACAGCCTCTTCTAACACGGGCACGTGTCACTAAGTTCGGTTGTCACTATTCTCGAGCGAAGCATATTGTGGGCCCATTCTGTGATAGATTCCTCTATCCCAAAGCGTTCCACTGCTTTGCAAAATGGCTTCGAAGGGTGTATTATCAAACGCCCCTTCAATATCAATGAATACTACCAGAACTGATTCCCTCTGCCGAAAGACCCTTTCGACGTAGCTAACTACTTCGTGTAGAGCCGTTTTAACGGATTTGCCAGCCTGGTATGCATGTTGTGAATGATGCACTGGTATTCGACTCAGCGCTTCGTCCCTTATGTGTCTGTCTACCATCCTTTCCAGGGTTTTTAAAAGGAAGGGAGTTAGACTAATAGGCCTGACGGATTTCACCAGGTCATAGCAACTTTTCCCAGGTTTTGGTATAAAGACTACCCTGACCTCACGCCATGCTTGGGCACATAACTTAGGGCCAGACAGGCCCTCAATATGTGTAGGAGGTGTTTGCGAAGTGATTCTCCACCCTCTTGTAGGAGAGCCGGAAAAATCCCACCCACCCCTGGGCTTTTGTACTTCTCAAAGTTGCCAATTGTCCATTTAATTCTGCTGGGCGTTACCACCCTTGCAGCAGTCCTCCAGTCACCATGTCTGGTAACTGTAAGGTTTCTCTCCTCTCTTTGATTTCCCTCCTGTCCCGTCAATTCCGAGCCAGGGAAGTGTACTTCAAAGAGATGAGCGAGTATTTCTCCGTGGTTTGCTGTCGCCCTCCCATCCGGGAGAGTCAGACCACCTAGCTTAACTGTAGGGCCCGAAGTAAAGATCTTACGGAGACGGGCCACTGCCGTCAGCTTCTTAAGTCTAGGGAGTTTTTCATTCTCCAGAGCTTGAAGAACGAGTCCCTCCCCAGCCTTAATAGCCGGAACAGTCCCCAGCAACCACTGTTTGGCCTTGACATCGGCGCAGGTAACCCACAGAGCTCCTTGATCCCACCGGCATCCGTCGAAGCACGGGACGGGCTGTCCTGTAGGGACAGCGTCCAGCGCCTTGACTAATGCCTGTGTGATCAGATCACCCGTCTCCTGGCTCAGCAACGCGTCAGGGTATCCAGAAGGTACAATGGCTACCTTTCTGTCCGCCCCAACTGCGTCGCCGAAACCAGTCGGCTTGTAGGTCACCTTGCCGCGTTTGATCACTTTTTTCACCTCTGGTGGGGTTTGGTCCTCAGGTCTGGGCCTTTTAGAGCTACCAGTTCCTGAAGAGCCATCCTCCACCGAGGTTACGTTGATGAGGGAAGAAGCGTCCCCGCTGTTTTGCCCCGAAAATTGTTCCCGTGCGGCCAATTTGGCTTTCCGGGCCCTCTTTTTCGCAGCTCCACTGCGGTTCTTCTTCTTACCTCCATCCACTGGAGTTCCAGGAGTTCCGGCGTTAGCTGAGCCTCCCGTGCCCTCTACTACGTCCATGTGGACATTTAGAAGATCGGAGCCCTCTTTCGAAGTCTCCAATCCAGAGTTTTTGTTTGATGTTGTTTCCATTTTGGTCCCACGAGTAGTCAGGAAATATACGGTCACCGCCGGCAGAGCCTGATTGCACAGCGGAAGGTGCATAGATACAATGGGGTTGCACCTGGTGCCCCAAGGTGCATCGTTAGGAACACAGTACCCCGGTGCCATTCAGCCCTCAGTACGACCGCTTACACCTTGGCTTGGGAAGATGGTCCGCGACATGGCCTTGGTCCCCCTGGGCTGGTTTTTACACCCGCCGGGTTTCCTGTAGCACATGTTAACCAAAGTAGTCGTGGCCTGCCCACAATATCTCTCCCGCTGGAGGTCATCGTGAGCCGCCACTTCCCACCTTGGCCGTCCCCCTATCCGCCACCTGGGGACGCGCCCGGTTGGCCCTCAACCATATTGTCCGCTCTCCTTTACGGAGATTAGACAACCCGGGAGGTTTTATATACATTCTTGTTAAAGATAAAAAAAATAACTACTAAAAAATTTAAAAATGCCGCGAAATTTTTGAAAGTTGCGCAGCGATGTACTTATAATGCTGTGTCTCGCGTCTTTATTACGATGGAGGGGATTCTCCAGTACCACCAGTACCTGCCTCTTCTAATCAGTTCTATCAAGACGAAGTTCTACTGACTGCTGAATTTTAATTACCATTAAATATAACCATCATTATTGCTCTGGTATATGTTTATTTATCGATGCTATTTTGTTATAACTTAATACTTGGCACATGTAAGTATATTTAAATACTTGAAATATTAATAATATCCAACGCAGCATTTTTCATAACCTCAAATAAAGTGATTGATTCGATATCAAATATCAAGAGAATCTATTTTGTAATAAAGTTGATGTTCAAATATTTCCAATTGAAGCGAATTTCTAAATTTATATATTTTGATCTATTACAAAATATATATATATTTTTTTTTTAATTGAAAAAACTTTTCACTATTTATCAATCAAATTCTCAGATTCTATCAATCATGGTTACAGCTGAAGAATTTTTAAATGATGCGATTTATGCAATCGTTGCATTTGATGAATATGATTGAACTGCACTTGTCGTTATCCACCTACTTCAATGGCACAAGCTTATATGACCCAATGGCTCAAAAATCTTAAAGAGCCAGAAGACACATGGTCATCTCATACTGTTGAAATTATCTCTAAAGCAAGTAAGTGTCTGTTGGTGTACTTGAAGCAAGTTTTACTAAATCTATAGCTACATGAATTTAATTAATAATTGTATCTTTCCGTACTGAGTAGACAATTATACCAAAGGAATACGCAGACTTTACCGGGCATTCACAACCGCTCAAGCTGCGAGCGATTTTGTTGATATATACCCGGGAAAAAAAGATTTTATATGATCATATATAAAGATATATGTTCATATACAATTTATATAAGAAATATATAAAAATTATATATGATTACATAAAAGCTTATATGATCTTATAAAGTTCTTGTAAGAATTAATATACTCTCGTGAGGACTTTATAAAAATTGATATGATGTTACGAAGTTGATTCGTGCGCCTCCGCGATCACTCGATCCCAGGTAATATCACGTGTGACGGTTTGTCGGCACGTCTATAAAACGGAGCGCAATCAAATAAATTACAGCTTTAACACTTTGGCAGTCTAGAGTTCTAGTAATACTCTACTCAGTTATTACCATTCAATTCAGTAGTGCTGTATTACACTTAGTTAATCAGCAGTAAATTAACACTTAGTTTAATTTACCTCAGGTTGAACCAGATCACATTTAGTTGATTTGCGTAAGCTCCCGTTAATTAATTACGGTTATAAATTAATAAGACCGGCTAGTGTGTGTGAAAGTGGCATAATTAAGTCTTTCTTTTAATAAAGCCTTAATTAACATTATCTACCAGTGTTTGAGTGGATTCACCTGTTATCCTGCGCGCCTTTATCGTTAAGGAACATTAAGCTCACACTCGTCCAGTCAGGGATCCAGAAGGGGTATCTAGAAGGGTCCAGCCAAATCCAAGGTCAACAGGGAGATCATCATCTCCACGAACTGATATTTAGGCTAAGTACTAGTGTTAGTCTAGATATGTAAGGCCAGTTCGGGTAATTATTCTAAAATAATATAAAAATAGAGTCTCATTGAGTCTGAGTTACCAGGGTAAACCCACGAAAAGGCTGTTTCAACATCTCTTGCAGGTTTGAACGGCAACCCACCGTTTCAATGACTTTATATAAAGTTATATATAACTTTATAAAAGTACTAGATAAAGTTTTATATGCTTATATATAATTATATATGATCATATAAAAGTTCATATGATCTTATGAAAATCTTATAAAAACTTATATAGTTTTATAAGGATTTTATAAAAATTAATGTGATTTTATGTAAACCCGAGAAAAAGTTCTTATAGAATCATATATAAACATATGTGTTTATATATGATTATATAAAAGCTTACATAATCTTATAAAATTCTTGTAAGGATTCATATAATCTTATAAGAATTTTTTAACAATTGATGTGATTTTATATAAAGTTATATATAACTTTATAACAATACCAGGTAATGTTTCATATGCTTATATATAATCATATATGATCATATGAAAGCTCATAACGATCTTATTAAATTCTTATAAGAATTTATATAATTTTATAAGGATTTTATAATAGTTGATATGATTTTTTATAAAGTTATATATGAGTTTATAACGTTACCAGATAAAATGTTGTACGTTATATACAGTTAAATATGATTATATGAAAACTCATATGATCTTATTAAATTCTTACAATAATTCGTATAATCTTATAAAATTTTTATAAAATTCGATGTAATTTCATATAAAGTTATATATAACATTGTGAAATTACAAGAGCACGTTTTATACGATTATACATAATCATGTATGATCATATGAAATCTTATATGACCTTATAAAATTCTTCTACGAATTCAGATAACACAGGTCTACAATGATCTTGGTGCTGCTAAATAGAACTGATTTCAAGTACACTCGGTACCCTGATAAAAACGTGACACTTACTTTTTTAATGCTACGGATATGTAAAATATTAACTTAAAAACTACATTAAATATTTAGTTTGCTGGATCGGGATGATGAAAGAAATAAAAATTCACTTATTTGGTGTATTGTCCATATTTAATAAAAATAAATCACAGATAATAGCAAGAGTACAAGAGTCGATCACGAGCTTATATCAGAGCACTTAATTAACAAATTACATCGAGCGCAGTAATGAATAAGATTATTGACAATTAATAATTTACAAATATCACAATATTTCGAATATAAATTCAAGTCACAATTAATTTTAATACGCGACATAGAGTACGAGTAAGAGCCGAGTATAAAAAAAGATGCGTAGCGAGCCGAGTCTGAACGTATAATAATTACTTTGTAGTCTCAAAAATCAATATCAAATTTAATTTGTGAGAATATAAATAAAAAATGTAGATGAATAATAATACCTGATGAATTTGCGAGTAGTAATCAACTTAATGTAATTAATGAAGCACGATAATTAGCACGATGTAATTGAAAATTATAATACTGATTGCACGTGGTGTTCTATGCCAGGTGTTGTAGAATAATGCCAGTTGCCGCGCAGCTGGCTATCGAGTTGAAATTCCGAGTATCAGAGGGCGCGTCGATAGCAGCACCTCTGGTATAGTAGAGCGTCGAGTTATCAAGTGTTTTGGCGCGAACATTTGATATTTACGCAACAGGATAGTTTTCGAGATTTCATTTATTAAAAAACAAAAGAACATTTAATTCAAAACAGTTAAATACATTTAATTACACATTTTATTTCACAGGTTAGAAGCTTCTCTTTTTAGATTTTCTCCGATGGATGTCTTCAGGACGTTCCCGTGTAATACTCCAACAGTAATCTGCCATCATATGCTCATCCCAGCGACCTTGGTATCTATCTTTCATCACCTTTAAATCTTGATAAAAACGTTCTCATTATAGTGCCGGATAGCTCAACTGGTAGAGCACTTGGCGCGATACCGAATTAGTCTGAGTTCGATTCCCAGTTCGGGCTATCTATATTTTTCTCAATTTATCTATTAAGTGTCTTATTGAGAAGGTTTGCATGTTTAGGTTTACGCTATATGTAAATGGTGGCATATCAATATTATTAATTTTTTAAAAAATTTATTGATTATAATGACATTAACTATGACAAACTACGTTTTTTAGGTTATTATAACGATCGATACAAACCTGAACGTAGCTTCATAATTTTGACAGCTTCGCATAGCATCTTGTGGGCTAATTAACCAAAATATAACCTAGAATGAGCGGCACCAATCAAAAAATTTTTTTTTTGTAGACCGGTCTAATTAATGAAAATTGATGTGATTTCATATAAATTTATAAATAAATTTGTATAAGTACAAAAGAGTTTAATACGGTTATATAAAATCATATATGGTTATATAAAAGTTTATATAGTTTTATGATTCTTATATATAAATTTCTATGGTCTTATAAGCAGGTTAATTTGAATATCTGGATGTATAAATTTTGCGGTGTGAGGATATGTTTTTCGGTACGTATCTGCAGTAAAGCTCTAAGAACAAGAATTCTAAAACGATTTTCATGATACCAGCATCAATGGTTCAAGTCTAGGAATTAATAATTTGAACTTTGATTCTTGTGTTTTGTTCAATAGTGATTTCAGACTATTGATGTCATCTGCGTTAATGACAGTTCTGACTTTGTAATCAAGTTTTATAAAAATTTGTGTACATAATAAATAGTATTTATGGTTTCTGTTTAGTTATAAATTGCAAATCATAAGTTAGGCGTACACTAATGGTTGATCACACCATTAGTCTTAATATAACTTGATTCTAACTGGCTGCTGACACTGATAATAATTTTCAATGCAGGTAATCATGAAAAAAATAGTGTGTAACACTAGATAAAACACAACTTCAGATTGCAGTTACTGTCAGCTTTTGCCTACGACTCGAGCAGCCTACTTTACTTTCGTCTGACATCGTTTTGTTTCATCTCTTGCCACACAATGAACTATTACAGTTTGTTAAAACTATAAAATCAATGACTTGAATTTAAATAATTATTGATTTAGTTCAAACAAAAAATATGCACATCGTGAAAATCACATATTTTGTGGGAAAAAATCTCAGCTTTCAGAAAAAAATATCAAATTAGATGTATCAACCGCCGCACAGTCATAAAAATCGTTTTTTCATCTTTAATCGAATTTTAAAAGGTCTTCTGTAACATAAAATAAAGAATTGATATTCTTATTGGAAAGCTGAGAATTTTTCCTACGAAAAACTGTTATGTGCTCATTTTTAAAAAAAAAATTTTTCCTTCAAAAAAATTAATGAAAAAGTTGAAAACAAAAATTTTTTAAAAATTCAAAAAATCATAACTTTGAAACAGCTGTTTATAAAAGGCTCAAATTTTCAGAGAATTTTTTTTTAATATATAGAACGACTCCACAAAGTTTGAACCAAATCGACGGGGGTCGCCCCGTAAAAATAATTTTATTTGGTGGAATGACCCATATATTGAATTACTAATCATAGCTGACAATTTTCCAAGTTGGAAAGTTTATTTTCATTTTTTAAAACGAACTTAAGTAGATAAGGAGAGAGGCTTCCCCTCCCACAACAGGGATCTACAATACACTCATGGATAGGTGGGGGTTCGGGGAAATTTTTCATACCGACAGTTGAGATAGGGTGTGCTGGTGGCGCTTTCTGTTGATCTTCCATAGTGGTATCCGGGAGAGGGCGCTTGTAGCATTTTTCCTAGTAGATTTGGGGGGCTTGAGGAAAGGGAAATTTGGGATTGGGGGAGGGGATATGAGATTGATACTGTAGGATTGGGGCCTGGAGTATGAGGTGGGGATATGGGATTGATATGGTTCATGAATAAGGATATAGAGGGCGTTGGAGTGGGGGTATTTTTAAAATTTAGGTTGGAAAAATGACGAATGTTGTTATTGTTTAAATGTTTTTAAGATTAAAGTTTAAGGTATGCGGAAGGGTGGGGATATTTTTATAACAAATGACGCATTTTTTTACTTATTAATACGTGTATACCTTATCTTATCTTCAGCAACTTTCACTTTTATTTTGTTATAAACAAATGAGTCAATTTTTTCTGAAAATTTACACTTTTATCTTTTTTTTCCCCATTTCTCCACCAAAATCGTAGTGGGAATTCGTATTATAAAGAGTGGTTTTCGTTCCGAGTCTTTACAGTTCTTCACCAGCTCTCCAGTGTTCTCAAAAGTAGTAGTGTGAAGCTTGGCATCAAATATATTTCAGTGAAACTGTAATAGTTATTAAAAACCTTGTGTTGAAGTGCTTATGTGTTATTCGAGGCAGCTTGGAGAAAAATAAAAAAGGCCATTCGGCAGCCGAAATGGAAGGTAGATTTTCCAATTAATCTATATAAAAAGTTTCATACATACATATCTTGTGATACATGTTAGTGTACAATAGCCATGATATGAAATTAGGCTCGTTTTCTAAGAGTGAGAGTAAAAAAAGACAACGACTATTTTCGATAGAGAACTTCAGATAGTTGGTTTGACAAAACATTATATAGGTAATGTACTAAACTAACCTTCACGTAAACAAAGTATAGAAATTTTAATTAGTATGAGATCATAATTGTAATTACTATTACGATGGCAAGATCAGTTATAATTATCGGACGTACAGGTACGATTGAAACAGCATGAATAATAAAAAAAATACTTTTAAAATATAAAATAGCAGTGAAATTTACAGGTTATTTTCTTCACACTATAATACAACTGACAAAATTGTATTATAATGGGAAATGCATAAGTTATGTGAAATGAAAACCATATTTTCAACATTTGTTGATTCCATTAAAATTTTTAAGGCTATCAAATTATTGGAAGAAATGGTCAAAACATTGAGTTTAAGGTCTTTCATTAAAGCTTATTAGACAAGCTTTCAAATACTTTTTACTGGAATTGTCTATCAGTTTTAGTTTTAATGTTATATGAACTTCAACAGTGAATAAAAACTGATTTTTTCGAAAATTCGTGGAAATTTCGAACAGCCATAACTTCACAACTATTCGAACGATTCAGCCCATCTTTGAACTTGATCAAGATAATTGCCTATAGAATAAGTGTGGAAAATTTCATTAAGATCCGATAAGAACTGTAGGTGCTATCGTAATGACAAGACCAGTTATAATCATACGTCGTAGAGGTACATTTGATACATCATAAGTAATAAAAGAAATACTTTTAAAATATAAAATAGCTGTGAAATTTACAGGTTATTTTGTGCACAATAAAATACAACTGACGAAATTTGATTATAATGGGAAAAGCATAAATGATGTTAAATGAAAACCATATTTTCAACATTTTTTGATTCCATTAAAATTTTTAAGGCTATCAAATTATTTGAAGAAATGGTCAAAACATCAAGTTTAAGTGGTACCTATTTATCGCATTATTATTATTTTATTTGAGTTTTGTGTGTTTGATTTTTCTTTATTATTAATGTTTTTTGTGTTCATAACCCTTCTATGTACCGCGTTTATACGAGAGATCTCGCGCGGCCGCGCTAACTATTCTATTATTAATAAAAAGTTAAGAGGGTGAATTGGTGTCGTGTTACGTATAGTATTATAACCATTCCATTTCAGCAAACAGTACGAGTAAGCTCGGGAAGTAGCAGATCGACGGAGCATGGGCATGGGTGGTGGTATATCCAGACCGATGAGAGCAGTGCGATTCCGCTGACCCGTGTGATTCGCCTGGGGGAGGGCAGTTGTGACATTTGAGATTGTCCGGTCCTCGGCGGATCCCACGCGTTAAATTAATTTTAGTCAATAATTCATTTTTGGTTTCTGAATTTGATAATAATAATAATTAGGACCTGCGAGGCACACGGGAGTGATGGGAAGTCTCAGGTAGAGTAACGCGACTAGCGACAGGCTTCCAGCAACGATCCCCGAAGACTCTGGTAGGTGGAGATTAATTATTGTTAAGTTAAGTTAGTACTTAAGAATTAGTTAGTAATTAGCCGGACAAGCTTCCAACTCGCTCACCGGAAGTGGACCACGATCATCGAGTAAGGCAAGCCGCGACCAATCCAGGAAGACCCGCGGATAAAACAAGGGAAAACTCGCATCAAAACCAACGACCGTCAGCCTGTAAGCCACGAGTAGTTCGAGTTTCAAACGCGAGAGCACGCGCGCCATCAATCCGAGCCATGGACTCGAAGGTTCAGTAATGAACAATTTATGGTACCGCTGGCGCCATCTCTGAGGTAGCAGCTGAGCGGGGCGATAGAGTGGGGAGTCGCGTGTGAGATCCACGTGATCGGAGAGGTTGCAGCCATCTTTGCTGGATGCTTGTTGCTGACAACACGTGGTTGATAATTTTATCTTGTTCAAGCAATATTATTTTGAGATTAATTAGCTTCAATTAAACTAATTTGAGTGCCGCGAAGGCTATATATTGTCGCATAATACCAGTAATAAATATTTAAGTGCCGCGAAGGCAAATTGTTTTGTTAAAGAAACAAAAAAAATAAAGAAAGAATCAAGTTAAGACAAAATCGTCGTCGTACCGCGTGTGTCTCGCAGCTGACTTTGGAATTACGCAATTGCTGCAGCCTGGGAAGGAGTTATCAAACCCTGCCGAGGATCGCCGAGAGCTGGACAACAACCAACATCCCCTCGTCGACCGCTGTAGAGGGTGAGTGGAAGTTTGTACTGCGCTTATCGGTCATTTCAATACCCCGTATTTGTGGTGGTTAAAATTTTTTTTTTTTGTTTCGATTATTATTATTATTATTATTATTTTAATTTTATTTTGTTGAACTGTGCATTTTGGCGAGTTGTCAAGCCAGAGTCCTCGAGCACCGCGTGGTCGTCACGAGTGAGTATTTTTCGAGCAGAGTGGTTATGTGTTTACCGCAATTGTAAATTTTTTTTTGTTTTTTTTTTTTTTTTGCGTGGTATGCAATTGAGTTCGCGAACCAAGGACATTGGTTTTTTTTTTGTGTGTGTTCGCCGTCGCTGCGGGTGCGTGACGCGAGTATGATATTATTTATTCCTGTTAGAATAAATCCGTGGGAAATTTAGTTATTTTTTTTTTGAGGATAAAAATAAGTCGCGAGTCCTAGTTTACATTATTATTATTTTTTTTTATTATTATTTTTTTTTATTATTATTTTTTTTTTTTATTATTATTATTTTTTTTTATTATTATTATTATTTTTTATTATTGTTATTATTTTTTGCTCAAATCATGGAATACTGGTGCGTTTGTTAGAGGTAAAATAAGATCGTTACTAAAAAAAAATACTTGTAGTGCTTATTGGCAGTTAAAACTTATAATTTTGTTTGGTTTGTTGTTGTTGATTGCGTGCAAAAATAATTTCGCGTCTTGACAAATTAATTCAAGGAAGTAATACATAAGTTTGAGCGAATCTCTGAGCAGTAATTATACTGGAATGCGCGTGGTATGATTGTGTAGGAAATTTTATTTTAAGGTGAATCTGCGAAACGATGTATTGATGATACTGTTGAGAACTGCGTAATTTTTTTTTTGTTTTGATTAAAGTGTTTAACAAGTTTGTTTCTTTTATACAATAAAATTTCTTTTGTTGTGTGGGTAAATAATTGCTTTGACAGTAATAGCCGGTAAGATACCCAGACCCAACTCCTCCCGCCGCCCAGGAAGCTCGTTTTCCCTGAACCCTTCACACTAGTAAAATTCCGCATCGTGAGTTTGGTAATTCTCTCCAAAAATTACCTGGCGTCCAACGGGAACTGCAGGTAAGCCAAAATTTAATTGCACAGAGAATTCTCGCTGGTTAGATTCCCAGCCGGAAATATCTCGTGACAATATATATATATATATATATATACATATATAAATTTTTCAACGAATGGTATTTTCGAACTCTACTCAACTAATTATGGTAGGTTGTGACAAAATTCCTTGAAAAATCGACCATGAGGACAAATACAATACCTAGATTTTTAAAAAAATCTACCTAAAAATTTATTTGTAAGTATTATCTATTTATGCTTTCGTTTATTTTCTAATTCAAATTATGATATCAGTAAAAAAATGTTTTTTTTAATTTCGACAGTCGGCAAAATGGATTTTACAAAAATTAATGGAACCACAACCTTGAAAGACATCTTACCTAAGAGGCAAACGGGTGAATTAAATGTCAATGGCGAATACCAGGTCACTAAATTAAAACTAATTAACACAAAATTTGGCGACAGCATTGTTGCATCGCTGGATAGTCAGTTTTGTGTCTTTTTACCAAAACGTGCTACTACTGCCATTCGAGAGGATTCAACACTTTTACCATCATTGAATGAAGTAGTTGAAGAACAAAACTTATTTATTAGATATCTTGGTGGGAAATATAATAAATTTGAATTCTTCATAAAAGAGCAAAACTGATGTCACAAACTAATAATAATTTGTATATATCTTTAAAATAATTAGTAAAATTCAAATTATAATCATCCAAAACGTCTTAATTTAATTTATAAAATATTAACCCATTTTCAAAAAACTAAATTATTCAATTAATTATAACAATGATTATTGTTATAACGATAATAATTTAAAGGATAATAATAATATTAAATTAAATTTAAAAAAAAAAAATACATATATATTTAGGAAAAAAATTCGCTTGACTAAAATATATATACAATGGAGGTAGTACATAATAATAATAATAATAATAATAATAATAATAATAATAATAATAATAATAATAATAATAATAATAATAATAATAATAATAATTTTTTTTTTTTTAAGAGAGAGCGGAAATGCATTCTTGCACTCAGGGAGCCGAAAAAATTGCTCCCCGTGTGTCGGGCTATCCCTTAGGAAGACAATTTCTCCCCAGGGACTACCGACTAAAACCCCTCTCTCATCCTCCTAGGATGTCAACCGGGAACTGCTTTTCACATTACTTCCGGTTGACTCCTATTTTAACTTAGGGGCCTTTACGGCCCCACGGCATCTATTGCTTCCTTTTTTCGGCGGAGAACCGTCTCTATACAGGAGACAATCTCCGCCCATGCCTCTGCTTGAAAGCATAACTCCTATTATTGTCTCCGGAGTTATGCTTTCAAGCTGGCTTTCAATAGGTGCCCTCCACCTCGACCAAACTTCGCATTCGAAGAAGGTGTGGAGGGCACTGTCATTTTGTAACCCGCAGGATGGGCAGCACGGGTCCAAAGCTTTACACATTTTATAAAGGTAAGCCCGGAAATACCCGTGCCCCGTCAGCAGTTGGGTGAGATAATAGTTTACCTCTCCGTGCTGACGGTTTACCCAGATGTCCAGCCGAGGTATCAATCTGGCTGTCCATCTTCCTCGTGGGTCCCTCGTCCAAGAGTCTTGCCAGGAATCTAGACTTCGAGTCCTGGCAAGCTCTCGGCATTTCTCCCTGTCCTCTTCCAGGCTTTGGCGGACGAACTTGCGTTCCTGGGCCAAAAGGTCAATTGGATTGACCCCGGCTATTACTAAAGCCGCTGGCTCCGAGACCGTACGGTAGGAGCGGGCAATGCGAAGGGCCCCTCTTCGCTGCACTGCGGCCATACGTTTTCAGTACTTTTCGTACCGCAGCGCATCAGCCCAGACTTCGGCACCGTAGAGCATTATTGACTCGGCAGTGCGCAGCAACAATCGTCGCTTAAAGGGTCGGGGGCCGCCAACATTGGCCATTACCCTGCTCAGCGATGTCACTACGCCAGCTTCCAGGTCAACTGTAGAGAGTGGTGTGGCCAGTGTGGACTGTGGCACTTTTTTTAATTTAGCGATGGCACGTAGGCAGATTCCAAGCGTGCGAAGTAGTGGTGACAACTTAGAAAATTTGTCCAGTAGCGTATGTAGCGGGTGTGAATCTGCCTTAAAGATGGTAAAAACCAGACCTGGACGTTCTTCAAGGTGTGATACCGTCTGCGTAGGGATGTCAAAAGATGGCCAGTTTTCTTTTGATTGACTGAGCCACTTAGGTCCCGTCCACTATATCGAATGCTGTTCTAGTTTAGCTGCTGTTAAACCTCTTGAAGCGCAGTCGGCTGGGTTAAGTTTCCCAGGAACAAAATCCCAGTTGACACTTGGTAGCGATTCTTGAATCTTGGTAACTCTGTTGCGAATGTAGACTTTCCATCTAGCGGGGTTGTTTCGTATCCACGTTAAGGATACAGCGGAGTCTGCCCACAAGAAAATTGGTACATTTTCAAGTTTCAAGACATTCTTAATGTAGAGTACCAGTTGAGCGAGTAAGACAGCGGCATTGAGCTCCATTCTTGGTATTGAAATTGGTTTCAGTGGTGCAACTTGTGTTTTGGCACACACAAGCGAAATATTAGAGCTTCCTGTAGCGTCAGTAACCTTTAAGTAGACGACAGCAGCCATAGCGAGTTGAGAAGCGTCAGAGAATCCATATAATTCAATCGATACACCAGTTCTTACATGATTCCAGCGAGGTATCTGAATCTTCGAGATCTGATGTAGTTCATCTCGAAACAAATTCCACTCTTGAAGAAGCAACGGTGATAGCGTAGCATCCCAATCGAAGTTCTGCAGCCATAGCTTCTGCATGAACATCTTGGCTCTTACAATGATCGGTGCCAAAAACCCAAGCGGGTCAAACAAGAGAGCAATTTCAGATAAAATTGTGCGTTTAGTAGTTGGAGATGCTTCTGGTAGCGAATAGCCAAACTGGAATTTATCCTGTGTGGAATACTAGGTTAATCCGAGCACTTTTACTGTAGTATCCCTAAGTTCTCGTGGTGTATCTTCTTGGGTTTCAACTGGAGCGACTTGAGACAGTCATTCTGTTGAATTACTTGCCCATTTTGCAAGCGGGAAGCATCCTGCGGCACACATATTTCTTGTATCGAGAGCAACTTCAACTGCCTCAGCGAGTTCATCTGCGCCTCCATAGATGTCATCAACGTAGCGGGTGTTTGTCAGCGGTTCAACAGCTTTCGGAAATTTATTTCCATCATCTTCAGCGAGTTGTAAAAGTGCTCTCCCAGCGAGATATGGAGCTGATGTTGTTCCATACGTAACCGTAGCGAGTGCAAATTCTGTTGGGATGTCATCTTCGTCAAACCAGAGTATGCACTGTAGATGGTGATCTTCCTTGTCAACTGCGATCTGACGAAACATTTTAGTTACGTCAGTAGCGAATAGATAGCGATGACAGCGAATGCGAATCAGTACATCACTGATGTCAACTTGGATCTTGGGACCCACATGAAGTATCTCCTTGATTGATACGCCTGATGTTGTTTTCCATGACCCATTGAATACCACCCTGAGCTTGGTGGTAGTGCTCTGTTCTTTAAGAACCCCATGATGAGGCAACATGTAGCTGTTTGGTGGTAAATCCTTTAATTTTACGCGTCTCATGTGTCCCAAGTCTTCATATTCTTTCAAGAAGTCGTATTATAACTTCTTGTAGATTGGATCATTGTCCAGGCGTTTGCGAAGACGAAGTAAAGCGTATTGTGCAGTTCGTAGTGAGTCACCCAGTTGACTTGGAGGAGATTTAAGCGGCAAGCGAACGACATATCGACCATAAGACTGTCTGTAGTGTGTATTGACAAAGTGTTGTTCTCACTTTTCTTCATCTTCATTATAGTGTATAGCGAATTCTGTCTGTGGCTCTTCTTGATACCAAAACTTGCTCAGCAAGTCTTGTAATTGATCATCAACAGTAACATGATGACCATAAGCTGTCAATTTTGATGTAGCGGTGTCCACAGACCCATAGATGATCCAGCCAAGCGTCGTTGACTGAGCGATTGGGTCATTGTCATTACCCTTCCTTATTTTAACGTTGATTATGTGTGCAGCTGGTGCTGCACCCAGAATGATGTCAATAGGTCGTGATGTTAAGAAGTCTGGATCAGCGAGTTGTAGACCGTTTATGTGCGGCCATTTCTTGTTAGTGAGCGTGAATGACGGTAAGTTCACCGTCAGTAGAGCAAGCACATGAGCTTGGATAGTGATAGAAGCGGAGCTATGTAGCGAATGCAGTGACACCTGGCATGACCCAAGTGAATGTCCAGCTGACACATTACCAATCCCTCGTAATGGTACAGCTGCCTTATTTAGCGGTATATCCAGCTTCTTGATTAGCGAATGCGTCACAAAGGATAGCTCCGATCCTTGATCAATCAGTACACGAGCAGTGCATGTACTTCCTGTTAGCGAATTCAACTTAACAATTGCGGTAGCGAGTAATACATTGAGCGAATGAGCTGAAAGCAAACTAGGTTAGCGAATTCAAAACAAAAGTTACCAAAATTGGAACTATTTGTTACCTTGAGTCGGTACAGCAGATTCCTGCACCGATTTAGCTGCAGCACCATCATCGATGTGTGTAGATGTATGATGTGGCTTGTCACAGTGATGGCACCTGTCCTTAGTCTTGCAGTCAGCGAAGCGATGACGTCCCAAGCAGTTGTAACAGACCCGGTAGTGATGTACAATCATTTTCCGGTTCTGTGGCGTCGCCTGTTGGTAGCTTGGGCAAAACAGCACAAAGTGCTTTCGCTTGCAAATTGGGCACAAGCCCGGCTCACTCGTCTTTTCTTTCGGAGTGAAAGCGGTGTAACTAGCGCCTCCTCTTGAAGTAGATGCTTTGGAGGGTGGACCGGATTTACTGTTGGCACTTCCGGTCTTGTTGGTAGCGGCAGATCTAGCGTATGTTTTTGGTGATGGTGGTCGGTCGGTCATGACCTTAGACGGTGCTGAAGGTGTTCTTGCACCAACCCCAGAATTTTCCCAAGCACGTACCTTGGCCTTCAGCATATCGTGCAACTGCTGGTAGGTCCGGAATTCGTTGGAGAGTCCTAGCGAGGCCATCCACTCCACTCGAAGGTCTTCTGGCAAGCAGTGTACCGTCAAGCGAATCAAGAATGGGTCTGAGTCGCTGAGTGGTACTCCCAAGGCAGCGATGGCGTCCAGCGACTTCTTATTAGCGAGTAACAGAGCATCAAGTTCGGCAGCGGAGTGGCCAGTTAGCGGTTATCTGTACAGCAATTCATCGACATGCATGTCGAGTAATCTGCGTGGATTTGTGTAGCGAGTATTCAACAGTTCCCAAGCAGATTGGAACGCGTCATCCGTAACTTGTTTGTTAGCGATTAACGAAGCGGCCTCACCTTTAACCTGGGTTTTCAGGTAATGCATTTTTTGTGCGTCGGTAAGCGAGTCTTCATGAATGACCAGAGAGGTGATCAAGTCTTTGAATGAGCCCCATTCATCGTATGTGCCCTGGAACGTTGGTAACTTGATTTGCGGCAAATTGGTTTTATGTGCGCCTCCAAAATATGTGGTTTAATCATGATTGACCGCATGGGCATCATGAACAGGTTCTGGAGCGGGTTTCGCAGCGGTGAGTCTCACCAGAAGCTCAGTGTAGACTTGACTAGCGGTACCAAATGCGTTACCTGTATGGTATTCATTTTCGACGATCTCTGGAATATCATCGAAAATTCTCTCATGAGTTGTGTTGAAGCGAAACCATAAATCATTAAAGGAAGCGAGTTCAGCGTCAATGGCGGGTGCACCTTGTGTAGCGAGAATGGCGTCGGTCAAGCGAGTAGACATATTACGCATCGTGTCGATGCGGTTCATTTGTAGAGCGACTTGAGCTTCAGCGGCCATCTTGATTGCACGACACTCACAAAATGGACGCGACAAGTGAAAACCGACGCTAAATTTTCGATCGTAAAATTCTAAATGTCTTTATTACACCGGTGTGTAATTTTGATCACCACGGGCAGCACTCTAGCAGTGCTCAGCAATGCCCACGGCACTTAGCGATTTTCACAAAACTGATCACTCACTATTTTCTCACAATTTTTTAAGATGTTTTGATTTTAATAATTTTTAATTGTTAAAAACAACACCAAATCCGGCTCGGAGGACCAAAATGTAAAATTAGCGAATAATACTAGAGGATCTGGTGTAGGTGATGGTAATTTTAACAACTAAAAATTATACACTTTTTAGAGAAAATAAATTAACTGTTTATTTACACTTTATACAGGCAATTATTGTGAGAAATAATTATTATTAGCGAATTCAACTTAAATTATACGTGAGAGCGAATGCAACTTAATACGCACGTATAAAAAGCAACACGTGGTAGTTTGCGGTTAAATTCACGGAAATTACTTTGAGTAATTTATTATTAGCGGATGACAATTTCTTTATATTCAATAAATAGCAGCCTTGATATACTGACTAAGTATTGAATATAATTCAGCACAAGATTTAGTTTGAATAACTCAAGAAAACGTTTAGAAAGCAAAGCGATTTTGAATACGAGGTGAACTTTAGAAGAGCACGTTGTTAATTAATGATGAAAACGTCGTATATGAAACCACACATCGGTTTCCTTGTGACGTCAGAGCGGTAGACCAATAAGAAAATAAGAAGACGACGCTAACGAAATTTCAGCCAATAGAGAAAATCCACGTAGCTCGTTGAGATCTTAAGCCAATGAGTGCGTTTCATGTCGCAACTCTTTTATTCATAGTTGAAACTAATTAATTTAAATGATGGATTTTCCTCATTGGCTAAGATCTCGCGCGTAAGTTCAAATAGCGATAGTGCTGCCGACCTATTGGTAAGGCTCGGCGTTCTCAGGTGGTAGCGAGTTGGGTCTTGACTGAACACATATAGAAGATTTACGTTTAAGAATAAGTAAATAAAATCAGCCAGAATATGATTTCTTGCAACGAGTTAACATTTAAATCCAAGTAATTAACAGGCTTTCAAAAATTTCGGAATTGGAAACAGGAAAAGGAAATAAAATGATCTACGAAAAGGTCTTTTAACATTTTAAGATAAGTCTGATAGTTCCGCTGAAATATTAAAATAATACTATTATTTTCTATGAATACAACTTTGAGTTCGAATAACTTTTGAAAAATTAAACTTATCGAAAAATGATAAGAGACCTTTTTTGTAGATTGTTAAATTTTTAAAATATCTAGTGATTTTTCTGATACACTGATTACCTGGTGAGTGATATTCCAAATCTTGAAAATAACTTTTTCCCATATGTTATTTGAATGTGAAATCGAAAGATGCAGTAAGCTACCTCTAAAACTTGAATTTAAGAGCCTATCTTCTGACATATTCTATCAATTTCCGGTGTTGCAAAAAAAAATAAGATCAACACACCCATACACACATACATACATTAGGGTGATCAAAAAAAAAAAAAAAAATTATTTTTTAACATCTTATGGGCTCATAAGTTACTTGATATTGAAAAAAACACCAACAACTCTAAATTTCATCCAGATATCTTCAAAATGGAGCTATCACAAAGAAGGGTCCCATTTCCCTTTAAAATACTCGTGAAAATTTTTTATTTTATTTTTTCATTATTAAGACTGAAAAAAATTTTTTTTAAAATTCTACTCCGGATATTTTTGAAGGAAATCAAATTCACTACAAAAATGTGATGAAGCATTATGTATGCGAAACGAAATGGGAAAAAGTTACGAGTCTTTAAAGATCAACAAAAATTTAGTTTCCTCAGTGTTAATTTTTTTTCTATGATTTTTTATTTTTATTCACCTAAAAATTTTTTTTTTAAATTCGAACGAGCACGCTCTTGTAGGAAATTAAATTCCTTACAATAATTATCTGATTTTATATGTATGTCAAATGTATGAGAAAAAAGTTACAGGGCTTTAAATGTCAATGAAAAATGAAGTTAACTTTTCGTTGACATATAAGTTTTAAAAATTAATATTTTCTAAACTTCACTCATTGCTTGCAAGCTATTCCAAAGTTCTTTATAATGCGTATTATAAAATGATTGCTTGTAGTTCTATGCGTATAAATTTTTTTTATTTCACTATGATAGTAATTGATTTAATAACTGTAGTTGCAGAGATATAATATTCATAGTTTCTGTGCTATAAACGTTACTGCACCTGGTGTTATCATGTCTGTAGCAATTAAGGATAGTAAATATTACTTCAACTGTAGTAAATACTACTACAAATTTGGACAAACGTGCTGACGACAACGGCTATCAATAATTTTTACAGTGAAAAATTGTTAACTGCTAAGGTAAAAGTTCTCTACGAATGCTAAACTTGAGCTGTTATTGTTAAAAATCCACCCGAAAGACGAAAATTTGAGATGAGTTAATCAGAAGTATGGGAAAGCGAAAACAGTAAAAACATTTGATTAATTTTTTAGTAAGGGATCATTTTGTAACAAATAATCAAGCTTCGTAGGTTGTATAAATACCCCGTCTATAAAATCTTATAAAATTCCATAGATTCTTATAAATTCCCATAGAGATTTTGTAAGAAAGAATGAGTTCTATGAGACGTGATATATCCCACGTAGGAATCGCCAAGGCTGACTATAGGCTGAGCCTTGGCCCTATTGTCACTTGCCAAGCTTCGGCAGCTGACCATTGGCCCAAGTCTAGGCCGAGGCTTGGTCCAATGGTTTGATGAAATTAAGCCGAGCCTTGAGTAGTGACCATTGGTCCGAGAATCGGCCAGGGCCAGGCCCTATGTTTTGATTTTTGTTAAATCGAGCTCTGGTCGCTGACCATTGGCCCAATAATTTCACAATGTTAAACTGAGCCTTGGGGAAGGACCATTGGCCCAAACCTCAACCGAGGCTGGGCCCAATAGTTTAGTTTTTATCAAGCCGAGCTTTGGCAGCTGACCATTGGCCAATGCTTCAGCTTAGCTTAAATTTTGATTTTGTATATAGAAAAGACCAGGACATGACCGTCCACCGAGTATACGATTAATATCAAGAGTTGAAATTTTCTAAAATATAAAATTATTTGATATACAATAATTTTCATTTAATTAGTTATTGCTATGTACAAAACTTTAGTTAACATAAATGCTAAAGTTCAATAAACAATATACTAGTGCTACTTGATCTTACTCTCAATTTATTCATTTACACCAAATCATAAAATTACAAATTAATAAATATATGTCATTACTCATCAGACAATTTTAAGTTCATTGAATAAATCTACATTTTACCTCCTCTTTACGATCTAATGTTTCTGAATTGAAGTGTATTCAAATAATTAACAGGCAAAAATATCATAATTATCTGAACATCAGATTTAGCACAGTGGATAGCGTTCCAGCCTAGTAATCAGAAGGATCTCAGTTCGAACCCCAGTAGCCCCCAACTAATTTTATTCGTTATTTCCCATTAATTCAGTAATTAGTTAATTACACACCAATGTAATGTCGATAAAAGTGTGATCAAACTTTTTTTTAATTATATTTATTAATTTAAATAATTATATTTTAGATCGAGCATTGGGTGAGCTTTAGATTTTTTGCTCCCCGAGGTTTGGCCGAGGCTTGATATTTTATTTCCCAAGCCTTGGCCAAGGCTCAATTTTTCGTTTCCCAAGGCTCGGCCGAGGCTTGATATTTTGTTTACCAAGGGTTGGAACATAGACATTATCCAAGGCTAGGATCAATGCTCACCCACTGGTTCAGCCAAGGCTTGACCAAGGCTTGCGCCAAGCCCTGATTCTGAAATCTGATTTGAAATAATTTAAACACGCTCCGAAACAATTCAAAGTTGGCAAAATTGACTATATATAGATTATAACACAAAAACTAGACGCTAATTTCTGCGCTATAACTTCGTTCTCTGCCTTTAGCCTCCAGCCTCAATACGAATAGGGCGCTAGGTAATTTTTATCACTGGAATCACCAAACCAGTAAATCATGAAATTTTTGATAATTTTTGATCTGTGGAATTATCACCAAAACCACGCATAGACAAAACTAAAACTAAAACTTAACAAAGGGCTCAGAACTTATTAGCAAAACAAAACGGAGACTGGAAAACTAAAAGCAGAGTTACGGTATGCCATGGTGTCGCTCAGTGTGTAGGTTTATGGAAAGAGGGAGTGGTCCGGGTCACATCATTCCCAAAGTCATGTAGATTCATTTTAAATTTGCAACTTTTATTTAACCACAATAATCTCAAAACTCTATTTAACAATAAATAAAATACGGTAGCTCAGTACAAATAATATTTTTCTCTATAACGAATGCTGAATATATTAAAATTAATCTTAACAGAAAGTAAATTGACGTCTAAACGATACGTATCGATATCTTACAAATAAATCAATTAATTAACTAGAACTAAATGATAATCAAATAATATTTGGTAAACTAGAACGATAATTATAGACTCGATACTCTAGAATATTCTGTTTAGCAAAATCGTAAAACTAACGTACATGGGTCTCATTTCGATGTTAATTAGACACTAATTGGTTCATCAACCAAACATATTTCTTATAATTCTTTTATAAAATAATATCAACAATAAAACGTGATCGTGACTCTAATAATGTAACACTATTCTCATAATTCTCTCAGATATTAAATCTTTTCTTAAATTAAAACAGGAGCATAATACCTCAAAACTTGTGACTCGAACTCGATTAATCATTTATAATAATTATTTCATACCTGATGTCTGGTGAATAAATATTGAGTAACGTCTTACACTGTTTTTAAATAATACTTCTGTAGCAATAATCTTAATCTGTATCTTTCCGCAATGCCTTGAACTGTAGCGCCATTACTGCACACGTCTACTCGCTTCAAGCGACTAGAGTCGAATACTCACGTCCGTGCTCCTCGAAGGTCTCCCTTCGACTTCTCTCTCTCAATTCTCAATTCTAAAAACCCCAAACTCAATCCTATCGTTATCAATAACTGACCTCTATATTCTAAATTCTTAAATCCAACTCATTCTTTACTATAACGGTAACTGGAGGCTCAAGTCCTCACCAAACGTACTCACTAAACCCATTCTGAGTATGGATATCCTTGGCAGTTGCTCTCCTGGAACAGACTTCCGCTGGGATCATAAAACTTATAAATTAAGTGACCTATGACTTCCTCAGTGGCACAAGTGGTCATGACTTGTCCTCTGAGGCCTGTCAGACTAATAATTTAAAAATGACCAAACGGCTTCCACAACAGCAACGGTTACAAAATTACTGTTGAGGCCTGCCAAACCAAAACTCCAAAACTGATCCCATTCTGCATCCGTCAAATTCCTTATATACTGGAGCACTAGCATCTCAGCTAGACCTCTGCAATCAACCAAGAAGTCTCAGAGGGATAGAACTAGGTTCTATCATCAAATGATACCGGGTGACTAATTTAAGTCCCGCTCCACGGTAACACTGACTCGTCCACATACTCAAAATACTAAAAATCCAAAACTCAAACAATCATTTTCCCAAACTTTAATCTCAAATCATAACCCATAACAATTTTCCATAATTCTGATTCTAATTCTTATTTTCTTTATCCAAAAATCCATAACTGTAGCCAGACGTTACTCCATATTTAATTCTTAAACTATAACTTAATCAAAAATCTGTATAAAAATCGTAAATTACTGTAAGCTAAATTATAAGTCTTGAATTACCATGCTCGTAAATACAATAAATTCGTTGGTGTTTGTGACGTTCACTTTGATTTGACCCCCATACGAAAAATAACGTCACAAGATATACAGTTCAGCATAGATTGAATTATTCCAAATTAAATTTCTGAATCAGGGAGGCTCAGAACTCTGGTATGACGACTGGCCAAAGTCTGGTCCGAGCCTTGTTCAATGGTCCCTTTCTACCAGGGTAGTTAAGTATAGTTATTAGACTGGGCCAAAAAAATTGACTATTTTTTTTCTTAGCTGTATCGAAAATATTATTCAGAATGACAAAAAAAAAAAATTTCATGAAAGTTTGAGCCCTTAATATTAACTTTAAGAGGTCTATCATCGCTATTTTTAATTTTAATTCATAATTTGATGTTTTACGTCAGAACTGCTAAACCATTCGAGTAAAAAAAATTCATTTCCATCTATCCTTATGTAAAATTAAATTCCCTACAAAAAAGGTCTGATTGAGAATTTTCGTCAGACAAGCCGTTTCCGATTAATAAAACTTAATAAATTGATATATTTTTTCGATTTAACATTTTTACTTTTGAATTTTGTAACTGACGAATCAAGAAATATCTAATAAATACTATGGCTGATTTTTGAAGGAAATTTAATGTTCTACAAAAAAGGTCTCTTAACATTTTTAGCTAAATTCACTCCTTCGAAAGTTATTCAAGGTTGAATTTGAGTGAAAACGACTTCAATAACGTGAATAACTTTCGAATGAGTGAATTTAGCAAAAAATTTTAAGAGGCCTTTTTTGTACAGCATTAAATTTCCTTCGAAGATCTGTCACGATCTTTTTTAGATATTTCTTGGTTCGTCAGATACAAAATTCAAAAGTAAAAATGTTAAATCGAAAAAATATATCACTTTATTAAGCTTAATGAATCGGAAACGGCTTGTCTGACGAAAATTTTCAATCAAACCTCTTTTGTAGAGAATTTAATTTTACATAAGAATAGGTGGAAATGAATTTTTTTTACTCCAATGTTTTAGCAGTTTTGACGTAAAACATTAAATTATGAATTAAAATTAAAATTAGCGATGATAGACCTCTTAAAATTAATATTACGGGCTCAAACTTTCATGAAATTATTTTTTTGTCATTCTGAATAATATTTTCAATATAGCTATGAAAAAAAAAATAGTCAATTTTTTTGGCTCAGTCTAATAGTTATAAATATAGGCTTTATACACACATCTATGAGAATCTATCGGATTTTTTAAGCTGGGTACCTAGCATCTATATTTTTTTTTATGAAATTGTTAACATAACTTTGAGCTCTTGAGCTTAAAAAACAGTTATTTTGTTGTTGACTCGAGAAAACGACTATATCCACTAAAAAAAATGGAATTCCATCGTATGACATTTATTAAAGAATCAAACGGTCTGCATGTGCTTAGCGATTATGAAAAGGGGTTGTTAGCATTTAGATCTGATCAAATTTTGGTACAAATTAGTTCAGTTGTTTACGAGTTATGAAACAAGATACAATATGACAAAAAAGTCAACACACACGTCCGAATGTACATCTGAAAATGTTCAGGTACGATTATTGGGTCCTTGAAACCTCAAAATCTGTTGCACTTTAGTTCCGAAAACATCTTCGACTTTCATAGTGAGAAGTTAAAAATGACTTCCATAGTTGCTTTTGTAAAGAGAATTCTATTTCGTAGGGAATGCCGTGAACAGCACGCAAACATAACTTGAAATGCAGTTGAGTATGCATTTTAAGTTATGTTTGCTTGCAGTCAATACTAAAACTTTATGAAGTCTATAAGCTTATGATTCTAAATAATAAGAGTTCGGTCACTATGATTTTCATGGATGAAAAATCAAATTTACTAATTTTTAAGTTAGGCAATTTGAAGGAGATTTCCTGATTGGCAAATAATCAGTACTTTACAAAGTTCAACCAGTCACTTTTGTTTACAACTACTTCGTCCAGTGCATGTTTAGTATTTCAATAATTCTAGGTTTCAAATAATTCTGCAGTTTTTGAATTAATGTTCATTGTTTTAATTAATAATGTTTAAGGTTTAAGCTTAATGACTATGAGACACATCTATGAGACTCGTGATTAATAAACAACGTGATAATATCAATTTCCAAATATTTAGTTGTTTTTAAATTGATAGGTGTCGTCAATATGCGATTCTGACCATTTCTTTTGTTTGGTGAGATTTTGTCGATGTGGGATTTTGACATTGTGGGATTTTGCTAATGTGGGATTTTGCCGATGTGGGATTTTGATGATGTGGGATTTTGGCGGTGTGGAATTTTAACATGCACTCATTATCACCAGGTCCTAAAATTTTCAGAACGAGGAACACGAGTTGGGCGCCAAATATAACGGTGGGCCCTGGCTACTTCGTGTCCAGTAGCCACGAACCACAGTTAATGAATATTTCCCGAATTTATTTAATTTAATTCTTAATTATTTCAATTATAAATTTAGATCGATTATTACTGGTTCTGGAATCGGGAAACTTGATGTATCTCAGGAGTAGGTCTGCTCGTCCTGACCGGACGCGCGGCTGAAATAGACTTAAAACTATAGGACTCTGGTGATAATTAAGTTATATGTCCGATAAAGTTTAACTGACAAGTTTATTTAACCAAATCTCCATAAATATATACAGTTTTCCCCTTTTACTTAAACTATAATAATTTTATATGTATTTACAAGTGGTCCAAGGAAATTCATCAACTCGAGACGCGTGTGTTTCTTAAATTTATTTGAGCGGGAATAAGATAATAAGGTAATTAACCGCGTTGAAGAGAAAGCAAATATGCACGTATAACAATATAAAATATATATGGCGACCAAAAAGGCATTACGACTTACAGATGGTACTGATCGTCTTTGCATCCTCCTGGCTATCCCACAGCAAGTCCTTGACAACGGTGACGGACGTAATTGACCCTTCGGTGATGAGATATCCCATAGGATCACGAACACACTTATGTAATTTATAATTAACCACAAGTTAACTTAAACTCGCTATATTTTATATACTACAATGCTCGAAAAGAAATATATATAGTAGTCGATTTAGAGAGAGTAGAGTGGATACGACCGATCAGCTACAGCTCTCGAACTTAAGTATCGTCTTTTGATTCCATCGTCTTGGGTCAGTTCTCTGGGCCACCAACCTGCGTTGACCCCACCTAATTATGCGCAGGGACTAATTTGCGGTCCCATGCTGCGCGGAATCATCCCCCAAATTCTAACGCAGAGATTAGACTACTGCACTTATCTTTTAAAGCAAGAAGAGAGAGAGAGAGAGAGAAAGAAAATAGATGAAGCGAGAGAGCCACACTCTCACGTCTTAGATTATTGCTGCCCGGTTACAAGTTATTTGGAGTCACTTCCTTCAAAACTGAATTTTCTGAAATTGAGTTCTTCGGGGTAGACACTTTAGGAGTTTTTGTGTTAGTGAACATTTTGTCCCAATCTTCTAAAAACTTCAATAAAGTTAAAATGGCCTGTGTTTTAGGAAAAAGGAAAAGAATTATTTATGGGAAGATTACATAGATAAAAAAATTTTAGAAAGTTTTCAATAGAAGTAACAATTGAAAGCATTAATAAACAATAGTATGTATAGAAGTTTCACAAAGCGTTTAGAAGTTAGTGTTGCGATAATATTTCAAATTATTTGTTAATGTTGTTTTTAATTTATCATCTCCTGCCAGCATCGATTATGGGTGATTTTTTTATTATCATTACTCTCATCCAATTTAATTTTTTCAACTCCTTATCCATTAATAAAAATTTGTGAATCCACTGAAAATAGGAATAATATTCTTTATTGATTCAATCAATCTGTGATGATGTCGATGGCTCCGTGATACAGTATTGACCGAAGACAGCATACGATTGAATCCATTGTCAGCTGTGTAATCATTCTGTAAATCATTGAAATTTCATTAAAATTAATCTTTATTTATGAATTGTTATCTTAAGTTAGGGTTTAGTTGAAAAGCAAATGAAAAATTAGTGATAGTTATTCAAAATTAAACAAGGAAGCAGAATAGCGTAAAATATAAATTTCAAAAAATATAAACTAAATCTGAAAGCGAAAAAATACCTGGAAGCAAAATAAAGCATTTCCAAATATTTTCAATATTTATATCTATTTTATTACTTAAAATACATAGAAAAAATGATTTACTTGAAACAAGAAACTTTTAAGGAAATCCTAGGTTGTTTTGGAGCAAGAAAATATTTTGCGAAGACTCAAGAAAATTTTAATTCAACCAATATAATTTTCGTTTTCCTAAATATTTTCTTAAGTCAAGAAAATAAGTACTTCAATGAAGAATTTTTATCTTTCTGTGTATTATGAGTGTAGTAAGTATCTTAAAAGATTTAATCATTGGCTCCAGAATTTTTTAAAAACTTTTATTTTATATTTTTTTCGATTAAAAAAATCGATATTTTAAACCCCAAAGATGTAATGAAGCAAGTTAGTGATTATATAAATATATATTTAATTTTTTTTTCAAGGAAGAAATGATACAGATATTTCGTAACCTGTAAATAAAGATAAATTCTAAATAAACCTTGAAAAAAGAATTTTTATTGCTCATGCATTATCATTGAAAAAAAAAAAAAGAAAATTAATCAGCTATTTTCATAAAGAATGTCGTTAAAGTAATTGATCAATCAAAAAGTTAGTTACTCCTAATTGTTTATTAGATTACGAAAATTTTGTAATTTTGGCTTAAGTTATAAAATTCAAATGTCTTGACTATAAATGTTTTCGTTGCTATAAAAAAGTTAATTTTTGATAACATGAGGTTAATTAATTATGCAGGATAATTATTATCTAGAAAAAGAAAATTTTTATACAAAAACTCTTGTAATAAAATATTCACAGTAAAAAATATTGCCATATGAAAAGATGTAATTAATTCTATCAATTAAATTATATTCTTCATTACCTTCTTTTGTTCACAAGTATCCTTAAAGTATAGTGCGTTCTTAGCATCGTGCGAAGTCATAGCTTGGATGCCATCATCAATGATTTTGATAAATTTCTCGGTTGGTTCTGAGCCTTCGAATTTTTCATTTCCATTTTCTCGTAAAATCGTCATTGCACAACGAACTTCGCGTGAGTACAACTGTTAATATTACAATTTATTCATTATGATCCAAAGCCATTAAAAAATTATCATTATACCTGATAAGCCATTGGAACAGACATTTTTTGATAGAGTTTAGGATCTAAATGAGCAGGTGTTAGTTTGTTACTTTATTATATTACTTATACATTACTTTAATTATCGGAATATAAAAAATCATTGAAAATTATACACACGTTATTTTAAACCTCACTAGTTATCACATATATACAGCTTTCCAACGTTATTTATATAACTTAATTAGAAACTATTTAGCTTTTCATGAAAAAGCTCTATACTAAATTGTGGAAAAATTAGTCCAATAATTACCTCAAATTCATCTAACTCAACCAATCCATTTCGAAAACATTTTACTAAATGTGGGAAGTCTGATATCATATATAATCTACGGCTAGATTCACATAGATGTTCACAACTGATGTTATTTGTGTCAACTAATTTCGTCCAAACTCCTCTATTAAATTGAGCAGCGTCAGTTACTAGAAAATTCACACGAAAACCAGCATATTCTACAAGTATAATACATTCTAAAAATAACTTATGAAGAACTTTAGTAGTTATACAATTTTTAGTAATAAAGCATCCTAAAGGTTGAGCAGAATTTCCCCGATACGGTACAAACATAAAAACAAGAGCGTGATCTTCAGGAACGTCGCTATCAGATTCAGATGTATACTTTCCAAGATCAACAAAACCAGTATACTCAGCTATTTTTTTATCAAACTCAATATTTTCCATAAGTTTAACCTCATCAGCTGATATTTGGCCAATTTTATCTTCAGGTGCCATTGATTCTCCTTTTTTCCGTAGGATTTCAAACGTTTCGGGTAAAAATCCAAAAATCGACGAACTAATTTTTTATATATTTCGATAACGTGTCAATAGTTGGTAGAGGAATTATATTTCTTGCTCGTATCATATTGTACGTACAAGTGCTTTTCATTCGTATGAGAAGACATTCATAAATCCATTCAACTTCATATCTTCTGCCAGTTGGACCCTTTTTTGGGAGTTTTCAAAACACATTCTCACTGTTATCTGTTGTTGTTTTGGTAGCAAAGAAAGTTTTTTATTAGATTGGCTTTCATACACAGTTTTTGTTTTTCTTTGAATACTACGTAATTTTAATGTAGATATGTTAGCTAAAAATAATTAAAATAACTTATTAACAAAAAAATTGAACAATTTTCAGTAATAATAAAAAACGTAATTATCAACGTAGAAATTGAAAAATACTCAATTTCAATGATAATTTAAGATTTGATTCTGTGTAAGAATGAGAAATATATTATTGAGTAAATTACAACGATAATAATAACCTTTTGTAAAAAAAACTGACTAAAAAATTAATCATACCTGTTGTTGAATACGTTTTGTTTTTTTATAGAATCCCAAATTGGTAGCTTTAGAAGTTTTTCTTTTCATTTTGTTCTTAGTATTAAGCATTCGACCTTTTTCTACTTTTTGTAAATTTAAACGTAGTTTTTGACATTCTTGACATCTCAGACAAGCTTGGCAACGTTTGTATTTGTTAGTCACGTCAGCATGACATTTTAATATAGTTTAAAACAATTAACCAATTATTTATTTAGTACATATTAACATTTTAAATATTTCAGTACCCTTGTACTTTATAAAGTAATTATGAAAACGATTTAATTGCATAAAATACCTTTTTTTATCAAATCTAGTTCCATTGCATATTTTTTTTTGTTCCATAGATCTTAACCATTCAATTAAATCATTGACTGATTTTATTTGTCCATCAATTTCTTTTTTATAATTTTCTAAAAATGTAACCTATAACAAATAAAATTAAATTGCATTCAAGGTTTTAACTCATTAAAGAATTAAAACAAAGCTCTTTTGTTTTTAATAAATAGCTAAATTATATATTATTTTCCGATGCAAATTGATCGTCATTTAGTATAAACCGTACTCTTTCTTTAAATTTAATACGATCAAACTGAATCGCTATTAATTGATTAATACCAATTAAAAAGCTCCAACCAATTGGGAACAACTTGTTCAGTTCAATAATGATGGCCATAACTTCAGTATCATTATCAAAATTTATCTAGAATAATAAAATTCCGTTTGATATTTCAGTAAACAATACAGATTTTATATTTAAATATTTATAACTTATGGTATAGAAATTGATCTTTAACATTATTGTTAAATTATTGAAAAAGTTAATTAAGATACAATCACAAAAAATTATATTTACTTGACGGTTAATATCAATATCATGCTCAGAATATTTTTGACGCTTTAACGTCTCATTTTCATCAGGATATTTTAATTTCCGTTTCACTGGTAATCTATATTGCGGTAAAATGTTATTGATTTGTTCATTTTCTTGATTCTTGTGATGTAATTGTTCCTGGTTTTCTATTCTCACGTCATCGAAGTTAAATTGTTCTTCGATTACTTGCTGCTACCCTGGCGATTTTAGCGCCACGGTGACCTTACAGTAAAAACACCGTTAAAACACCGTGGAACGACTGTGAAAACGTGGTTGTAATGCAGTGAAATCACGGTATTTTTTGTGCAGTCACGCTACTGTATCCCGACCCCGTTTCCATTGCACTTAAAGAGTGTTTCCACGGTATTTCGATCGTAAGGTCACAGTAATCTCACGGTGGTTTTACGGTGAAACCACCGTAAAACCACGGTGCGCTCCACAGTGGTTTTCAGCGATATCCACGGTGAGTTTACAATGGCTTTCCGATGGCTTGACAGTTTTTTAACCGTGAATTCACCGTATTTCCACAGTGAGTTCATCGTTCCATGGTGTGTCCATTAATTTTATAGCGAAAAAAAAAAAAAAAAAAATTAACGCCGACTCGAAGGATCGATCCCAGCGCCTTTTCATTCAAAGTCTGATTTGCTATCCACTGTGCCAAATCACACACTTGAGTGTAAGGATTGATTGTATTTATATAAGCACAAATGAACTTCAGAAAATTAAAGATATCTAATAAATGATTGATTTTCTGATTTGTATTACATTCAATTATATTATTGTTTATAGGGTAACGAGACCAATACCGGTATACCCACTAGTAGCGGGGCAATAAATACTTTTTTTGGTAAATTATGTAAATGAGAAGTTAAAATTTTTTGAAATCTAAGTTTTTTATAACTAAATTCATTATTCAAACATCGAAATGTCCTTAACTATCTCACTAATGATCTTATTAGCTTATTTTCAAAAATTTTAAAAAGTTTGCGTACTTTACAACATTTATGAATGCGGTAAATTGAAAAATTTCATTTACTTTATAAGATTTATGAATCATTGTAAAATCATTTTTTTCGAATAATGTTACATTATTTAGTCGTATCTAAAGTATATTACAAAATATAATGATTCACAAACCTGCGCGGCATATTTACTTAGAAATCGCTATTAAATAGAATTTGCTAGAACTCAAGATATAAAATTTTGCATTATTGATTAAATACAAAATTCACTTTGGGACTAGAAAAATTTTTTGACGCAATAACATTTTATTTTCGCCTAAAAAAAATTTTTCTTGAATTCAGAAAATTCTTTCTCGCCACAAAAAAAATTTTTGTTTTCAATTCATTATGCTTAAATTTCTTTAGGGCAAGTCAAAATTTTCTTGGGGTGAGTGCAACTTTTTGGCGCCAAGAAATTCCTTTTTTCTGTGTACTCATATTGATAAGATAACTTAAAATGATAAGCTTTGTTCATTTTAATATTTTAACAATACACTTTAGAAAAGATAACTATCAAAAATACCGAGAAAATAAGAAAATATGATTGACAGCGATTTGGAAACTATAAGAAAAAAATATATCAATTGTGAAGAAACCATGAAATCATCGTGAAAACAACGAGGAAATACCGAACTACCACAGAGAAAACGCTGAAAAATCCACGCGAAAATACTGTGATGCCATCGTGGGACCACCGTGAGCTTACCGTGGAAATTACTGCCAACCACTGTGAAACCACTATGAAAACACTGGAAATTCACCGTCAGAACACTGTGAACTCGCTTTCGAAACACCCTTAAACCACCGTAAAAACACAGTGTGGATTCAGTCGGTACACAGTAGCGTGACTGCACAGAAACCACCGTAAATTCACCGTCGAATCTCCGCCGCTTCACTGTCAAAACACGGAAGACGTGTTTTCACGGTAAAAACACCGTAATTCGACCGTGTTTTCACCGTCGCGGTGAAACCGCTAGGGTACTAATCTTGTTCAGTTACTGACTTAGGCTTCTCAAATGTTTCGTTTGAAGATTGGTCCTGGTGTTCTTCAATAACTTGTTGCTGCTGCTGCTGATCTTGTTCACGTAGTGATTCAAGCTCCTCCGATGTCTTATTCAACGATTGATCTCGGTCCTCTTCAATTACTTGTTGCTGTTGATTTTGTTCATGTTTGTTATTTAGTGATTTAGGCTTCTCTGATATCTCATACAACAATTGACCCTGGTGTTCTCCAATAGCTTGAAACTGCAGGTTTTGTTCATGTTACTCATGGATTAATTGACGTATCTTTGATGTCTCATTCAAAGCTTGGATTTTACAATCACCGATAATTGAAGATTGTTTGACATTGACTATCAGATTTTGTTTACTTCACCGTTTGGTAAATTTTTGAGATAAGAATTTTGAATTGCATCATTTTGAAAATGCAAATCACAAACATACTGACGGTCGTTTAATTCTGTTGTTAATCTATCCACTGCTGACGTTTTAATGGACACTGTTCATACACGAAATGAAGAAAAATACAATATATTTTTTCATTAATTAACAAAAATTACATACCGCGGCACTAGGATATTTTTAAGTTATATTTGAGTATAATCGAGAACATTACTTTTAAATTAAGTACATTAATTTGCGTATGAAAAAATTAAGTTGAAAAAACTGAAGAATATAAAACATAAAATTTTTTAACATGATGAATTATTTTGTTTTTAATAACTAGACGGTTACTATTGACATAATTTGAGATACATGAATTTTTCAATATAAAAAATTACTTGAAAAAAATTTATTTCAATGTAATAAGAGAAAATAATTTTTATTACATTAAAATAATTTTTTTTATTTTATTTATCATTTAATATTTTTATTTACTTGTGGTACCTTAAAAAATCCTGGGCTTTTAGATTTAATTCACTCCGTCGTTTTTTATCAGCCGCACTTCCACTATTACAATTTTTAATAGCACACACTCTACCGATTTTTTTATAAATATAGAACTTCCAAAATTATTAAAAATATTTCATAAGATTTTTAGACACATTCGTTATCATTTATTTACAAAAATTGCGATTAAGATATTTACTGGCTCACTTCACATGTATTTACGATACTATATTCACGCTTGTACAAAAGGAATATTAGCGACGCTAGTGGTGAAAAAAGGAAACCTAACATGTACTATTTTAGTGGGCAAATTCTGACAATTCTCCCGTTTGAGTTCGTGCTCCTTATCTAGTCTCCATGCTCGTACTACTAGTCATTTGAATTGTAGATTTTCATTTGGTATAGTGTACATGTGCATTTCGGTTGCTCACTATCGATTCTGGCCCGTAGTTTGGAATCTTGACCAGAATAGAGGGAGTGAGCAGCTGAGTGCATATATTTTTTCTATTTTACTGACTGATGATAATGATAAATTCTACCTTTTCAGCCACCGATAAAACAGTAAATCATCATATCAGCTAAATATAATTATTATTATCAGTTGGCAACAAAAGAAAAACCAGAATGGTACAGTTTGAAAAAAAGTCAGAAGATATAAGATGGCACTTCTTCACGTAAAAGTCACTTCTTCTCGCGGATACTCAAACTTTTGGTAGTTTGAATATATAGATTTTCATAATGTATAGTTTTCATATGCATTCCGGATACTCTCCTCAGATTCTGACTAGTATTCTGTTATATTAGCTAGAATGGAAAGGAGAGAGTTCGGTTTCATATCCAAGCATATATAAGTACTAGGGTGGTCCTTATTTTGGACATTTTTGAATTTTTATGCTCCCAGAGGCTTATGTGGTTCGAAATAAATAAAAAAAAATATTCTCAAAGTTTCAGATCTCTATCTCAATTTTAACCCGTGCCGCACAGCAATGTAAGTTTCCCATTTATATAACACGGGGTTTTTGGCATTGAACGATTAATTTTTTATTCCGGCTAAAGTAATTGTTCGAAAAATTTGAAACTCTGTAGACTTTATCTTTATATCAGCAGCTGCTCCTCAGAATTTTTACAGATTTTTAGCTACTATAATTTTGGGGGTACAGCATGATCAAAAAAAAGAAAAAAAATATTTTTTATTTCTATCTAAAATTTTTTTTAAATAACATATCAAATCACTCTGCATGGTTATCAGAAGTTCTTACTTTTCTTCATTCTCGCACCCAATTGGGTGAACAGCATATCTTTGTTGCACAAATACAGTAATCAGGAGCTTTGCACGAGTTTTTCTTATGAACAAACGAATATTTTCAAAAAATTAAAGCGCACTTCGCTAAGTAAGACAATAGTGCGTTAATGTGCAGTAGAGTGTATCTTAAAAAGATTTTTCGAATTTATTACGATCACCTCTCGAAATAGTTTCAATTACAATAGAAAAAATTCCCTTAAAGTTTAAGCTCTTAATTCTAACGGCAAGAGTTACCGCAATATTTTTTTTGTGATTTTTTCAAGAAATATTTTTGTTTATGTTATTTGACTTTGTGTCT
This sequence comes from Microplitis mediator, assembly GCF_029852145.1. NCBI lineage: Eukaryota > Metazoa > Arthropoda > Insecta > Hymenoptera > Braconidae > Microplitis > Microplitis mediator. The sequence goes on from NC_079972.1 coordinate 4,620,688, forward strand.
TTTTCAAAAATACATAATGCATTCAATTGATATCAGAGATCGGTATATCTATGCCGTATGTCTTAGTTTAACATTTACACAGAAAAAAAGGTTGACTTCCCTAGCGAACCTGAAATACGGTAAAAAATCGAAATTTCGGTGAATTTACGGTAAATTACCGTAAAAAACCGTAATACCGTAGTATTCCGTATTGCTACCGAATTTTGCGGTAAAATTGCGGTATCCCACCGAATTTTCACGTAAATTTACGGTAAGTTACGGTAATCTACCGCAAAAATTCCGAAATGGGTATAAAATTCTTTTACGGTAAGCCTACCTCATTCTTACCGTGAATTTTTGGTCTGCCACCGTAGAATACAGTTATCTAACTGTATTTCTGTAAATTTGGCAAGTACTTAAAGTTTTACTACAATTTAATAACTTTTACCATCTGGGACTCAAAAATAAAAGGCTAGAAAAAATGGCTAAATCTACCAACAAATAAGATAAACATATCTTAGAAAATCTACTACAATTCAGGTATGGGTTAAATTGCAAATGCTATGAGAAAAATGGACACAAAAAAGTTGATGTACTAACATTTTTTACTTTTATTTATTCATGGTGTCCAAAAATTGAAAGTATAGAAAATTTAAAGCACAAACCAATAAATGGATGTTTATGCAAGATTATTATGGTTGTAGGAAATTGAAAGCTATACAAAAAAAGTCTCTTATTATTTTTTGATAAATCCAACTGTTTAAAAGTTATTTGAGCTTAAACTCAAGTTTATAGTGAATTTTGAGATCTTTTTATTTTTCCGGCGAAACTATCAGTCTTATCACAAAACGTCATAAAAATTTTTTTGAAGGTAATTTTATTCCTTCCAAATTATTACAAATAAAGTTTTTCGAAATTCTGCGTTGTTTTCTATTTATTTTCGTCTCAATGTTGAGCTCTTAAAAGCAATCAGAAAACTATTTTTTTAAGTTTTTCTTTCTTTCAAGTTTCATACATTTGAATTTGCCAGGCTATTCTGAGACAGCTGAAACCTGAAACACGCTCCCTCGTGTGAGTAGCTGAAACTTGCTCCCTCGCCAGATAATCAGCCATTAGATTTTCTGCGCAGTGTCTCCTGTTCATTTTATAAGCGTTACATTATTGAATAATTATCATTGTGGATTTAAATGATAAATCAATTGATTTCAAATAATTGAAACATGAAAATTTATGTTATGTGATTTTTTACATTTTTTGCGTGAGAATATGCTTAACAAGTGATTATAATAATCATTTTAATTTTTGTTTATGACATGCTGAGTTTATTGGTTAAGTTTAGCGTTGTTGTAATAAGTTAGGAAAAATAATTAAATTCGATTTATTACGTGCTATTTACAAGAATTATTTTATTCTTAACTTAAATTTAAATTTTTCTAATAAATTAATTTATTCTAAACTTAAAAGCCAGATTTATAGCAAATTTCTAGATTTTTTTACTTTTCCGGTGAAACTATCAGGCTTATCATAAAATGTTAGAGTGTCTTTTTTGTACACAATTTTATTTTTTACAAATTACCATCAATAAAGTGTCTCAAAACTTCGCATTGTTTACTAGTTATTTCCATTTTCATGTCAAGCTCTTGAAATCGATCAGAACACTAATTTTTTTTAAGAGCTTGACATTAAAATGGAAATAGCTAGAAAAAAATGCGGGATTTTAAAAAACATTATCGGAGATAATTTTCAATGAATAGGATTCTCAACAAAGAAGATTCTATGACGTTTTGTGATAAGTCTGATAGTTTTACCGAAAAAGTAGAAAGATCTCGAAGCTTCCTATAAATTGGACTTCAAGCTCCAATAACTTTTAAACAGATGAATTTCGCAAAATTTACGGTTCAATTACTGTTCCTGTGAGCATATCTAATTTTACTGTATTTTTCAATATCACTACCGTAGTTTACGGTAATGTCACCGTAATTAAGTACGGTAATTCTACGGTAAGTTCCGGTAAACTACGGTAGATTCCGCGGAAATCACGGAAAATTCCGCGGAATCTACTGGATTACATCAGTTAATCGATTGAATGATATAATGAACCATTTTCAGAATTAACAAATCGCTTGAAATTAATGATCTTAGAATAAATAAAATGTCAAAAACTTCCGATCAGATATTAATTATCAATGACGATGGCTTTTTATGGGCAGAATAGAATAAATTTAAATGCTAGGCGCTCGTGCAACGCGCGCTTTTAGTTTCTCGTACTGTTAAAAAACTCTTTTTTCATGTTATTTCAATTGAAAAACTTTAAGTTCTATGAAGAACCTCTGAAGTAGAAATTACCCGATAAAAAATATTTAGATCCAAGTATATACGATTGGATCCAAACAGTCAGATATGCTTGGATCCAAATTTTGGCGCGATCCAAGCGGATCCAAACAGATCTGACAATATCCAAAGAGATCTCACTATATCCAAGGAGATCTCACTATATTTAAGTATATCCAAACAGATCTTAAAATATCCAACGAGATCCAAACAGGTCCCAAAATATCCAAAGAGATCCAAATAGATCTTACTATATCCACGAATATATAAGTGTATCCAAGCATATCTGCGTAAATGTCGATCTTTAAAGAAATTTACATAGATTTAAGCACGTATATCTAAAGAAGTTTTACTACATTCTAAGGAATGCATGTATAAATATGATATACTTTAGAACTTTCTAAAAACATTATCTACTCACATCTTGGATCTTATTGCTATTATAATAGCAAGGTAATTACCGGTTAATGCTTTTGATGAACGTATGTATAACATATATCAAAAGTCAATTGATATTTAAGTAAAAAAAATAGATGAATACTTTAGAAACATTGATCAAACTGATTTATTTTATTAATTCATTACAATATCAAGTATATGATTTAAAGAACGTATATATCAAAATCAGTAAGAAAAAAAAAGTATAAAATGTTTGATTTTTGTTTGTTTATTAAATAAAATAAATAAAATTAAATAAATATATAAAAAAAAAAATTAAAGAAATAAATTAACCAATTTTAATATTATTGGATCTGACCAAATATGGCTACATATAAACACACATTTTTAGATATAGTCATAAATTCTTGGATATACGTATACCTGCTTGGAAATGAATTATTTTTGCATCTATATACTCACATATATACAGTTGGGTCTGAGCAGATATAACTATATGTACTTATATATGCTTGGATAAAAGTATATCTGCTTGGATATAAATCTTTATATCTGCTTATATATAGTTGGATCTGAGCAGATATAACTATATATACTTCTATATGTTTGGATATAAGCATATCTGCATAGATATCAATTTTTATATCTGCTTATATATAGTTTGATCTGAGCAGATATACTTCTATATGCTTGGATATGAGTATATCTACTCAGATATCAATCTCAATACATCTCTATATTTGCATTTATATGATTAGATCTGAGCAGATATAATTACATATGTTTATCTCTAGCACCATCAAATATTTAGATATATTTGGATATGAACAGATATAACGAGATCCAGATATATCTGGTTGGATCCAATTGTTTTTTATCGGGTAAGAGCTATTCTTTTAACAGAATATTTATTCGGACATATCCAATTATATATTTGGGCTGAGTGTAAAAAAAAATATCGACCTGAGTTATTGATTGTCAAAGCCAAAATGGACTTTTTCGCTTTAGTCAATGATAACTCGGCGCCAAATCGTTGTAGAGACTTTTTGAGGGCGGCAAATTAAAGAGCACAAAATCTACTAAAAGTCATAAGGTCAGATCATCAAAAAAAGTTTATTGTAGCCCATAGACTTTTTTGAAGATGAGCAAAAATTTGGAAATTTTTTTTTTACGTCGGTTTTCTTAGGATTACTCCGGAACCGTACATAATAAAAAAATGTTGACGCCCAGATCTATAAACTAGAAACTTGAAGCTACAATTTGCTGTTTTTTTTTTACTCTACGACCATTTTTCACTGACTTCCAGTATGTTGAAAATCACCCAAAAATTTGGAATTTTTTTTATATCCCTTAATTTTTGTGACCAGTGTATAAAATAGAATTTTGATCCTTAACTCATATTATTGATGTTTTTTCCTATTCAATCAGCCTACATTTCTCATGTCTTCAAAAAACAGAAGTATCAATGGTCTTATTATGATGCTCGTTCAATGGGCATAACGTAAACATGATCGAACGGCAAACTCTGGTGAACTTCAATGCAGAAAAAAATTGCTATTGAAAGCTGAATGCTCTTGTTTGATTTAAAGACGTAACTGCGCCGACGTGGTGTACATTAGGGTTACCTAGGTTCGCATGCCGTTTCAGTCCGCGTTCGTCCTGCATGCGGTATGTTTGCAGTTTATCGTGTATTAAAAGTTGTGATTTTCAATCATGTCAGTATTTATATTCACCTGTACACTATACAAATAGTTATTAGTTTCTAAATAAGAACGAGATTTAAAATCAACAATCGTATAACAAAAATAGTGATGAATTTTGTGGTTATTTAACATCTTTTTGTACATGTATGGAATTTTTTTTTTTTTTGTGTATCCCATAAATTTGAAAAAAAAAAAAAAATAAAATCTATTCAAGATAACAACAAATTGATTTACATGTATAAAAATGTACGAATAAATAACAAATATTTTTCATGTGTTTACGTCTGATTTAGTGTTGCATGTTGTATTGTGGGAAACAGACGTTGTGGAAAATCTGCATATCACGAAGTGGTGGTTTATTGAACGAGGCACCATCAGTCTCGATGCAAGTTGCGATAATCTCATTGTTATTCACGTCATAATACAGTTGAATGTGATTGTTAACCACGACGTTGATGGCCAAGTTCGCGCTAGTAAACAAATGGACAATGTCAAAGTGTATTTATTGAGCGTGTAATATAATAACTGATGACAATTTGAAACAAATCATAAAATGATTTTTATTTGCTGTTGCTATAAAAATACCGGTTAACATTTTGACAGTGCCGCAGAAATCATTGATGAAATGTGAATAATTTTTCATGCTATTTAGCCAGTGTTATAACTGTTATTGTTATTTATATAATTTAAAATAATTTTTTATCTTATTTGGATAATCATCTATCGGAACTGCTATTTTTTATCAATCAGAATATAACGAAACTTTTGATAATATTATTAGTAAAAAAATAATAAAGTGGATCTAAAACCGCAAAATGAAAGCTCCACTAATTCTATTTGGTGGGATAATTGTTCTTTCTCTTGCTGTAGCGAGAGCACTTTCATGTGTTTGTTCACCATTAGAATGTGACGTTCTCACTGAAGAGGATTGTCCTGGGGGACTTACTTGGGACCCTTGCAAGTAGGTTTTAAACGTTAATTATTACTAATATAATTTAATTTAAAAATAAAGTTTGTATTAGTTTTTCAGTAAATATGACTAAATTTTATCTTTATTATGAAAAAATTATAATTTATTTTATATAGTTTTGTTTTTGAATTCGGATAAAATAATAATTTTGTTATCAGTTGCTTAAATAATGATTATTAAAAATGTTTAAAAATACTATTCTAGGTGCCACGACTACATATCCACAGACAAAATAACCGCGACAAAATAACCCCACAACAAAATATCCGAGGAGAAAATATCTGCGGTCAAAATATACTTGAGAAAAATTTATAACATACTGGTAATGGTCTAGAAGTCGGGCTCTATCTATTTTTGGCCATAAAAATACTGGTATTCGTAATTTTTCAATTTTTTTTTAATTGTTCTACTCCTCGGTGGATTGTCATGAAAAAAATGACTTCCAAAAGAAGTGATTTTTCTATTATTTAAAGCTGTTTGACAAGTTAATAAATAAAAAAAAGATTTTTCTACATCAATCATAGTTTCAGAAATATTTTTAACGAGATATTTCTCTATTTCTATCTCGTTCGACTTGATGTACTGTAAAAAAATTTCGAAACTTTCTTAACTTTATGGCTTTTTCAATATTTTTAGCTGTTAAAATAAATAAAAAATGAACTACTAATCTTCCGACTTAATTTACTGAGACAAAATTAAATTAAAGTTAGTTAACATTCGCGGTGTTTTTCAAGATTTTAGTGCAATTTTTCATAGTTTTTTATGCATGAGTTTATTATTGTTATTATACACACAAAATTCGTGAAAAAAGGGTGCACATTTTTAAACTTTTTTGTGTATGGGTACACATTTTCGTAGTTGCACACACAAACTTTGTAAGAAAACATCGCAAGTTTTCACACTCTTGACGTATGGGTATATTGATATATTTACTACCCGCATGAAAAAATTTATATGTGAAAAAATATACTTTGAAATATATGAATATTATAATGTGATATCTTGCACAATATATAAAATAATAATTATATTTTTGTCGTATTAATATATGATAATACATTTAAAAAAAAATATATTGCTACAATATATTAATTATATATTTATCAATATAACTTTTTATATATATGTTTAGCATATATATTTAGGTATATTTTATTATATATTGATATATTATATTGAAAGGAGTATATTTATTAATATACAGTATGATGTAAATTTTTTATATAAGTTTTACAGTATATTGCAAAATATATGGTACTCCATATATTTTGCAATATATATCGTCCAATATATTACAAAATTTATGGTACTATACATATTTTTCAGACTATGGTATGTTACATAATAAAAACCATGCATTTTAGTTTATAATTTTTATTTCTATGCTATCGAGCAGCTTCTCGAAAAATGTAGGCTTATAAAGATTATAATTTTCAATCTATCGAGAAAAATATAGTTTTTAATATATTGGAAAAATATAACTACAATATAGCGCAAACCATAGATTTAAACATATAAGTTCTTCTATGTATGATCAATTATATATAGACAATACATCACTAATTATATGAGTCAAAATATACACTAATGCAAAAAATTAAAGGAGCAGAAAAATTTTTAAATTTTTTAGTGATTTTTGGAAGGCTGTAACTTGGTGAAACATAATCGTATCGAGATTTTAAAAAAAGCATTTCAAAGCTTAAAATCTCTAGTTTAGGTGCATTTTTTCAAAATTTTTTAAGGCTCCCGTTATTAAGCAAACATAAGAAATACCGCGAGACAAAAAATTTTTAAAGTTTTTTTTTTTTCCGAAGAGCCCACGGACCGCGGAAAAATTCTTTCAACTAAATGAATGCATAGTTCGTTTAGCAAATTCATTCAGCTTCGATTTGGTTTTTTGTTAATCTCGTAGGACAATTTGTCGCAGCGATATCAGCGTTCAAACAGAAAATAATCCTTCTGGCTTTGATCATCGATATTTCAGGTACCAATGATCGCACAGGAAGTTGAAGGGTGGCGTTAAAAACTTGAATGAATTCCCTACGAGACCCTGTCGTCATTTTTTGAAAAAAAAATTCTTTTTTATTTTTAACATCCATTAGAAGCAAGTACAAAAAATGACAAAAAAAACAAAATTTTTGTCATTTCTTTGCATTTGCTGAGTCGCCAACGCAAAAATTTGAGAAAAGTCCAAAAAAAATAAGTTTTTCATTTTGATTATGATTACACAATTAAAGGAACAAAACTTGCTCCTTTAATCGTTTAACAAAACTTTGATCAATGATTTCCGAAAATCGGTTCGATAGATCAATTTAAAAATTTACAGGGGTCTTAGGGGGACATTAAGCTTAAAAAGTCCCTGGCGACATCATTTTTTTATCGATATTTGCAGAGTAGCGGTTGATTTACTAAAAAACCAAAAAAAGTCATTGTTTTGTACTTGCTTCTAATGGATGTTGAAAATAGAAAAAAAAATTTTTTTTTTTTTCAAAAAATGACAACAGGGTCTTGTAGGAAATTCATTCAAGTTTCTAACGCCGCCCTTCGACTTTCTGTGCGATCAATGGTACCTGAAATATCGATGATCAAAGCCAAAAGGATCATTTTCTGATTTGAAGGTTTGAAGGCTGATATCTCTGCGACAAATTGTCCTGCGAGGTTAAAAAAAAACCAAATCGAAGCTGAATGAATTTGCTAAACGAACTATGCACTCGTTTAGTAGAGAGAATTTTTCCGCGGTCCGTGGGCTCTTCGGAAAAAAAAAAAAAATTTAGAAATTTTTTGTCTAGCGGTATTCCTCATATTTGCGCAATAACCGAAGCTCTTAAAAAATTTTGAAAAAATGCACCAAAACTACAGATTTTAAGCTATAAAATGCTTTTTTTAAAATGTCGATACGATTATTTTTTACCAAGTTACAGCCTTCCAAAAATCACTAAAAAATTTACAAAATTTTTCTGCTTCTTTAATTTTTTGCATTAGTGTATAAATTTAATTATATAATACTTTATAAATTATATATATATATATACCATCCGTATATGACAAAAATACATTGAGCATTATTTGAGATAATATATATATATATATATATATATATATATATATATATATATATATATATATAAATATATACACTAATGCAAAAAATTAAAGGAGCAGAAAAATTTTATAAATTTTTTAGTGATTTTTGGAAGGCTGTAACTTGATGAAAAAAAATCGTATCGAAAATTTAAAAAAAGCATTTTATAGCTTGAAATCTCTAGTTTAGGTGTATTTTTTTCAAAATTTTTTAAAAGCTTCGATTATTGCGCAAACATGAGAAATACCGCGAGCCAAAAAATTTCTAAATTTTTTTTTTTTTTCTGAAGAGCCTACGGACCGCGGAAAAATTCTTTCAACTAAACGAATGTATACATCGTTTAGCAAATTTATTCAGCTTCAATTTGGTTTTTTTTTTAACCTCGTAGGACGATTTGTCGCAGAGATATCAGCCTTCAAACAGAAAATGATCCTTTTGGCTTTGATCTTCGATATTTCAGGTACCAATGATCGCACAGAAAGTTGAAGGGCGGCGTTGAAAACTTGAATAAATTCCCTACAAGACTTTGTTATCATTTTTTGAAAAAAAAAATTTTTTTTATTTATAACATCCATCAGAAGTAAGTACCAAAAAATGACTTTTTTTGGTTTTTTAGTAAATCAACCGCTACTCTGCAAATATCGATAAAAAAAATAATGTTGCCAGGGACTTTTTTAGCTTAATGTACCCCCAAGACCCCTGTAAATTTTTAAATTGATCTATCGAACCGTTTTTTGGGAATCATCGATCAAAGTTTAGCTAAACAATTACAGGAGCAAGTTTTGTTCCTTTAATTGTGTAATCATAATCAAAATGAAAAAATTTTTTTTTTTCGACTTTTCTCAAATTTTTGCGTTGATAACTCAGCAAATGCAAGGAAATGACAAAAAAAATTAAAAATTTCCAAAAAATGTCAAAAAAAATCGTAGAAAAAAAAAAATTGAAACTTGTTTTTTGTGTTCTAAATTTTTTTTTTTGACATTTTTTGGAAATTTTTAATTTTTTTTGTCATTTCCTTGCATTTGCTGAGTTATCAACGCAAAAATTTGAGAAAAGTCGAAAAAAAAAAATTTTTTCATTTTGATTATGATTACACAATTAAAGGAACAAAACTTGCTCCTTTAATTGTTTAGCTAAACTTTGATCGATGATTCCCAAAAAACGGTTCGATAGATCAATTTAAAAATTTACAGGGGTCTTGGGGGTACATTAAGCTAAAAAAGTCCCTGGCAACATTATTTTTTTTATCGATATTTGCAGAGTAGCGGTTGATTTACTAAAAAACCAAAAAAAGTCATTTTTTGGTACTTACTTCTGATGGATGTTATAAATAAAAAAAATTTTTTTTTTCAAAAAATGATAACAAAGTCTTGTAGGGAATTTATTCAAGTTTTCAACGCCGCCCTTCAACTTTCTGTGCGATCATTGGTACCTGAAATATCGAAGATCAAAGCCAAAAGGATCATTTTCTGTTTGAAGGCTGATATCTCTGCGACAAATCGTCCTACGAGGTTAAAAAAAAAACCAAATTGAAGCTGAATAAATTTGCTAAACGATGTATGCATTCGTTTAGTTGAAAGAATTTTTCCGCGGTCCGTAGGCTCTTCAGAAAAAAAAAAAAAATTTAGAAATTTTTTGGCTCGCGGTATTTCTCATGTTTGCGCAATAATCGAAGCTTTTAAAAAATTTTGAAAAAAATACACCTAAACTAGAGATTTCAAGCTATAAAATGCTTTTTTTAAATTTTCGATACGATTTTTTTTCACCAAGTTACAGCCTTCCAAAAATCACTAAAAAATTTATAAAATTTTTCTGCTCCTTTAATTTTTTGCATTAGTGTATATATATAGATATATAAAACATTATATAAAAAGAAATAAATAATCCAATATATGTAAAAAACAGATATTCATAAATATACATATTTTTGCCGCTATATATTTATCACATATTCACCATATATATTTTTAACAATATATAGCTTTTCCATGTGGGTAAGGGCATAATTTTTTACACCTTTTGAAAAAAATGTCAAACAGAAGCCATTTTAAAGCCAAAAGTATGTGGAGCCCCACTTCAAGAGCGTTACCGACGGTTCTTTGGTAGCTCATATTTTGCCGTACGGATATGGTCATTAATGCATGGTCCATCAAAGTATAGCAGTGCTACGTATAGTGTACCAGGCATTAATGACCACATCTGTACAGATATTTTGTCATGGTTGTTTTGTCAACTGATTCTTATTCTTCCGGTTATTTTGTCGCCGGTTATTTTGTCGTCGGTTATTTTGTTACAGAACCACTATTCAAATATTCTAGATTTATTTACAAAGCAAATGATGTAGGATATAGTGTACTAGCTAAACATCAATTAATTTTTAATTAATTAAGTACAGGTTTTCTTAATTATAAAAAATAAATAGCATTATATTGTTTTCATTAATAATTTGATAAAGTAATATGAAACTATCTGTATTTATATAATAACATTTCAAATAGTGGAACGATTCATACACCTTGAACGCGAAACGGAGAGATAGTGCTCTACTGTCGCCAAACTCAAAAACTGGGTTATCGTCAACTTAAATCGTCTCCACTAACTTTATGAGAAAAAAACTGTTGACGGCATCTAGCCGAGAATTTAAATTAATTACAAAATATAGAATTAAATATATAGTTAAGTTAGCTTTTATTTCATTTATTATTTAAAATTATTTTCTTTTCGACCGAGTAAAAAAGAATTGTCGATATCGAACCGTTAAAGAATATTTCGTGTTAATATAAAAATATGTTGATTAATGAAAATATAATATGAGCATTGAGGTGTGAACTTTTGGATTTTCTAGATGTTTTTTTTTTTTTTTCAGGTGTTGCAAAGTTTGTGCTCGAGTTGAAGGTGAACCTTGTGGTGGACTGTTTGGGTTTTCTGGCCGCTGCGCGGTCGGGCTACAGTGCGTCATTAAAAATCTTCGTCCACCTGATGAATTAGATGAAGGAATTTGTTCAAGTAAGTATTTTGTTTTTGTTAACAAAACAAATAAACATGTCGATTTTATAAAAAGCAATTATATACTTGAAACTCTGTGTTAATACATAGAAAAAAATCTGGGCACCGGTTGGCCCTATGAGCCAGCCTCAAAACTTCCCGCTGGTTTCAAGCTCTAAGATTCCGAAAACATTAGTGTACTTTATGTTGTTGTTCAGATCCTGGTATTTTATAGGTTGTAATTTCAGAGAATTTTAGGATGAGTTGTGGTTAATTAATAAATACTATTACTCTACGCAAGGTTTTGCAATTTATTATTACTTTATCAGGCGATCTATAAATAGCAATTTATAAACATTAGCATTAACAATATAGATCTGCTGTTACTTATGGACATATAATACCTACCGCAAAGAATGTTATTAATTTTGTCCATTACTTCATATTGCATTGTCATGTAGATTGTATATTTATATTCATTGTATATCATATTTTACTATAAGGGGTAACGGTAACCGATTTTCGATTCAATTTAATTCACGGACAAACATTAGAAACCTAAATAGGGAGTCTTTACTCTACGAGTGCAACAAAGATGGTCCCGTTTCTTTTTCTAAGTGTGAGAAAGAGGTCCGGTAGCGTATCCCCTTAAACAACTTAATCGACTAGATTTATTTTTAAAAACATCTAATAGTATGAATTAATGTACAATTGTTTTTGTGTCTATCTGTGGTTATGATTACCGATAATCAGCCATATTGTTTACCATGACGTATGACCATTACGACAAATTGCGAATCGTTGCGTAAAATAATAGTAGTTATTAATAAACCACAACTCATCCTAAAATCCTCTGAAATTTTAACCTATTAGTGTTCTTATATTTTCAAGCTCTTCGAGCTCAAAAATACTCTTGCATACGATTGTTTTTTATGAGCTTGTCAAGCTTAAACAAGTTAAAGTATATATATGTTCATTTGAAAACGGAAAAATGGAAAATAATTAAATATTAAACTCGGCCCTCTCGACATCCTGCCAAGTGTACTACCGATATACTACCCAGTACCTATACCAACCTTTTGACTAGCATCTACACCCAAGTAACGAATTTACTATATTTCTGTGTCTGATTCCACTGTTATTACAAAGAGCCAAATTGAGTTGTTCATTTATATATCTTTATTCTCAATTTTCAAAACTACTCATTAAAATTTGTTCCTTTACTCGGAACTTATCAACCTGTGAACCTAATGAACCGATTTTGATTTTCAAGGTGTCATTCGACGTGGCTTATTAATTCCTACAAACTGTGAAAAATTGAGCTTGATCGGTAGGACTCGTTCGGAGATAATCGAAAAATAAAATTTTTTTTTTAAATGTTTGTTTTGGATAACTTGTAACGTGCTCAATGGATTGATTTCATAATAAACTGGTCTCTTAAACTTTATAAGCCGCGTCGAATGGCACCTCAACCATCAAAATCGGTTCATTCTTTTAAGGGAATCCGATGTTGAAAAAATTAAAAAAAATTTTTTTTTTGGTTTTTTTGAAATTGTTCAAATTCGACTCGGTAAATCAATTTCAAAATTTGATCAGCTTTAGGACTTGATAAAACACGTCGATTGCCACCTCAGCCATCTCAATCGGTTAATTCGTTAGAAAGATATCGTTGATGAAAGAAATAATAAAAAACGTTTTTTTTTCGAATATCTACAAAAAAATTGAATCGATTGATTTCAAAATCTAATCAGCTCTAGAACTCGCCCTTAACCGTCTCAATTAGTCAATTTGTTTAAGAGATATCGTTCGTGAAAAAATGGTAAAAAACGTTTTTTTTTTTTTTAAACAACAGCATACAAAAGTACTTTCGAGCTCGAAGAGCCCAAAAAGGTATACACAACAATGTTTTCAAGCTCAAGGAGCCCGAAAATAGTGGAAAGTTTTAGTCATTTTTTTAGTTTAGTTTAGCCATTTAAATATAGTGGAAACCTAAACATGCAAACCTCTCAATAAGACAATTTATAGATAAATTGAGAAAAATATAGATAGCCCGAACTGGGAATCGAACCCAGACCAATTCGGTAACGCGCCGAGTGCTCTTAGGATTGGCCCGCAGGTTCAACCGGTAGACCGATTTTTTTTAATTCTTTCGAAATCGGTTTCTCTTGAACGAATGAACCGATTTTCATGGTTGAGGTGGCATTCGACGTGGCTTAAAAAGTTTAAGAGTCTAGTTGATTTTGACATTAATCCATCGAGCACATTAGAAGTTATAAAAAAAAACATTTTTGAAAAAATTTTATTTTTTGAATATGTCTGAACAAGCCTTATCGATCAAGCTCAATTTTTCACAGTTTGTAGGAATTAATAAGCCGCGTCGAATGACACCTTAAAAATCAAAATCGGTTCATCCGTTTAAAAGTTACAGAATATTTACATACGTACGTACATACACTCAGACATCATCTTGAAGTTAGTCAGAATAGCTTCCTGAAATTCAATTTTCGTAAATCGGACCGAAACCAATAACTTCCCGAATTTTCGAAAATTTCCAATTTTCTTAGCGGGAACTTAAAAATTCTTTTTCATGATCAAAACTAAATTTAAAAGATTTTATTTGCCGGTTAATTTTCAAAATCAACAGCGATTAAATAACTGATACTTTGTTTAATTAATTTTCAAATTTAACAATTTTCTTTGTTATTTCATTTAACGTTTCGTATTACTTTATATTTTTATTAAATTTTAATTGTAGTTTTTCAAGAACAAAATTTTTAACCATTCTATATCAATATTATAATTTACTATTATTTCTTTTTATTTTATATCTAATCGTCCGGAAAATGTTACAAAACCTCTCTAAGAAGTTAGATATATATATATATATTAGGGTGTCCGTTATTTCCCAAATCGATTTTTATTTACCGATCGCCCCGTGAATCTTTAGTTCATGACAAAAAAAAAAATATCCAACACAATTAGGCTATTAATTTTCACATTAAATCGTGCCGGGATCATTTTGTATTTCCCATTTAAATAACATGGGATTTTTAGACTTTTGACTCTCAATTTTTTTTCTCAGAAACAAAGGAGAGTAAAAAATTGATCGAAGTATATTCTAATAGGAAATTGAACGTTCTACAAAAAAGTTCTCCTACGAATTTTCGATAAAATAACTCCTTCAAAATTTATTTAACGTTAAACTTGTGTTTGTTATCAATCCTATAATATTTTCAATTCTATTTTCATTTTTAGCGTTTTTTGCCTATAAAATCGTTGAAATAAAAGATAGTTGTTATTATCACTAGAGTACCGATGATCATTTATGTAGATTTCATGGCCGAAACAGAAAATCAAGGGAAAAAAAAACATTGTTTTATGAGAAATAATGGAAATAACATACCTTTCCTCATACAGACGAACTTTAAAATGAATTAATGGAAAGTGGTGAAATAAAAATGTAAAAACTCCTTTGTCTGTAATGTTATAAGCAGATTTATTATCAATTTTGCTTTCTTTATAATTTCTTGTTAAGAAAGCTATGGTCGCATTAGGATATTTTGTTTTGTATTCATTTACAACTTGAATCAAATAATGGTTTTGGTCTTCTCGTGTTGTTAAAATGTTAATATACTCTTAAGTTAATTTAATTGCTCTTTCGGTGACATCATTAATTACTTGTAAATTGTTAACAATTCGTAAGTAAATTCTGATTCCTGACAATTCTTTTAAAGATTTAACATTGATAGAAATTTTTGGAAATTAGATGTGAAACGTGGGCGGGCAATAACGACTATTTAGAAGGCTTTCGAAAGAAAGCAAAAATAATAAGAAATCTGCTTATCTTTATATATAAAAATTACGTGTCACGTTGTTTGTCCGCGATGGACTCCGATTTTACTGAACCGATTTTAAATTTGATTGGCACACCGTGTGCAATTTGATCCAACTTGAAAGATAGGATAGCTTACATCTCAATTTATAGTCGCAATATTATTTTATTGCAAATTATTTGTCTATTATTTGTCAGTCACAATTATCTGTAAGCTTCAAACGATTCTAACAGATGACGATATCTGTTGACTGGATTGAGTAAGTATTCAATAGATGGCGCTATGTTAGAAATACAAACGTTTTAAAGTCCTCCTAGAGAGTAAGTCGCCGTCGGTTTTTACCCCCACTATAGAAAAAGAAGTCTAATCTCACGCCGTTACTACACATTAACATTACAAACCGAAAATTTCCGACAATTTCCGACGGTGATTTATTCTGTAGGAGGACTTTATATAAGCTACAATTTGTGTATTACATTCACATGTAATCCGAAATGGAAAGAGGTACAAACTTTACTATTACCAGGACAACAAGCAATTCATCGCCATGACATAATTGCACGTGTGTTCAAACAAAAATTGAAATCCTTAATTGATTTTATTGTTAAATATTCAGTTTTTGGTATCACACGTTGTTGGTTGTATTCGATTAAGTGGCAAAAGCAAGGTTTGCCTCATGCCCTCA
Organism: Microplitis mediator; assembly: GCF_029852145.1. Taxonomy (NCBI): domain Eukaryota; kingdom Metazoa; phylum Arthropoda; class Insecta; order Hymenoptera; family Braconidae; genus Microplitis; species Microplitis mediator. Next base: position 4,636,655 of record NC_079972.1, read on the forward strand.
TTTTAATTTGGTGTGGGTTCGAATTGATCTGGGTTCGATTCTCAGTTCGGGCTATCTATATTTTTCTCAATTTATCTATAAATTGTCTTATTGAGAAGGTTATTTGCATGTTTGCATGTTGAGGTTTCCACTATATTTAAAAATAGTGGAAACCTAAACATGCAAATAACCTTCTCAATAAGACAATTTATAGATAAATTGAGAAAAATATATATAGCCCGAACTGGGAATCGAACCCAGACCAATTCGGTATCGCGCAGTGTGCTCTACCAGTTGAGCTATCCAGCACTATACTACATTCTATTCAATTTGATCTATAACTTATTGAGTCACACCATTCGGTTTAATATGACAAGAACCTTAGCCACAGCAACGCGTGGCCGGGTCTGCTAGTAATATTATAGAAAAAGAAGTTATTACATTTTTATTTCACCACTTTCCATTAATTCATTTTGAAGTTCGTCTGTATGAGGAAAGGTATGTTATTTCTATTATTTCTCATAAAACAATGCTTTTTTCCTTTATTTTCTGTTTAGGCCATGAAATCTACATAACTGATCATCGGTACTCTAGTAATAATAACAACTATCTTTTATTTCAAAGATTTTATAGGCAAAAAACGCTAAAAATGAAAATAGAATTAAAAGTATTATAGGATTGATAACAAACACAAGTTTAACGTTAAATAAATTTTGAAGGAGTTATTTTATCGAAAATTCATAGGAGAACTTTTTTGTACAACGTTCAATTTCCTATTATATACTTCGATCAAATTTTTACTCTCATTTGTTTCTGAGAAAAAAAATTAAGAGTCAAAAGTCTAAAAATCCCATGTTATTTAAATGGGAAATACAAAATGATTCCGGCACGGTTTAATGTGAAAATTAATAGCCTAATTGTGTTGGATATTTTTTTTTAGGTCATAAACTAAAGATTCAGGGGGCGATCGGTAAATAAAAATCGATTTGGGAAATAACGGACACCCTAATATATATATATATATATATATATATTAGGGTGCTTCATTTCGGAGCCAGATTTTTTTTTTTCTAAGTGCATGTAGAAAAAACCATACTTCAACACAAAAAAAAAATTTTCGCGCAAGAAAAAAAATTCTATGTCAATTACAAACCTAGCTCATTAAAAAAATTCGATTTTGCCATTTAAATAACGTGGGAAAAATTTTTAACTTCCCGCTAAGAAAATCGACAATTTTCGAAAAATTGGGAAGATATTGTTTTCACCCCGATTTTCGAAAGTCGAGTTTTCATCAGATGTCGACGTTTTGAGGTCCTAGGAAGCTATTCTGTCTATTTTCAGAATGATGTCCGAGTGTATGTATGTATATATATATATGTGTGTGTGTGTGTATGTGTGTGTGTGTGTTTGTGTGTGTGTGTAAACTCTTTGTGACTTTTTAACTACTGGATCGATTTGGATGGTTAAGGTGGCAATCGAAAGAGCTTGTTGGCCCTAAACTTTCCTAAAAATTTCAGATCATTTGATCGAGCAGACTCGAAAATATTGGCGAATTACGAAAAAAAAAAAATTTTTTTTTTACTGATTTCTCAGAAACGACTCGAACGATCGACTTCAAAATCTACTCAGCTCTAGAACTTTATAAGCCGCGTCGAATGCCACCTCAACCATCTCAATCGGTTAATTTTTTCGAGAGATATCGTTGGCGAAAGAAACGAAAAAAAAACGGTTTTTTTCGATTATCTTTGAAGTGACTCATCCGATCAATTTCAAAATTCCATCAGTTCTAGAATTTAATAAAACGCGTCGATTGCCACCTTAAACGTCAAAATCGGTTGATTAGTTCAAAATATATCAGCGCTGAAAAGTTAAAAAAATATCATTTTATGTTATTTTTTCCACATAAATCAAAATATAATGTGCTAAAATGTGTCTGAAATCATACCAACTCTTTCTCAATATAGTCTCTTTCGATCATCAGATAATGTCATGTAACGTGTTCCTTAGTTTTAAACATATAGTCAGCAAAAAAATGAAAAAACCCAGTCTTTAATGTTTTTCTCGGACATTCCATATATAATTGCTCTGACCTAAGTCGAAACTCATTCAAATCTTGATTTTGATCACTGACATTGATTTCTGCCTTAATACATGTACTTCAGAGAACATAATCGAAAATAAAAATTTAAAAGCCGCTTCTCCATAAATGATTTTTGATTCTTAACTTTTAAACTCTAAAATAAAACGTTACTTGTTAGATCTTGAAAAGCTCATAAATAATGATCGCATGTAATAGCATTTTCGAGCTCGAAGAGCTCGAAAATATATTCACAGTAACGTTTTCAAGCTCCTTGAGCTCGAAAACAGCGGGAAGTTTTGGGGCTGGCCTGTAGGGCCAGCCGACGCCCAGATTTTTTTTTAGCTTTAAGTATTTTTAACCTCGTTAACTAATCAATAGATCAAATAGACTAAGACATAGTTTTACTTTTCCGGTGAAACTATCATACTTATCACAAAATGTTATTCGGTCTTATTTTTTGCCAATTTTATTCTCTACAAATTATAATCAGTAAAGTTTTTTCAAATTCCGCATTGATTTTTAGTTATTTTCATTTTAATTTCAAGCTTTGAAAAAAGTGGTTCTGGTCGATTTCTAGAGCTCGACATTAAAATAAAAATAACTAGAAATCAATGCGGAATTTGAAAAAACTTTACTCATAATAATTTGTAGAGAATAAAATTGTCAACAAAAAAGACCTCATAAAATTTTGTGATAAGTCTGATAGATTCACCGGAAAAGTAAAAAGATCTCCAACTTTACTTCGACCTCTAATACCTTTTGAATAGACGGATTTATTGAAAAACAATAGAATACCTTTTTTGTAGAGCGTTCAATTTCCTACAAAAGTATGTATTAGTCTATTTGATCTATCGATTTGTTAGCAAGGTTAAAAATACTTAAAGCTAAAAAAAAATCTGGGCGTCGGTTGACCCTGCGGGCCAGCCCCAAAACTTCCTGCTGTTTTCGGGCTCAAGGAGCTTGAAAACGTTACTGTGAATATATTTTCGAGCTCTTCGAGCTCGAAAATGCTATTACATGCAATCATTTTTTATGAGCTTTTCAAGCTCTAATAAGTTACGTTTTATGCTAGAATTTAAAAAGTTAAGAATCGAAAATCATTAATGAAGAAGCGGCTTTTAAACTTTTACTATCGATTATGTTCTCTGAAGTACATGTATTGAGGCAGAAATCAATGTCAGTGATCAAAATCAAGATTTGAATGAGTTTCGACTTAGGTCAGAGCAATTATCTATGGAATGTCCGAGAAAAACATTAAAGACTGGGTTTTTTCATTTTTTTGCTGACTATATGTTTAAAACTAAGGAACAAGTTACATGACATTATCTGATGATCGAAAGAGACTATATTGAGAAAGAGTTGGTATGATTTCAGACACATTTTAGCACATTATATTTAGATTTATGTGGAAAAAATAACATAAAAGGTTTTTTTTTTTTTAACTTTTCAGCGCCGATATCTTTTGAACCAATCAACCGATTTTGACGTTTGAGGTGGCAATTGGCGCGTTTTCTTGAATTCTAGAGCTGATTAAAATTTGAAAGTGATCGGATGAGTCACTTCAAAGATAATAGAAAAAAACCGTTTTTTTTTTCATTTCTTTCGCCAACGATATCACTCGAACAAATTAACCGATTGAGATGGTTGAGGTGGTATTCGACGCGATTTCGAGGGCCAACAAGCTCTTTCGATTGCCACCTCAACCATTCAAATCGATTCATTAGTTCAAAAGGTACAAAGAGTTTACACACACACACACACACACACACACACACACACACACACACACACACACACACACACACACACACACACACACACACACACACACACACATACGGACATCATTCTGAAAATAGTCAGAATAGCCTCCGAGGACCTCAAAACGTCGACATCTGATGAAAACTCGACTTTTGAAAATCGGGGTGATAACTTCCCAATTTTTCGAAAATCTTCGATTCCCTTAGCGGGAAGTTAAAAATTTTTCCCACGTTATTTAAATGGGAAAATCGAATTTTTCAATGAGCGGGTCTGTAAACGACATAGAATTTTTTTTCTTGCGCGAAAATTTTTTTTTTGTGTTGAACTATGGTGTTTTCCACATGCACTTGAAAAAAAAAAATCTGGCTCCGATATGAAGCACCCTAATATATATATATATATATATATATATATATATATATATATATATATATATATATATATATATGCCAACAAAAAAATTAAATTTTAACTTTTGGCTAAATTTCGTATTGATACAAAGAAAATTTTACTTTCTTTTTAATTATATGTCCCTTTTTATTAAAAAAATTTTATTGTTACCTTTCGAAAATTTTCTTTTTCTTCAAATGTTTCCAAGATTAGCTTTTTATTCCTTATATCATTTTAAATTATACATTTCACTTTAAAGTTAATTATGACCATATATTTGTTATACCTTTAAAAATTACTTATTTTCACGATTAATCATCTTAAAATTAATTCAATAATTATTTAAAGTGAGTTGATCGAACCTTTGCTCTCAGTCAATTGGCTATCAGGCTATTCTATAGATTAGATGATTGTAGATGGCTACAACCCACTCTATACCAATAACTACAGGTGGCTACCATCTAAATATTATTTCAATTTTAATTTTCGTTGAATCACTTTGTCTAAATTTTAATTCTATTTCAATTCATGATATTGATTTTCATTTTGGATAAATTTGATTTTGTTCTAAAACGTTTTAGTTACTATAAATTTCTATTTTATTGGAATTCAATGGTATTTTATATTTAATTTTCTTGATATTTAAATTAGAACTTGTATTTATTTATTCCTTAAGTTTTTTAATTCTACTTTCCTGTAACAACTTTCTTCATTTTAGGTTGTTAAATTAATTGTTTAACGTTACTTTTTTAGTTATTTATTGAAACATTCAATTTATTTATCTAGACATCTTAATTTGTTTTTTGTGACAGACACTTGAAATCTACGACATTTAGCGCCTATAGCCGGCAGCTAATAATATTAGATAAGATACAGCTGGTAAAAAAAAATACCTAATCGTTCTAATAGTGACGTCATCATCGGATCAAAAAATATTTTTTGATTACATGGGCGATAGTAAACGACCAAAAAATATCGAAGTAACTTAACGAGCCATCTTGTGACAAAATTTATCATCATTTTAATTCGTCCACTTACCCACTTCTCTCTAATTTTCAACAAATACTCAAAACAATCTTACCAAATAAATAAACGTGGATTTATAATCTGCAATTTATAGGCACTAAATGTACTAAATTTCAAATATCTGTCACAAAAACTAATGTATTTATCTAGTACAATCGAGTCTAAGACGCTCGTGTGTTAGTACCCTCGCCTTCGGCTCGGGCACCAATCTTCACACTCACGTCTTAAACACGATCGCACTCGATAGATAAACTACTATTTTAATATTGTCAATATTTTTTTTTTTTTTTTTTTTATTTATATTTATTTAAGGTCGCATCGACAGCTAGGTCATTAGCGACCCCAATAGTATACATTAGGTTTTTAGATTACAAAAATTGGATTTAGATAGAAGAAACATTAGATGTTGGTTAACAGTTTTGTGTCTTTTAGGAATTTGATGATCTTGAGTATATTCTCCAGGTTGTTTAAACATTCTCTAAGATTAGTCGGTAAATTACTTTTTTTATATGTATTATTGATACAATCTATGAGTAGATGTTCGACCGTTATGGGTATTTTGCAGTGTGGGCAAATGTTGATGGGTATTGTCAATATTCTCAAACGTCAAAACATATATAAATTTTTTGAATAAAGATTCTGATTTTACTTAATCGAAATATTTAAAATTTTTTTTAAATATTTTAATTTTACTCGGTTTATTGAATCAGTGTTTTAAAAATATATTATAGCTATTAATTCTTACTTTCGTCTTATACCTTCTGTTATTAATATCAGTAACGCGTATTTTTTTTTGTTTTCTTTATTGTAGAAAAAAAGGTGGTTACACCTTGACGATTGATGCGAGAAGAGAGCGAGCATTTTCTCGTTACTCGGGCTCAAAATTTTCTTATCTGCCCCTCCACATTTTTCACCTTTGTCGGCGTACGCATTATTTCTCCCAATTCTAAGATTTTCTTTAACAGATGTTTTGATGTTCGCTCGACTCATTATAAGTTGAAAAAATTTTTTTTATGAGTTAAAAAAACATTATTTCGAAAATTATGATAATTAAGTGGACGTAACAGGATATTTGACAATATCCTACGGAGAGTTCGATCCTAACACGTAACACACTAGATGCGCGATCCAGGTCGGAAAGAACAACTGGACAAGGCTTGGACCAAGCCTAGGCCGAGCGTCACCAGGCTTGGCACAAGCCTTGGCTAACCCTTGGGCCAAGAATCGGTCCATGCCTAGGATGATAACAATGTCCCCAAGCCTTGGAAAATAAAAAAACAAGGCTTGGGTCAAGCCTTAGGAAACAAAAAAATCAAGGTTGGTCCGAGCCTCTGGGAACAAAACTCCAGGGTTGATTCGAGCCTTGGGGAACAAAAATTCAGGGTTGATCCAAGCCTTGGTAAGCAAAAATCTAGGTTCGATCCAAGCTCCGGAGCAGAAAAATGCAGGTTCGATCTAAGCTTCACGGAACAAAAATTAATGGTTGATCCAAGCGAAAATTCCAGGTTCCATCTGTCTTAAATACTTATAAAAAATGTAGAGCATGTTTACAACATACTTAATACTGAAAATTAATATAATAAATTCCTAGTTAGAAACACCATATAATTTCTTTAGAATTATAAAATTTTTATTAATGAAAACATTTTAAATTTTAGTTAGTTTGAAGAACAAGAACAATAAGGCATAGATTATTTTATTTAATCTTTTTTTCGTGACAGTCTTCCACCCTCACGATCCTCAGCTCCAGATAAATATGTGCTCAGAACACTGATAATTTTCATAGTCTTTTTTTGATCAGAATATTTTTTTTTAAGAAACTCTGTAATATTAAATATTAAAAAGTTTATGATAATAATCAAAAGATAAATATAATTATTATTGAATATTAACCTCGAATCAATGAAAATACTTCAGTAGCACTGAAATTTTCTTTTCCAACACCTTTCGTTACTGGTCCAACTCCGCTGTATAAAGTTTGTATTTCCCTTTTCAATAATTCTGACATAATTTTTTTATGCTTTTATCATACTCGCAGCTTCCACGCGTTCATGCATAATACATAGTTTTCTGTAAACAATAGGAAATATTTAAAAGTTCAATCATTCAACATTGTAAATACAAAGAATGAACTTAAATATTATTTTAAGTAAAGATAAACTTACAAATGCATTTCTCATTTCAATATTGGCTTTTAAATCCTCATCAAATGATAGAAAAATTTCCAATTTTTCGATCGGAAATGAGACACCAATCTTTGATTGCCAGGACTCGTCTGCTTGATCTGTTGGTGCCGCTGAATTATTAGATTTATGAGATGAGTGTGTTTGATAGTTCTGACCAATATCATACAAAATGCTTTTTTTTTGTACTCATAATTTGTTTTTCTACAGACTCAAATTTTAATTCCATGTAGTCGATTACAATCTCTGAAAGGAAAACAATAGGTAAAATGAAAATAAAAATAATATAATAAAAATAATGATCATAATTGAATACTTACGTTGCTCTGGAGTCATTTTGCTTTTAAGTTCACTTAATTTATCATTTAAGATCTCTTTTTGAGGCCTTTTTGGTGTTCGACCTTCAGCAGCATTTAGATTAGCTATATATCAAATTAAAATCATATATCCAATTTCATAAATTATTTTAAATATACTATTATATTTAAGTTGAATGGAAGAATTTTAAATAATTACCAGCAACAGCTGTTCGCTTTAATGACAAGTTTGCATTATTTGTTACTTTACTCTGATTACTTGTTTGGGAATCTTTGGAATCTATAAAATGATAATTAAAATCGATTGTACTTTATATGAGTAATTACAAGTTATTTTTATTAAAGAGAAAAAAAATGTTGGAAAAGCCAAAATTGCACACCTCAATCGCTCATTTTATTTTTAATCATTACTTTTATTTTTTTTTTTATGAATTTTTTTATTCAACTTTTAAATTATTAATTTGGTTTTTTTATTTTCTTCATTCCAGTTTAATTTTATTTTTTTTATTTTTTTTTTTTCTAAATATCCCGCGTTTTTGTTGTAGATGTCCCTCTATTTTTTTCAATCCTACTGTTTTACGCTAGTGCTGCTGCTAGTAGTTGATGAGGAGAAAAAAAGAAAAAAAAATTTATTTTTGTAATAATAACAATAGTAAAAATAAAAATGGCCGCTAAACTTTTCGTGAATAATCAGTCTTATTATTTTATTTAATTACAATTAAACTAAAAGGATTTAGACAGTAATTTTCAATAGGGTTCTTGTGATCAAAAATACAAAGATAATAAAAAAAACGTTTGGCCGATTAATTGTGTCTATCGAGAGTTATTTGGTTTACTAAGTTTCATACAGGACAATCGACAACTCGTGTCACTGGGATTAAAATAATTTATATTTAATTAATGGAATAATTAATCGACTTAATATTGGGTCAAAGTTATTCTTTAATAAATTGTCTTTGTGTTGGTATAAAATTTGACCCATTTTAGTGTAATCAAAAAAGTCTAGAGATAATTTAATAAGAGTGAATGAGTCAAAAAATTTAGAGCGATCATAAAGCACACCGGCGCTTTCGCGCTTGAGGTGTGCAATTCTTTGATCGGTCCTCAATACAAGTATCTTTGGCCTTCACTGATCCATTGTTTAATGAAGAGGATTCATTTAATATAGCTTATATTTCTTCATGAACAGTCTCAGATCGCAATGACGGCTTATATGAATCTTCTGACTCGCTAGCTGCTTGAGCAGTTTTAAAATCCCGCTGAAGTCTTCTTAGACCTTGTTTGTAATCGCCTATTCATGAGAATAAAATTAAATGAGCAAAACATTAATATTTGTTTGGGTTCGAAATTTTTTTAATAAAATTAAAAGCACTTACAAGCACGATATTTAACGTCAACGTGGTGACTTGCCCAATTTTCGTCAGGTTTTTTTAATTCTTTAAACCACTTAGTTAGCTTAATTCTTGCCATTTCAATAGGTGGATACTTACACCAACATTCCTCATCATCGTCAACAGTTATCCACGAAGCTGGGACAAGGTCTATCAAAATTTTATCAAATTCGTCGTATTCGTCGAAAACTACGATTTCGTAAGACGCATTTTCTAAAAATTCAGTCACAGACATGTCCATATTTTTTAAAAGCTCCAAAAACACTGGCACACAAAAAAAAATTGTCTATACACCGGGCACCTCCTATCTACGGGCATGTTTTTCGACCCGCTGAATACGAATTTCAAGTCAGTTCAGGCCGTCCAGCCTTCAATTTCGAGTAAATTGCAAAAAAACCCCCAAAAATAGCGAAAATTCGATGTTTTGGCAAGAAAAAAAATTTTGAGATCTAAGGCAAGCATAATTTTCATGTATTTTGATCTGTTAAATACTAATTTCGATCGTACTTTAATCATAAACCGTTTTAAATCTAAAAAAATTGTAAAAAATCGAAGAAAATTGGGATTATCTTGGTATAAAAAATTTTGTGGATCCAGACTGACGAAGATTTTCATGTAATTTAATCTGTTTGATCTGATTCTGCAATAAATTTGGCCCGTAGTTCCCTCAAACATTCATAAAATTGCAAGAAATCGACAAAAAAGCAGAAAATTGCTGCTGAAAAAATGGAAAAAAATCTTTTAAGTACAATTTAATTAATTTAAATCTAGAAATGCAAAAAATTGTAAAATCTATGAAAATGACGTATAAACAGAATTAGAAGAATGATTTTCCCAACTTTCAAACTGTTTTCCGGTGGTATCGAACTCTTTTATTTTCAAATGATCTACGGAGTGGATTTCTCTTTCGTTTGTTATTTTCTTTTGGTATATCTCTTTTGAGTGTCCAGCAATAGTCTGCCATCATGTTGATATTCCAATTTCCTTGATACCTAGTCTCTATTTCACTTATGTCTTGATGAAAACGTTCTCCCTGTTCTTCACTGTACTTCCCAAGATTCTTAGGAAAGTGGTCGACGTGAGAATCTACGAAGTATAATTTTTGATTCATTAAGCATCCTAAATTTTTATAATTTGTTACTAATTCATCGACTATTGTTCTGTAATTTTCACTTTTATTGTTTCCTAAAAAGTTATGACACACATTTTTGAAACTTACCCAAGCTGCTCTCTCCATATCATTCATTTTACCTATAAAATTAGCATCCTGAAAGAGAGTTCTAATTTGGGGTCCATTAAAAATTCCCTCTTTTAATTTGGCATCACTTTTCGCTGGAAACTTTTCTCTCAAGTACTGAAAACAATCACCATCCTTGTCCAGAGCTTCGACATATTGTTTTTAAGACCTAGTTTGATGTGAAGTGGCGGTAGCAGTTAGTCGAAGGCTAAATAAATGGTGTTCGTATTACATTATGAGTACCGAATTTAATTGCACTCTATTTGGCCATTCTTTTTTCACATAGTGATTCTTTCTGTCTCTGCTATCCCACAAACATAAATAGCAAGGATATTTTGTGAATCCTGATTGTTGGCCTAAAAGAAGTTTTGCGATTTTGAGATCCCCGCAAATTTGCCATTGGTGTTTTGAATACTTTATCTTATCCAATACAATTCCCAAATTTTCATAGGTCTCTTTAAGCTTCGTCGAATGGGATATTGGAATTGGCGCTAATATGTTTCCAATGTGAAACAAGACAGCTTTGAGACTTCTAGTTGATGAATCTATAAAGAGTCTCCACTCATCGTCTTTATACGTATGAGGTTTTAATTCATTAACTAAGCCTTTAACATTGGAACAGTACACTACCGAGTTCTCATCGTCTTTTGTGAACAATTTCCGGAACTCCTCTTCTCTATTCCGATGTAAGTAACCCGTTACCTTTTTATCTAACAAATTTTTATTTTTTAGTCTCAATGCCAGTAATTCAGCTCCATCCCTAGGCAAATTTAAATCTCGTATGAGATCATTTAGTTCTTCTCGACTAAATGTTTCAGGGTCTTTCGTTTTCCCATCTGGCATTTAATCTTCATCTTCGGGATTTTCATCTTCAGAAATTTCTTCTTCCTCTTCTTCCTCCATTGGCACTTCTTTTTCTACTTCCATCTCTTCAAGAGCTTCGGTTTCATTAACAATAACTGTTTTCTGTGGCTTAACAGCTGATGAAACATTGGCGTACTGTATTTTACTTCTATTCGACGAAGTAAAACCGACAATTTCAGTCATACAGAAGTAACAGTTATGTGAACTAGTTGGTGAAGTCCAGATCATGGGAATTGTAAATTTCCTCTGTTTTTTCTTTTTTCCCATCGTGTCAACATAATATTACATCGACCACAAACAAAGTGTGGGATTCAGGCAGAATCCAAATTTGTAATTTGAATGCAAAAGAATTCTTCATAATTTCGTTTTAATCTATCGGAAAACGTTCTGCGGTTTTTTACCGGCTCAAACTCCCCACAAACGTAACAAAATAGATCAGGACTTTTATTGCATACATGAGAATAGCTTCTTGTAATAGTATACTCTCCAGTAGCCAAGTTTCCCACTACTGAAGAGCTGGAGTCACTGGATGACGACGCCTGCGGGCCTGCTTTCTCACCCTGACCAGACGCCGATACTGGGTTTCCGAATCCCTGCATCGTAAAGTACTTATCACTTGTACCTGCCATGGGGGCACACATGCCGGTAACCCAGGGACTCTGCCAGATGGTTCTGTTGCCCACCGTCACCCCGAGGAGGTGCCCTGGTTGCAAGTACAAGCAATCATGCAATGAAATGAAGTCTGCACATCAAAGAAGATGAAATCCCAACACGATGGAAAATTTTTACTAAATAAAGGAAAAGGTGAAAAAGAGGTATCCATGTCGTAGATCATTTGAGAATAAAACAGTACAATACCCTCGAAAAACCGTTAAAAATCCAATTTGTGTACATCCTTGGATCTTGATCTTGTATTTTAGAAATAAAAAATACAAGAAATTTATTTAATTGTGTTTAAAAGATTTTTTTCCATTTTTTTAGCAGCAATTTTCTGCTATTTTATCGATTTTTTGCAGTTTTATAAATGTTTAAGGGGACTATGAGCCAAATTTATTGCAGAATCAGATCAAGCAGATTAAATTACATGAAAATCTTCGGCAATCCGAGTCTACAAAATTTTTTGTACCAAGATAATCCCAATTTTTTTCGATTTTTGCAATTTTTGATGATTTTTTACAATTATTTCAGATTTAAAACGGTTTATGATTAAAGTACGATCTAAATTAGTATTTAACAGATCAAAATACATAAAAATTATACTTGCCTTAGATCTCAAAATTTTTTTTCTTGCCAAAACATCGAATTTTCGCTATTTTTTGAGGTTTTTTGCAATTCACTCGAAATTGAAGGCCGGACGGCCTAAACTGACTTGAAATTCGTATTCAGTGGGTCGAAAAACATGCCCGTAGATAGGTGGCGCCTGGTGTACAGACAATTTTTTTTTTGTGTACCGGTGTTATGTTCAATGAAATAGACGTATTGAGAACAAATCAGTGTCAGCGATCAAAATCAAGATTTAAGTGAGTTTTGACTTAGATCAGAGCAATATATATAAAATATCTAAGAAAAATCTGAACAACTGTATTTTTCCAATGTTTTGTCGATATTATGATTTAAACTAAAAAACGAGTTAGATGGCATTATCGGATGATCAAAAAAGACCATAAAGACGAAGAGTTAATATGATTTCGGAAACATTTTAGTACATTATACTTTGATTTATCCAGAAAAAATAACATAAAATGTTGTTTTTTAACCTTTCAACACTGATATCTTTTGAACTAATCAACTGGTTTTGAGATTCAATGTCGCAAACGACGCATGTTATTGTATTCTACAGCTGATTAAAATTTGAAATTGATCGGATCAGTCGTTCCGACGATATTTGGAAAAAACCGTTTTCCATCATTTCTTTCTCCGACGACATCTCCCAAACGCATTAACCGATTGAGATGTTTGAGGCGGCAATCGACGCGTTTCTTTTTAAGTTCTAGAGCTGATTAGATTTTGAAGTCGATCGTTCAACTCATTTCTGAGAAATCAATAAAAAACTAAAAAAAAATAATTTTTTTTTTCGTAATTCGCAAATAGCGTCGAGTCTACTTGATCAAATGATATGAAATTTTTAGGAAAGTTGATGGTCAACAAGCTCGTTCGATTGCCACCTTAACCATCCAAATCGGTTCATTAGTTAAAAATTCCTGGAGCGTTCACATGCATACACACTCACGCACACAAGTAGAGAGGTAGGGGGAGTTCTGTCCCATTTGGGGCAAGATGGGCATGATCTGTTGTACCGATGTATGGTAAGTTATCGATTGGCGATAATGTATCGACTGTTGGTGTGCTTATCTGCGGCCTCTTGACATCATTTTGATGCTAATTGCCATCATTTGCGCTTATCTGGGACCTTTTTGACATTATTTGGATGCTACTTGGCATCTGATTCGTGTTATTAGCAGTCTTTTTTACCGCCTGAGCTTATCTTCGCCCATTTGATGCTAATCGTCGGCCATTTTGAGCTCTTATCTACCATTTTTAACTCTTATCAACCATTTTGAGCTCGTGATAGTAGACAGGTAAAGCGGGTTCTGTCCCAATTGGGGCAAGATGGGCATGATCTCTTGTACTGATGTGTGGTAAGTTATCGATTGGCGATGATGTATCGACTGTTGGTGTGCTTATCGATTGTCGATAATGTATCGAATGTTGGCGTGCTTATCTAGGGCTCTTTTGACATCATTTGAGCTTATCTAGGACCTTTTCGATATCATTTTGACGCTAACTGAAAGTCTTTATTACCACCTGAACTTATCGTGGGTCTGTTTGATGCTAATTGTTAGCCATTTTGAGCTCTTATCCGCCATTTTGAGCTCTTATCAGCCATTTTGAGCTCGTGATAGGTTGCGCTTCATATATTTTGAGTGGGTAATTTTCTAAACAAAATGACGACGTGATGGTGCTTAAGGCTGATACTTTTTAGCCTATCATCCTTGAGCGTCATCACGGTGCCAATTTACTCCCTGACTGATGTTTTATATATTGAAACTGGAGTGTGTAAGGCTACATGCGAGAAGCATGCAAGAGCATGCTATCGAGTGGTATAGTTTCTCCGCCTTTTTTTTGCTGATGCGTAATAGATGATGTCATCAGACAAGTCTGAACTTTTTTTTCTTTGTTTGTGACGTCATTCGATAAGTCTGAACTTGTTTGTGAGCTAGAGTGGTGGGGGGAAATGAGCTGAGCAATGAGCTCGGGAGCTCGCAGCAGTTAGTATACATCGAGAAACGTTCTAGTTAATAGTGAAAAAACTTTTGTGGTTCATTAAAATTAAAAATTTCAATTTGATGAATAATAAAATTGTTTTTAATTAGTTATTAATTAAGATTTATATTAATCCTAAATTAAGTAAGTATTTAATTATGATTTATTGATCGAAAAAATTAATTGATTTCATTAATTAATTAATCGAATTACTAGTTTTCAAGATGGATCGTTCAATAATCAAAGACATCAACACTTTGGCATACATCTTGCCTGTCAAAAAACGTCAGGGACTGGAGGCTGACAAGACCTACAATATTACTGAGACTCAAGCCCCGCGTGAGAGCATATTTCACAAAAAGAAGTACGAGTTCCCTCAATGAAGTACGAATCTCTGCTCAAAATTTCTTCAACGATTTAAGTTCTTTGTGTATGCGCATTTTATATTTTTTTCTAAAAATTTTTTTATAACAAAAAATTTATTAATAAACAATTTTTTAAGTGGCTATTTGAGTGTTTTAGTGATACATTTTTAAATGCACAATCGTAGTGATTTTTTAAAAATTTATTATTTAATAAACTCTATAAACTAATTTATTTATATAAAAACCACTCAATAAACAATACTAGTGATAATCTTTCAAGTGTAATTATAAACAGTCACTTGAGTGACGAACTTTTGAAAAAAATGGCACAAAATGATTTTATTGTGGCACTTCAGCGTCCAGTAGCTTCAATAATTAAATCATTCAATGATTTACGTGATAAGCCATTAGCTAAAGAACATTATCAGAAGTGTTATCAAGTGTGCGCTGATACAATTGATTACTTCAACGAGATCTTGCTAGATCCTCAAATAAATGTTCAAGTCAGGAGAAGTGAACGAGCAAATATTATACTTTTGTACTGGTATGCTGATCAATTTGTACAATTGACTGGAGTAGTAACTGTTGTAAATGCTACAATACCGCCGCTAGTTATACGCTGAGCTATCGGAGCAGCTTGCCCCCCCCCCCCCTTTGGTCTAACACCTAATATACTTCATTCTAAAGTTGCCCGGCGACAACGATACACGCAAAACTTTACTTTCTTTTTTCTTTACTTATTATATCATTATTATTACAATAAACAATTAATTACCACGAATATTAGTTTTATTATTTCACGACAGTAACTGGTAGTGATTTGCGTGCAAACCAACGTCTCATCAAGTGGCAAGATCTTGAAAATGCATTCTCAAATAATATTAGATCAGGATGTGTGATAAATCAAGCTCATACTGATTTTCGTGCTTTTTTCGATGATGCTCAAGACCGAATCATTGAAAAAGTTGAGAATATGCTCAGCGATATTGCTGGGCTTAAAGTAAATGTCGAATTAGTTTGCAAATTCAGAAATGTAAAAGCTGAAAAGGTCATTGAAGAAACAAAGACATTCAACACCAAGAGCCGAGACATTTTACCTGCAACATCTCTTGCTACTTGGTATAAAGATCATGTCAACGATAAATTATTAAAGAAAGTCGAGGAATCCAATCAAAAAGATTCTGGGTAGAGCTTAACTGAAATCCACAGTTTGATCATTACAATGTCAAGATATGCGCCTCTTCAAGCTGGAGATTCAACGTTCGTGAAGCTACCCAAGGACATACAGGCAAAAAAAGCAGTATTCAGAATTTTGAAGAATACTGTTTTCTATGGAGAGTTGTAGCAGCATTACATCCTGCTACTAAAGGACATCCTGAGAGAAAAACATCTTATCCACACTTTAGTTCTATATTGAATTATGAAGGTATAAATTTTCCAATCACTTTAAATGATATCTCAAAATTTGAAAAATTAAATGATTTACCAATCAATGTCTACAGGATTGAGTCAGAATTTTGTAATAACAAATCCGAAAAAAGTACAGTAATTCCATTGTACTTAAGTAAACTCATAAAGTCCGATAAAAAAGTGATTCATCTCTTAATGGTACAGCAAAATATTAAATTAAATACATCTAATTTTGATATAAGAAATTTTCAACCTAAATTTTACTTTGCTTTAATCAAAGATCTTTTACGATTAGTTCGATCTCAAATTTTTATGGCAAAATGTAAATTATTCTTTTGTGATAAATGTTTGAATCATTTCAAAGATGTTTATTAATATGAAAATCATAAAGCTGATTGTTTTACAATAAATAAAGTCCATATGACATTCCCAAAAGAAAAAGATCAAATTTTAAAATTCAAAAACTATCAATACAACGACACTGTACCTTTTGTTGTGTATGCAGACTTGGAATATACACTAGAAAAGACCCAAGGAGATGATGAAACTCAGAAGCATGTTCCACACAGTGTAGCATTCTATCAGCATTGCAGTTATGATAATAAATTATCTAAATTCGAATTAAATCGTCCAAAATTTTGTATTGGGTGGTTTATTTTAAAGTTAGAAAAATTAGCGATTGAATACGGAGGATATTTGAAAAATCCTGTACCAATGAAGCCGCTTACTAAACAACAGCAAGAGACACATGATCAGGCAACTGTTTGTCATATTTGTGAAAAAACGATCACTACAAATACCGATGAGTGTTATGATCACTGTCATTTCACTGGTAATTATCGCGGTCGAGCTCATATATCTTCTTAGGTCAATTATCCAAAGTCTCATGTTATTCCCATAGTCTTTCACAATTTATCCGGTTATGATTCAAATTTTTTGATTAAAAGTTGAGCTACATTACTTAAAGGTGATGTAACTCTACTACCAATTAATAAAGAAAAATATATGTCTTTTACAAAATCGATTGAAAATACTTCAGTGACATTACGTTTCATAGACTCATTCAGATTTATGGCATCTAGCCTTGAAAAATTAGCTTCAAATCTTGGTGATGATGAAAAGCTTATAACGAAACTTCACTATCCTGACCCAGATGAATATAAATTAGTTACGCGCAAAGGTATATTTCCTTATGGATATATTTCCAGCATTGATAAACTTAATGACACACAATTACCTGGTCAAGTATCATTTTTCTCAAAATTAACAAATGAAAGTGTCTCTGATGACGATTATTTCTTTGCTCAGCTAGTCTGGAACAAATTTAACATCAACACACAAGGAGAGTACTCGGATTTATATCTTAAAACTGATGTACTTCTTCTAGCAAATTTCTTTGAAAATTTTAGACGTAGCTGCTTTGAAACTTACAGTTTAGATCCGTTACATTACTATACTGCTCCCGGTCTGTCTAATGATGCAATGCTAAAATACACTGGTGTGGAACTTCAGCTTTTGATGTTGAAATTGCCTGAAATTTTCTGCCTGAATTTTGCCGACAGTTTGACAACAAAAAGTGGAAAGAAAAATTTGCGGTTAATTTTTTCTCAATTTAAAGGTTAATTTTTACTACAAAAAAAAAAAATCTGTAATGTTCATTCTTACCATTTCAGAAGGTAAGCATATTTATACATAAAATTGTCTACAATTTGAGGATAAAAAAATACTTAACAATTTTTCAAGTCAAATTAACAACAAATTGACATGAAATTTGCCTGAAAATTGACGACAACTTTTTTCGAGTCAACTTTTGTGAATGTGCATTTTAATTCGGGCAGTAAATTTACGTCAAATTCAATAGCAAGTTGCATACAAATTATCGTCAAATATGGAAAAGTCCGAAGTTGACAGAAATTTGACGAAAAATTCAACGAAACTTTCGTAAGTAAATTTTTGCTAAAGCAAACTGTGCTATTAGGGTGTTGTCATTGGCTGTCTTCGACCGAACCTCCCTAATAGCACAGTTTGCTTTAGCAAAAATTTCTTTGAATTTTTCTTCAAATATCCGTCAACTTCAGACTTTTCTGTTTTTGACGACGATTTGCATACAACTTGCTAAACAATTAGATGTCAATTTACCACCCGAATTAAAATGCAAATTCACTTCAAAACTTGACTAGAAAAAATTTTTCGTAAGTTTTCAGGCAAATTTTTACATCAATTTATTGTTAATTTGACTCAAAAAATTGTATAGCATTTTTTTACCGTAGAATTGTAGACAATTTTATGTATAAATTTGCTTACCTTCTGAAATGGTAGAAACAAACATAACTGACTTTTTTTTATCATAAAAACTAACCTTCAAATTGAGGAAAAATTAACCGCAAATTTTTCTTTCTAACTTTTGCTGTCAAATTGTCGACAAATTCAGGCAGCGAATTTCAGGATATTTTAATATTAAATTACTGGTCATTTCAAGCTAAAGTGGCTATTAGGGTATGCATAAGGATATAGATATTAGGGTGGCGCAAAAAAACCGACTATTTTTTTTTTTTCAATCTCGCATGAAAATTTGTTGGTTTACGATGTTTTAAGAAGCCTCTCCACAAATCAGCTCGATAAAAAATTTTTAAGAGGTCGCTCACGAATTTTGAAAATATCGAAAATGATCGAAATTAGGATTTTTATTTAAAAAATTTTTTTTTTCTCGTGGCAGCAATAGTTTATATTTGTAAAATCATGACTATGCTGAAAATTTCAGCCCAAAATTTAAATATTTAAACGGCGCTCAAGAATTTTGAATGTTTCCGAGCGCAGTCTCTTGGACATTTTTGAGCGACCCTTAAATATTAATAATAAAGCTTCTCGATTTTTTCACCATCAATTTGCATGACAATGAATGAAAATATAACCCGAGAAATAGAAATAATAAGTTATTTACATACTTTTTTATTTTTTAATCCAATTTGTAGGTTTTTTCGCTTATTCAAAACTGACCGAATTTCATTGTTTAAGACTGTTCTGTATATTTTTGGGTATGCAAAAGTTATATTTAAGTGAAATGACAACAATTGAGTTATAAAAACTAATTCAAACTATTAATTACATATTGTCAGTGAATATTCGAAATTCTTGAGCGCCGTTTAAATATTTATATTTTGGGCTGAAATTTTCAGCATAGTCATGATTTTACAAATATAAACTATTGCTGCCACGAGAAAAAGAAAATTTTTTAAATAAAAATCCTAATTTCGATCATTTTCGATATTTTCAAAATTCGTGAGCGACCTCTTAAAAATTTTTTATCGAGCTGATTTGTGGAGAGGCTTCTTAAAACATCGTAAACCAACAAATTTTCATGCGAGATTGAAAAAAAAAAAATAGTCGGTTTTTTTGCGCCACCCTAATAGATATACATATATATATTCTAATAGCCACTTTAGCTTGGGACTGGCAGTTATTTGACAATTGAAATTACCGAAATTTGCTGCCCAAATACGCCGACAATTTGACAGCAAAAGTTGGAAAAATCAACTTAATGTCATTGTCTGACGGTAACACTTGTAGTCAAGTTGAATACAAGTTACAGACAATTTACTGTCATTTTAACCGTAACTTTGCTCTCCAACATTTTCCTTCAAGTTGGCTTCAGAATATGGCAGTGACTTGAAGTTCACTTGCGGTTATGGTGGCTATCAGGGTACTTCCCTAATAACCACTTTAGCTTGAAATTGACAGTAATTTGACATTGAAATTTCTTGAATTTGCTGACATTTTGACAGCAAAAATTGGAAAGAAAAATTTGCTGTTAATTTTTCCTCAATTTAAAGGTTAATTTTTACTACAAAAAAAAAAAGTCTGTTATGTTCGTTCTTACCATTGCTGAAGATAAGCGAATTTATACATAAAAATTAATTAATCAGATTATGATATTTACTTATCCAAAACTTCCCTTAGAATCCACTCAACTGCGACAAAAACCGCATAGAATCCTGTAGACTGTATTGGTTTCTATGCGGTTTTTGTCGCAGTTGAGTGGATTCTATGGGAATTTTTGGATAGGGTTTTTGGATTTTAGGATAGGGCAGTACAAAAGTACTACAATTGTTAGCAAACAATTTTATTGTTTCTACAAGATGATACTATAAACAATATAGGCTCACTTGTCTTAAATTATAAATCGATTTCTAATAGTGTATATCAAAATCATTAACAATCAACATGACAAAAAAAAGACAAATCCTACCAAAAACAGATTCTCTGTATAAAATCGCGCTAAGTACACGTTTAAAATTTTTTACAATTAAGAAAAGATTCTTTTTACAAAAAAATAAATCAAATCGAAAAAATACCAAGTACCTAATATAATTCGGAATCATGAAAAACATTTTCATAAAATTGAAAAAAAAATTGAAAAAAAATTTCAATGTACTTGGTGTGCCTATAAACTGGAAAAAAAAAAAAATTTAATTTTATTAGAAAATAATTTATATGCGAAATCAATTCTCGAAATTAATTTTGCTTGAATAAATTTAGTAATGCACACCAAGTACATTGAAATTTTTTTTTTCAATTGTTTTTTCAATTCTATGAAAATGTTTTTCATAATTCCGAATTATATTAGGTACTTGGTATTTTTTCGATGTGATTTATTTTTTTTGTAAAAAGAATCTTTTCGTAATTGTAAAAAATTTTAAACGTGTACTTGGCGCGATTTTATACAGAGAATCTGTTTTTGGTAGGTATATCTATACCACTGAGTCTCCTGCTTGGTTTTGCTGAAGATTACCATAAAATTGTCATCAATGCAAGACATGAATTAATTTTGATAAGATCATATTTTGATTTGAATGCATACATTGTGGCCTACCTGCTGCTGGAGCTCATGCTGAAGCTGTTAAAATTACACTGCAAAAAATCGAGTAGATTGTACCATACATGACCATGGCTGATAAACAAAAAATTGAAGCTTTGAATTATATTACAAGTGATCCAGCTATCTCAATCAGTTTCCGTGCTTGGGAGCTGTATGAGTATCCTCTATTACCAAGTACTTCGAAGCACATATGGGCAGTCAAAACTTCTACGCAGCTCGAGAAACCACGTTTTGTGATACTTGAATTTCAAACAGCAAGAAAAAATGACGCAACTAAAAATGCCAGCGGATTTGATCACTGCAACATCAGAGACATAAAATTATTTTTAAACTCTCAGAGTTATCATTATGGGAATTTGAATCTCAACATTGCAATCGATCAATATGCTCTGTTGTACGACATGTATATAAATTTCCAAATTCCATACTACAACAAAGAACCAGAGCCACTGCTGACAAAGAAAAAATTTTTGGAACAAGCGCCACTGTACGTTATCGATTGCTCAAAACAAAACAAATCAATTAAATCTGGACCAGTGGACATTCGCCTAAAATTTGAATCTGCAAATCAATTTCCTGCGCAGACATCAGCTTATCGCCTCAT
Organism: Microplitis mediator; assembly: GCF_029852145.1. Taxonomy (NCBI): domain Eukaryota; kingdom Metazoa; phylum Arthropoda; class Insecta; order Hymenoptera; family Braconidae; genus Microplitis; species Microplitis mediator. Next base: position 4,658,402 of record NC_079972.1, read on the forward strand.
TATACATGATCGCATAGTCGAGTATAATCCCATAAGCATCATCGTACGAAAACTAATGTGAAGACTACTCAATTTAATCCAACGCCAACCATACATTATATGTATGTATGGAGATTTGCACACGAACAAGCAAGAAGAGGCGAATGGGAGCAAGCAGCAAGAGATCGAGAACGATTTAAACATAGAATTGATAAATTAAATATAATTATTGAACCTGTATTAATTAAAAAACTTACATTTATAAATAAATAAACTTTTTTCATTACTCATAACCTAAAATATACATTTAAGTCTTATATAACCTTAAATATTTTACATAACATCAAATACATAATAAACTATAGATATTTTTCTTAACCTAAAATATACATTTTGGTGTACCATAACCTCAAATACATAATAAACTATAGATATTTTTCTTAACCTAAATATACATTTTGGTCTTACATAACCTCAAATACATAATAAACTATAGATATTTTTCTTAACCTAAAAATATACATTTTTCAGTCTTACATAAACTATAGTCTATTTTATCTTAACCTAAAAAAAAAAAAATTTTGGTCTCACATAAACTATAGTCTTTTTATCTTAACCTAAAAAGTACAATTGCAGCAATCTTTTCTGAATGGATATGCAAGGCTATCAGGGATATCATCATAGAAACGAGAATGATCCCGACACCTTTGATAGCCAATCAATTTTTCGTTATTTTGTAATCGTTCCAGTAGTTTGTGCCAAGCGAAATCGATCTGTTGGGTTGCATTTTCAATGATAAATGCAACACCAAGACATGCGATATCTCGATTATCCATACACAGTAAGTTCTCCAACTGATTGAAGATCTGAACCGACTTTTCATAGGTTGGTTGGTTTCCATAACAAGTCCAAAACCACTTCTTGAAAAATTGAACATTTTGATATGCACATGAAGAATAAAACTTTTTCTTATGATGAACATGGTATCGATAGCGATGTTTTGAAAAATCATAAGCATCAAATAGAGAAAAATGTCTTAGTTTTTCCATATCAATTATAGGTACAACAGAGTCAATTAGATCATCGAGCCATTTTTTCATTCGTTCACCTTGAACGTAAAAGTAACGTGCATTTTTCACCAAAATATCTAGATTTTCTTTCAATGATTCATATGGTTGCTCACCAGATGTCCATGAAATTGAATGTTGAAGTCCACAATGATCACCACTTTTTTGCATTACTGCAACATCAATCTGATCTAAAGGTGGTTCGAATAACCGATGTTCACATTGCACACGTTTATATGGATTGACTTTAACACAAATATCACTAGCACAAATCTTTTATCACAAATCTGCCATCAGGCATCTCAAAACCCACAAAATCAATTATTAGTTCCATTATTGCGGTTTGTTAGCTTTAAACAATGACTTAGTTAATATGAATGTGATTTCATCACACGCTTCTTCGTAATTTTTGCGATCATTAAAGTTTAATAATAATTCTTCCCAAGGAAAAAGTTGAAAGTTGATTTCTTTCCTTCGAAAAGCCAATTCTTTGTTTCTTTCCTCATTCACTTTCATGAAATAATAGGAAACTGGGATGGCGTCATTGTCGTTGTCGCCGTAGTCATCAAAATCATCACTTTCGCTGCTTATATCCTCAAACTCGATTTGGGCATCGTGGTTACATCCATCAGTGCATACATGAAGTCTGTAAAAGTTAACAATCAAATATTTATAGTTAAGTTATTAAAAAAAATAATAATTTTTGAAATAATAATTCTTACATACTTTGAACCGTGAGGACCCATTATTTCTGATTTCCTAAGTATACGTAATAGTAGTTTTTCCTTTTTTTTCACTAATTTCAAATAGATTCTTCGCTAACTTTCTTTTTTCAGCACAGCCAGAACGCGATAATTCTCGCGCACTTTCAATAATTTCAATATTTTTGGCAAATGCAATTACATCATTGATAAATTTACCAATATCCTCAAGAGGTATGTCACCAAATAACGTTTCAATAATATCGTCAAGATAATCAGTGTACGGCCGGTTATGTATGAGAAAAATTCTTTCACTTTTACTGAATTTATTATTCATTTGCACAAGCTGTTAACTAGAACGTTTCTCGATGTAGACTGACTGCTGCTGCGAGCTCTTGAGCTCAGCGCTCAGCTCAGTTCCCCCACTCTAGCTCAAAAACAAGTTCGAACCTGTTAGATGACGTCATCATCTAGAATATTCTACTGCGCAGTTAAAAAATAAATATTTTACTACGCAGCTAGAAATAAACAAAGGAAAGTTTTTTTCTCGGAACTGGATGAGTCATAATCTAAAATAAAAATTCTACTACGCAGTTAAAATGAACGAAGAAAAAAACAAGTTTAAACCTGTTAGATGACGTCATTATCTAGAACATTCTACTACGCAGTAAAAAAAACAAAAAAAAAACAAGATCAAATCTGTTAGATGATGTCATCATCAGAAAAGGGGGGGGGGGGCTATACCACTAGATGGCATGCTCTTCGCATGCTTCTCGCATGTACCCTTACATACCCCCATTCTAATATATAAAACTTTAAATCATACATTTACGTGTACATATTGTATTAATCAGGGTAGGCTACGCTAGTGTCAGCTCTGGAGGTTACGCACGAACACGATGTCAAAACCTGTAACCTGATAGGCAAGCCGAGAACCCACTCTAGTCATTAATGGAAATTATACATAATTTTACGTAAATTTTACATTAATAAAAATTGTACATATTTTTTCAAAAAAACTACCCGCTTAAAATATACACAAGGCGCCATCTATCACGAGCTCAAAATGGCGGAAAAGAACTCAAAATGGCTGACAATTAGCATCAAACGGACCCTAGATAAGCTCAGGCGGTAAAAAAGGTCCTAGATAAGCTGAAATGATGTCAATTAGCTTCAAAATGATGTCAAAAAGGTCCCAGATAAGCTCAAATGATGTCAAAAGGGTACAGATAACCACACCAACAGTCGATACACTATCGCCAATCGATAACTTACCATACATCGGTACAACAGATCATGCCCATCTTGCCCCAAATGGGACAGAACTCCCCCTACCTCTCTACTCATACACATACACATACACACACACATACATACACATACACATATACACACACATACATACATAGATGCATGCATACAGACACTCGGACATCAATCTAAAAGTAGTCAAAATAGCTTCCTAGGACCTCCAAACGTCGACATCTGATGAAAATTCGATTTTCGAAAATCGGAGTGAAAACAATAACTTCCCGAATTTTTTGAAAATCATCGATTTTCTTTGCAGGAAGTTAAAAAGAACATGATTGATTTTGTTAGAAATTAATTTTTCTCGAATAAATTTAGTAACGCACATCAAGTACATTGAAATTTTGTTGTATAATTTTTTTTTAATCAATGAAAACATTTTTAATCCTTTTGAATTATGTGAGGTGCTTGGAATTTTTTTGATTTGACTTTTTTTTCTGTCAAAAATCATTTTTCTTTGCTTTCAAAAAATTTTAATCGTGTACTTGGCGTGATTTTATGCGGAAAATCTGTTTTTGGCCAACTCAAGTATACTAACAATATTAAAATCGTGGGTTAAGAATCTCGGATTGAGTAACTGACATTTGAAAATGGCTTTAACCCTAGTAAATAGGAACAATGGTCGCTTTCGTTTTCATGAAGCTCGAGCTTGTGAAAAATCAGGGCAGTGCTGAAAATTTTCGAAAAATCTACCTTCCATCCTCGCTGCCAGATGGGATTTTTTTAAGTTCCAGTTTTCTTAGTGAAAAGTTAAAATAGTCCAAATGTTTTTTTTTTCCACTTTACCGATACTAAGCAACGAACACAAGAAAAGTAGAGAAAAATTATTACTTTAGCCGACACCAACTCTAATAAAATTACTTTCCACACTTCGGAGTAAAATTATCGAAATTGAACTTTTATTATGTTTGCCCTGTTTTATTTGACGCCTGTGAAGGCATATTTTTCCAACTTTTTTCTACGAGTATTTGCTATCCAGTTTATTCACAGATTAGTGACTTCAGGGTCTTATCAAACTCGACAAGCTCGAAAACAGCGTGAAGTTTTCCGGGCTGATCTGCAGGCAGGCAACCGCTTTCCTTATTTTTTTTTTGTATCCAAAATGTTAAAAATCTGTGTCATGTATTTTTTTTTTATTATTTTTTCACTTTTAACTATGATTATTATGCTATATTTACTTTATTCTAGAGATTCCTGGGCGGTGGCGTAGGCACTGTCCACATGGCCCTACAATGTCTGGACCAGGATGCAATCTCATAGGCGATGGTACATCGAACGACAGCATTCATCCCGAAAATGCAGGAAGATGCGTTTGTGGTTCGTCAGTACCTTGGTGCCCTGGTGAGCCTCATCCGTATGTGTTTGCAACACGTCATGAATGTAAGCTTAATCTTGCTGCAAAGATAGCGTACGGTGAGTTTATTTCTAATTTTTATATGTGATAAATACTTCACATGTAATAATTTTATTCTTTTTCTTCGGTTGTTAGTGCTGTGTGTGTATTATCATATTTTGTGTTACGCTGTCCAAAATTTTTGGTCGAAAATGGTCCTCAAGGACTTTCACGGTCTGCTCAGTGTGAACTTTTTACAAAACGGACAAAAATTTTCCCAAATCAGGGAAGAAATCACGAGACAAGATTTCGAGCGACAACGTACGCACCAAGCGGAAAAATAACTGTCACAATCGGAGTGAGTGAAGGTGACGGGTAAAAGGGTTATGTTTAACTTATTATTTAACATCGGAAAATTAATTAATGTAACGGGGCCGTTAAGCCCACCTCCGTTTGCCGGGAGGCCGATACCTCGCCCTTTTGGGCATAATCGCGCTGCGAAATCCTTCTTGTAAATACTGAGTCCACCATATATTATAAAAGCGAAATATGAGCATAAGCTCACATTAACTTACCCGTTAGGCATGCATTGCATGTGGGTGTCTCACCAACAACCACCACGAGACCAACCCCATTTGGACCCAAACACTCCTCCCATCTCAGGAAATAGAGAGACTCTGGTCGAAGTGGGGCTTGGAATGGATCCACCATGGTACCAGACTTCAGCTCTGGTGAACTGCTTGCATAGGAGTGGTGGGGGGCAAGTTCTCCCCATACCCTATGTTAAGGGCCACTCCACTTGTTTCTTTCGGGTTCCCAACAAGCAATTATCCGCTTGTTTCTTTCGCCCCCTATAAGATTTTTTACTTTCCCCAAACCATGTAGCACACTAATTATTCAAGCCGAATTAAAGTTGGGCGGCTTGGGGAGAATTAACATAGGAATACCGAATTACCTTGTTCTATAACTCAGCCAAGGAGTTCGATTGAACGTCACGTGGTTAGTGTAAGAACAAATGAGCGGTTGGGCGCCAATTATTAATCTATAAAGTATAGTAAGAAATTACAGTGGAGTTTCTCTTACTTTGACTGAGACGAATCCGAAATTATGGGAATTGAAATTGTAGAAGTACCCATTCTTTATACTAGAAGGCGTAGCTTCAAAAAAGTGTTACAGTCAAAACTACCTGTGAATTTTTTAATTTTAAAGGTTAGGTTTTTCTAAAATTAATATGTCAATTTTATTGTTGTTAAACTGAATGAATTAATATTCTATGAAAATTTGAAGCGAAAAAATGATTATTCCATTAAAAATTTATAATAATAAGTCTTTCATAGAATAGTAAATTCAAATATTCGAGATCAAATTATACAAAAAAAAATTTTTCGATAAAAATTTTTCAGAATTCAAAATGAAAATGAGTTTGTTAGTTTAGATACTTCATACACAGAAAAAACAGTTAACTTGGATCAAGGAAAATATTCTTGATGCAAGAAATTTTTTTTTGATCTATTCGGAAAATGAAAATTTACTTGCACCAAGTAAACAATTATCTTCAAATTTTTATGTTGAATCAACATTTTTTTCTCACGTCAACATATTTTTACGCTTATATCAATTAATTTTCACTTGTTTTCAAGAGTTTATATTTCTTAAAGTAAGAGATATTTTCTTGGAGCAAGATACATTATTTTTTTGTAGCAATATTGCATTTTTTTTGCTTAAAGAAAATAAAACCAAGATAACAAAAGTTGCTTAAGCCAAGAGAAAAAATTTCTTGGAAGATAAGATCGATATGGAGAAGGGGAAAGTCACCGGTGCTAGGCAACAGTAGCGGAAGTAGTTCGGTGCTCGCCACGAGATTGCGCCTACCACTTGTAGTGTCTCTGGTAAGAAAGGTATTCTAGAATTGTTATATTTCAAATTTCAGTACGATTTTGTCGGAGACTCCGCTGTCATTTGACAGAGCGACATATACCTTTTTGAATTGTACTATAGTATATCCTATAATACATCATGACTTAATATTTAATATTAATGTTTACTTGAATAATTTTTCTCGAAATAAAAAAAAAAAATTACGTTTCAGATAAAAAAAAAAAAAAACAATGAATCAAAACGTCAACCTTTCGGAGAGAGAATACATTTTTGACTGAGAAAAATTTTATTCTTTATTAAAGAAGCAAACTTTTGGAGCAAGAAATTTTTTTATCTTGGCCCAAGCAACTTTTATTTCCACTTAAGGGGGTATTCTGGTCTAGAAGCCTAAAATTTAGGTATTTTTTAAACTACACTAATGGAAAAAATTAAAGGATCAAAAAAAAATTCTAAATTTTTAGGCGATTTTCAACAGGCTCTAACTTTGAGAGAAATGGTCGTACAAGAAAAGAAAAAAAAGAAAATTGTAGCTCCAAGTATCTACTTTTTGGATTAGAACTTTAAAATTTTTTTGCGTCAGCGGTTTTTGAGTAATCTTAGAAAAACCAACGACAAAAAAATTTTCAAATTTTTATAATTTTTTTTTTTTGGTCTCCGGGCGTGGAAAAAATTATTTTTGCTTAACCACTATGAGGATCGGATAGCTTTATTATTCAGCTTCAATTTCTTTTTTTATGGACCTTGATACGTTCACTTCTCGCCAAGATATCGGTCTTCAAATGGAAAAGGATCCTTTTGTCTTTGATTATCGATATCTCAGGAACCAATGATTGCACAGAAAGTTAATGGTGGGTTTTAAAAACTTGAATGAATTCCCTTCAATGATTAGCCATTGCTTTTTCGAAAAAAAAATTTTTTCCTATCGTCACATGAATTTAAAAATGCAACAAAAAAAGGGCTTTTTGTGGTTTTTTGGAAAATCAAGCGCTGAAACGAAAATATTGTGGAAATCGATAATGTTGACTGTGCATTTTACAGTTCAATATGTTCACAAAAACCCTGCAGAAAGCCAGATTAATCCAACCAGCCGTTTTTTTGTTTCACGTGATCAAATTTTTAATGAAATAAAAGGATCACGTTTTTTGCTCTGAAAAGCTCATAATCTTTAACAAGATGAAAACAAACATTTTTTCGGAGCTTTTTCCACAATTTTATTGCAGACAGTGCTTGAATTTCCAAAAAAGAAAAAACTTTTTTTTCGAAACAAAATTTGCAAAGAAAAAAAATTTTTTCAAAAAAATTTCTTTTTGGAATAACTTTAGAAAATTTACAAAACCAACACCCAATAATTTTTAGCACGTTTACGTCGCTGCATTCCGTGATTTTACTGATCTCTCAGTCATTAAATTGAAAAAAAATTTTTTTTTTTTGAAAATTTTGTTTCGAAAAAAAAGTTTTTTCTTTTTTGGAAATTCAAGCACTGTCTGCAATAAAATTGTGGAAAAAGCTCCGAAAAAATGTTTGTTTTCATCTTGTTAAAGATTATGAGCTTTTCAGAGCAAAAAACGTGATCCTTTTATTTCATTAAAAATTTGATCACGTGAAACAAAAAAACGGCTGGTTGGATTAATCTGGCTTTCTGCAGGGTTTTTGTGAACATATTGAACTGTAAAATGCACAGTCAACATTATCGATTTCCACAATATTTTCGTTTCAGCGCTTGATTTTCCAAAAAACCACAAAAAGCCCTTTTTTTGTTGCATTTTTAAATTCATGTGACGATAGGAAAAAATTTTTTTTTCGAAAAAGCAATGGCTAATCATTGAAGGGAATTCATTCAAGTTTTTAAAACCCACCATTAACTTTCTGTGCAATCATTGGTTCCTGAGATATCGATAATCAAAGACAAAAGGATCCTTTTCCATTTGAAGACCGATATCTCGGCGAGAAGTGAACGTATCAAGGTCCATAAAAAAAGAAATTGAAGCTGAATAATAAAGCTATCCGATCCTCATAGTGGTTAAGCAAAAATAATTTTTTCCACGCCCGGAGACCAAAAAAAAAAAAATATAAAAATTTGAAAATTTTTTTGTCGTTGGTTTTTCTAAGATTACTCAAAAACCGCTGACGCAAAAAAATTTTAAAGTTCTAATCCAAAAAGTAGATACTTGGAGCTACAATTTTCTTTTTTTTCTTTTCTTGTACGACCATTTCTCTCAAAGTTAGAGCCTGTTGAAAATCGCCTAAAAATTTAGAATTTTTTTTTGATCCTTTAATTTTTTCCATTAGTGTAGAATACAAAAAAAATGACAAACATTTTTACCATTCATGTTTTTACATGATTTTTATTGATATTTAAGGTATATAAAAAAAAAAAAAAAACTAAAAAAATAACCTCGAATTATAGGCCGGTGAGAGGGGGCTACAAAAAAACGGTACTCCCTGGTTGACATGATTTCAACCCTTGTAGTGATCTAAAACAAACAAATTAAGAAAATTCTTTAGTAGTAAAGCTGTCGCTATCGTATGGACCTTTGCAAAAAAAAAAAAAAAAATTCACAAAATGGAGTGTACATAAAAAAAAAAAATTTACTCTTTTCTTTTACATTTTCAAATTTTTTAAAAATACTTACATTAAAATTTCCCAAAATCCAAGGCAGCAGCAATAAAGAGATACATGAAAACGATTTTCACCAAATTTCAAAGGAATTGGTTAGGTAGAACTTGAGATGTAATGTCAACCACCTCAAAAAAAGTAGTTTTGAGAAAAACGCGTTTGAAGTTTGAGAAACAATTCCAGTAAAATAACTGAGATAATAATATTTAATACTCACTTTGGATTAATCGGCGATCCTAGATCCATATATTGGGCCTTCTTTTTTTTTCATAAACAATGCCTTGCGAAGTTCTTTCTGCTAACCAAGCTGTTCTGCCTTCTTTTGAAGCAGCAGAAGCTTGCAGTCCAGAGCGATCAATTCTAACTTTGTTACGTCTGGCAGCAAATGTATGAGATTCAGTACCAACGATAATGCCCATACGTTTCATTATTTTTAAGATCGGTAAAAAATCTTCATTAAGAATGGCAACAATTAAATAATTAGCAATTTGAATTGTTTGAGTTCCAGCGTGAATATGCTTTGGAGCAAAAGTCCATATCAATGAATTGAGTGTGTTATGTCCAAATAAATTTTTTTTATTTTAATAATTATTTCTGAGCTCCTCTTTGCAAAGCGCGCGAAATCGCAGCGTCAGCTTTTTCACCTTTTTTATGTGGCAAAGAATAGTGGGAAGACACCTGCAATAAGTTTAACGAATAAACAATAAACTGTCGTCACTTTCCACCAATGACAATAATTATAAATTCCCCATCAAATCGCCAACCAAAGTTTATAAAAAGCCTGAGCGCCCATAGCTCAGGGCTAGTCGGTTCTTAAAACTTACGGTCCGCGAATATTCGAACGTCGAAATTTCGTGCACTCTTATTGCAGGAATCCACCTTAGGCGTTGAAAAGTCAATAAGAGGATTTTTAATATTTTCAACCTAAACCTTATTGCAGGAATACGTTTCGGCGTTGAATAATCAATAAGGCACTTCTTAAATTATCTAGACTAATTCTTATTGCAGGAATCCGCTACGGCGTCGAATAATCAATAAGAAATAGTCAAAGATCGTGAATTTCACTAACCTTACTGCAGGAATCCGCCCTAGGCGTAGAATAATCAGTAAGGCATTTAAAACTAAAATCTTTTGTATCCAATTATTGCAGGAATCCGCTTCGGCGTTGAATAATCAGTAATTGAATTCAAATTATTATCAAAAATCCTCAAATATTGATCTAAAATTCGATCTGACGCAACTGTAGTAATCGTTCGTCTAATACAATATTTGTCGGATTTAAAAAACCATCCAGTACGATCGAATCAGTGGAGCAAATCACGTGAATTCGCGATTCCATCTTGTGTCGAGTTAATTTGCGCATAAAACCACTTTTCGGGTGTGTAAAAAGGGACGCATTAAATATAAATTAAAATCTTAATAAAATATCTGTTAAGGATAAATAATCCTATAATATAAGTTAAATATAAAATTGTGAAAACTAGAGTGAGTAAATGACGTTTTGTTAAAAACGTTGTAATTTCAACCACCAAAATAAAGACCAAGTTCATCACTCCAACCTTGCGGTTTTCATTCGAGAGTAGTACATACGGTCTTATCCTATAACCCAGCCACGCCCACTCAACCCAAATCCTAGTAGGAAGGTCAAACGAGCTGCAACGTTCTGGAGGAGTAAAATTTGCCGTACTAGAAGAAGTTACATCGAAAGTGGTTGTTTTTTTTTCAATCAAGACGTTTATTCTTTGGAGCAACAAAATGTTTCCCCTTGGGCAAGAAAAAGTTTCATGGCTGAAGTAAACTTTTTTTCGTTCAAATTTTTTGGCGAGAGATGACTTGTTTTTATTAGCTAAGAATTTCTTCTCTTATACCAAAAAATTTTCAATTTCGCTTCGAAAATGAATTTTTTTGGAGCGAGAAAACTTACTGTCTTGAACCAAAAAAAATTTTTGAATCAAGTGTTCTATTTTTATTGAATTAAGAAAGAAAATTCGGAAGACAATATTTTTATTGAACCAAGTTAACTGTTTTCCTGCGTATGATAAATAAAAAAATGAATTTTTAATTAACATCATAACTTGTAATAACAAAATTTTCACCTGAAAAATTAATATTTCGCAAATTGAAAAATTTTAATTAATTGTTGTATTCCCCTTATAAACATAATTGATAAATAGTATAGTAAAATAATTATCTTTTAAAAAAAAAAAATTATGTAAACTTTCCATTGAAAATGTAGAAAATTAGACGTAATATGGAAGTAATAAGTATAAGTAATAAATTAAATGATTTTCTCAATATTAAAGCTTATGTAACTTAAATGTTCATTTACGTAAACGAATTTCGGGTTACAATACTCAGTTTACGCGCAACGCCTATACGCAGAACCGCACTTTACCTTTGCGCATGTACAGTTTAGTGATAGAGTGGGAGAACACTTCCCCTGCTGTCGGAGGGGAAATGATAGGAAGTCAAAGTTACAGATCGAAAAAGTTATAGAGACTCTACTGCATATGTAATAGATCCAACTTTTGAGGACGATTGCGCATACGATTCTTATCGGATCCTAATTAAGTTTCTCACACTTATTCTATGGGCAATTGATCCAAAGATTAACCCCAACTCCCGTGAATACAGGTAATTCACAGAGAGAAGTAACGAGCGTAACCAAACCTAAAGCAGCGGTCATATTACCAACAATTCCATTACCGACTTTTGACGGAACTATCGAAAAATGGTCAGCATTTTATAATTTATTTGCAACATTGATTGACCAAGAAGATTTACCACCGGTCAAAAAACTAAATTCTTAAGGTTGTCGCTTTCTGGGAAGGCGGCGAGCGCAATTGAATCCCTAGAGCTTACAGATGACAACTATTCAGTCGCATTATATATTTTGAAAGAGAAATATGAATCAGTCCGTCGGGTAACGCGTCGTCACTGGTCGTTTTTACGCGAATATCCAAAATTGCAAAAAGATTCAGCTGCCGCAATTAATCAATTGGTAGACACCTTTCACCAGCATACCAGAGCATTAGAAAATTTGAAAGCACCAGTATCATCGTGGGATATTCCTTTAGTAGATTTAATTTTATCAAAACTTAATTCAACGACCACATGGCATTGGGAGCTCACTTTGACCGATGAAAAAATTTCATCGTATAAAAATCTATTAATATTTCTAGAAAAGTGAGCTAGTTGTGGTGACACGTCTCGTTCTAATGAAACATCATCTAATCCACCACCTCGAAAAGATAACCATCAGCATAAACCATTTTCTGAAGCACTTCATGTTACAAACAATTCGAATCATCATTACAATAAGTTTTCGAACAAAAAGAATGTCGACCCAGCTATCACCTGCCCTGTCTGCCACGAGCATCATTTGTTATATATTTGTAAAAAATTCCGAAATTTGTCCATAGATGACCGACGTAAAGTAATTAAGGATACTAATCGCTGTTACAATTGTTTTGGAAAAGAGCACAGTATTAAGTCTTGTACATCGAAAGCATCATGTCAAATATGTTCAAAACGTCATAATACGTTTCTACATTTTCAAAGAGATGATAATTTAGCCCAAACTTGGAATGTTAATTATGCAACTACTAGTAATGAAACACGAGCATGACTACATAATTAAGAAATTCACACCAATGAAGCATCACCAGGAGAAGAAAAACAAATTAGCTTAGTATTAAATACTGTGTCGAACGACATAATGATCACCGCTGTATTGAATATCTTAGACAAAGACCAACAACCCATCCATTGTCGAGCCTTACTAGATACCTGTTCCACAAAAAATTTTATGTCTCAGAGTATGGCAAGACTTTTAAAATTGAAAACAAGTATATGCCGTGTACCTGTTGGAGCACTGAATACCACGACCACCTATTGTAATGAAATAACCACAGCGACAATTACATCCCGAGTAAATAAATACAAGAAAACACTTACTTTTCTAATCATACCGATGATTTCTCAGATAGTACCGGATCAACCTATTCATCAAGAAAAATTGAAAATTCAATCTAACATTAAGCTAGCAGATCCTTTGTTTTATAAGCCCGCACCAATTGACCTGCTTATAGATGCAGGTACTACTCTCTCACTGCTATGTATACGTCAAATCAAAATCTCATTACCTGCACAGCAAGAATTATTCCTTCAGAAAAAACTGCTTGGTTGGATTATAAGTGGAGCAGCGCCTTTAAGTAAATACGTCACACCAGCAGCATGCCATATTACAAATATCAATGATTTTGACCTAAGTAAATTCTGAGAAATTCTGAGAAGATTGTCCAAGCACCGAATGATTTACTCCAGAGGAAGAGGAGTGTGAGCAGCATTTCCAAAAACATATTACAAGAAATCCAACTGGTCGCTACGTAGTAGCATTAACATTCAATCCACGTATTCCAGCATAAGGAGACCCTTACTACTTAGCCCTCAAGAGATTGATAAACACCAAACAAAAATTAAAAAGAAGTCCAAGTTTAAAGACTCAATATCACCGAGTTACACAAAAATATTTAGATTTAAATCATATGTCTCTAATTCATGATCAACCGACAGCCACCACCAGTTATTATCTTCCGCATTATGCTGTAATAAAGGAAACAAGCATGACCACCAAGGTGAGAGTTGTATTTGATGGTTCTGCAAATACAATAACAGGTATATCATTAAACGATAAATTGTTTACTGGACCTACTATTCAATCGGATCTTTTTTCACTTTTAATCCGGTTTCGAAACCATCCAATCGTTTTAACAGGTGACATTGAAAAGATGTACCGACAATTTCTAGTGCTGAAAGAAGACAGCAATTCACGGAATCGGGTCAGCCACGCAGTGGCTATCTCAGATGGCTATCACTGGAATCATATGGCCACAAGTTAAAGATCTTTTTATCGCTCGATTTGGTGGTTCGGAAACAGCAACTTCAGCTCTCATTAAAATCCAAAATGAAAATAAGCTGAAAAATGAGAGCATTGGTGCTTTTGGTGTTCGACTGCGATCATCACTTAAAGCACAATGGGGATATCTAACTGTTGACGAGATCATAAACGCTGTCGTCATGGCTTGGTTAGCTCCATATAACAGCCAAATAGAGCGACTGGCGCATACATCTGATATCAAAACAGAAGCCGCATTTTTAAATGAAATGCGAGCTTTCTCATATATGCAGAAGAGGCCAGCATCGTCTACGGAAAATGCTTCAACACCGGATCCAAAACGTTTCAAGCCATCAATAATGATTCGTTGTCATGGATGTAGTCAGATGGGCCATAAAGCTAGTGAGTGTCGTTCGAGTACGAATACAACATGGCGGCCGGATACTGGAGTAGTGCGTGAGAGAAGAAAACCAATCATGCCGGGCAAGACGGTTACTTGCTACAACTGTCAGGAAGTCGGGCATATTTCGTCACACTGCCCGCGATTGAAGAGGAGTAGAAACGACGAGGGAGCAGCCAATAAGGAGGGTGCTGTCAGCGAATGACGGGTGGATATGTGTAGTATCGCGGTGCCGTCAGGTTCCCTGTTACATCACGGTGAGTCGTTTACATTCTGTTTTGACTCCGGAGCTGAATGCTCGTTGATTAAGGAGTCAGTATCTAATAAATTCTCGGGAAACAGATTTATTCAGCTTGTAATGTTGAGAGGTATAGGCAATATTAGTGTTAATTGTGCTATACAAATATTGTCAACGATTGTAATCAATGATCATACGCTAGAGATTCTTTTCCACGTCATTAACGACGATTATTTAAAACATGATATTTTGATTGGTCGTGATATTCTTAGCCAAGGATTTGACATCCATATTACAAAAGATAAATTTAATATTTTTAAAAGTAAAATCGTTAATGTATGCGAAAAGTCATTAGAAAATAATATAATTGATTTTAATTTGGTTGACACAGATGTGATTGGGACAGATAAAACTCGCTTGATCGAAGTACTTGCTAAATTCCGGGATTCATTCATTACGGGATTTCCGCGTACTCGGGTTAACACCGGTGAGCTCAAAATACAGTTGATAGATCCTAACGTCACCGTACAGCGACGCCCTTATCGACTTAGCGTTGAAGAAAGACAGATTGTAAGAGAAAGAATAGACGAGCTCATTAAAGCCAGCGTGATTCGTCCTAGTGATTCACCTTTTGCCAGCCCGATAATACTCGTTAAAAAGAAAGATGGGTCAGATCGCTTATGTGTTGACTATCGCGAGTTAAATAAAAATATGGTAGCGGATAAGCATCCGTTACCACTTTTATCGGATCAAATAGCGAGACTTAGAGGCGCGAAATTTTTTGTTTGTCTTGATATGGCTAGCGGGTTTCACCAAATACCCATTCACCCTGATTCAATTGAACTTACTGCTTTCGTCACACCCGATGGGCAGTACGAATATTTAACTATGCCATTCGGATTAAAAATAGCCCCTTCGGCATTTCAACGCGCGGTTCTGAAAGCTCTTGGTGGCCTTGCGTATACTTATGTTGTTGTCTATATGGACGACATTTTAGTTATTGGGGAGACAATAGAACAAAGTTTGGAAAGGCTTCAAATAGTGCTTGACATTCTTGTCAAAGCCGGATTCTTGTTTAATTTTTCGAAATGTTCTTTCTTAAAAACTGCTGTTTCGTACCTGGGATACGAGATAAAAGACGGCGAGGTTTGTCGTAATCCGCCAGATATAAAAGCTTTAATAATTTTACCTGCTCCACAAACTGTTACCCAGCTTCGACAATTTATTGGCCTAGCATCATACTTCCGTCAGTTCGTACCGAGGTTTTCTCATATAATGAAACCATTGTATGCGTTAACTGCAGGTAAGAAAAATATTAAGTGGAAAGAAAGTCATAAGAGAATTCGTCAAAATGTAATTTCTGTGTTGACCGCCGAACCCGTACTAATGATCTTTGACCCTACTTATCCTATTGAATCACATACTGATGCTAGTGCTGAAGGCTATGGGGCTATATTAATGCAAAAAGTAAATAATAAAAACCGGGTAATTGAATACTTTAGTAAAAGAACTAGCACGGCAGAATCCAAATACCATTCATATGAGTTGGAGACTCTAGCCGTTGTCAACTCTATTAAACATTTCCGCCATTATTTACACGGTCGCAAGTTCACAGTATTTACAGACTGTAATTCCTTAAAAGCATCGCGCAATAAAACAGATCTAAACGATCGAGTCCATCGATGGTGGGCATTTTTACAGGTATTTGATTTTGATATAGTCTATAGAGAAGGCAAGCGCATGGAGCATGTAGACTTTTTCTCGCGAAACCCGATATGTCTTGATGAGCGTAAACCGACGGATAAAATTGAACAAAAACGTATTGATCTCGCGGAAATATCAGACGACTGGCTACTAGCTGAGCAACGACGGGATCCGGAAATTTCTGAAATCGTTACGAAGCTAGAAAACGAAGAATTATCGGACGATCTTGCCAATACATACAAAGTGCGGTCGGGTACCGGTCTTTACCGAAAAATACAACGACGTGGTACATCATACTGTTTGCCGATCGTCCCCAGGGCATTAAGATGGGCAGTTATTAACAATGTTCATAGTTCTATAATGCATTTAGGATTGGACAAGACACTTGACAAAATTTACGATCATTACTGGTTCGAAGGTATGTCTAGGTATGTCCGTAAATTTGTGAATTGTATGACCTGTAGACTCTCTAAGTCTAGTTCAGGTAAAGTTCAAGCCGAGCTCCATGCTATCCCTGGAACCAGTATACCATGGCACACAGTTCATATTGACATTTCAGGTAAACTGAGTGGTAAAAGTACTTCCAAAGAATACGTAATTGTCTTAGTTGACGCGTTTACAAAGTTCGTTTATTTATATCATACTCGGAAAATAGACTCCAACAATACTATCCGAGCTGTTAAATCAGCAATATCTTTGTTTGGCAAACCATCTCGCGTGATAGCGGACCAAGGTAGTTGGTAGACGGACCATTTAAATATAGTGGAAACCTAAACATGCAAACATGCAAATAACCTTCTCAATAAGACAATTTATAGATAAATTGAGAAAAATATAGATAGCCCGAACTGGGAATCGAACCCAGACCAATTCGGTATCGCGCCGAGTGCTCTACCAGTTGAGTTATCCGACCCTATACTATATTCCATTCAATTTGATCTATAACTTATTGAGCCACAGCGTCCATCGTACGGTAATACACCATTTAAATATAGTGGAAACCTAAACATGCAAACATGCAAATAACCTTCTCAATAAGACAATTTATAGATAAATCGAGAAAAATATAGATAGCCCGAACTGGGAATCGAACCCAGACTTAATTTTTGACCACTTGGTAGATGTTTTACCGGTAAAGATTTTCAGGAGTTTTGTAAGTCGCAAGACATCAGGCTTTATATAATAGCTACTGGCTCTAGCAGAGAAAATGGGCAAGTAGAACGCGTGATGGGAACACTGAAAAATATGTTGACTGCGGCAGAGACAGATGGTCGTTCATGGCAAGATTCTATAGGAGAGATACTATTGGCTATGAATTGCACTACCAATCGGATAACAAAAGCTAGTCCTTTAGAACTAATAATTGGAAAAGTAGCAAGACCTCTTGGTCTGTTAGCTGATGATAATGATAGAGAAATTGAAATCTCTAGTGTAAGACAACGTGCGGTAGATAATATAGAATTAAATGCAAAATATGACAAAACTAGATATGATAAGACTAAATCTAAAGTAGTTAGATTTAATACCGAAGACTTTGTTTTGCTCAAAAATGAAGAGAGAAATCAAACCAAATTAGATCCGAAGTTCAGGGGTCCATTCGTCATAACCAAAATTCTTGATGGTGATAGATACAGCTTGAGATCGTTAAGTAGTAAACGAACGTATAAATATGCTCATGACAAACTGAGAAAAATGCCTGAAAGTCATATTCCCAGGGAGCTAGACGTGTGTGATGTCGATAGTGACGAGGAAGGTGTTGAAAAAGACACTAATGACATTGATTATACTGTGAAAGGTGTTGAAAAAGACACTAATGGCATTGATAATAATGTGGAAGGTGTTGAAAAAGACACTAGTTCTATCGATAACAATGAAGAAGGTGTTGAAAGAGACACTGATTGTTTCGATAGTGATGAGGAATGTTAAGTCTGACTATACGCGTTGGGCTGTCATCGGCACTGCATTATCTGTGTGGCTTGCTGAAGGTGTGCGATGAGCAGCAGGCGGTATAGTGCAGGCTAGGTGTCGTCATACACCTGTGATCAGACCATGTTGCATGCGTTGAGTCGCGGTGTCACTGCATTACCTGTGTGGCTTGCTGAAGGTGCATTGCGACCTCAACGATGGGACAGAAGTAAGACAACGTTGAGATGATACACGTACTTGCACTGAGGAAATCTGACAAGCTTATTTACGTATTTACGTTTATGACGGTAGACTTAAGTCGAAGGAGCCCGTCTGGGCATCCAACGTAGACACGATCCAGAGATAGCAATATTTTCAGTATAATGAGTTCTTTAACATATGGAAGTAATTGTACGAGTTTGTAAAATTACCTGAGATATAGTTTTGGTCGATTCGGGGACCCAAGAATATTGGGTACAGAGAGTTAGTTCTAATTGAGCAAAGGAACGGACGACATTGCTATCCGACCGATCGTGTATTCGTTTCGATTTTAATTTTACCGCCGTATACATTTTACAACAGAAACTAGAAGATTGTCAATAGTTGTTATTCTCTAGTAAACTAATCGCTTGTGATAAATTGTGTATTTAATATTGTGTAATATTTGATATTTTTGTAATCTTTAATATTTTCTTGGATACGTTGATATTGTGTAATTGTCCGATACTGATATTATTGCTTGTAATCTTATTGTTTAGTGTATACGATATTTGTGAGTAGTAATTACCTATGTGTGTTCGTTAATTTGTTTAATGAAAAAGATGAGTGGCAAAGATAATAACGTAGACCCGAGTCTCATTTATACCTCAACTGTTAATTCGACATATATATATATATATATATATATATATATATATATATATATATATATATATATATATATATATATATATATATATATATATATATATATATATATATATATATATATGTCGGAAAGTCATTACAAGCTTGGGCGTTATCCCGAGTTTGGTCTCAATATTAATATCTCTCAATTTTATTTAAAATGTAAACGAATTATAATTATGCAACACAGTGATTTAGTATTAAAAGTATTGTTCACGAATAATGATCCTTACACAAGTAATATAATGAAGATAGTGGCGCACAAATATCAAAATACACTTAATACTAATTAATGCAATAATTGATTACAAAAGAAATTATAATAATTGTAATACACGACAGTCTCATGATATTCAAATAAAACCCGATCGAATAATTTACAAATACTACGGCAAGCTAGGCTCGAGAACGAATCCACGGTCGACAGGACAACTTGATCTCGCACAACGAATGCTCAATCAGAACTTACCGACTCAACTAGTCCAAAAACTCTGTACTCTTCATAAAAAACCTTTTAGTCAGAAATATTTAAAGAAGGACAACAATCTTATTATCTTACTATCTTGTCCTCTGTGTCTTACTATATCCATCCTGTGACCGTGGCTACGTTTGGTGAACAGATGTCACAGCGAGCCTAAGCCTCCCGTAATAAACATAATCTACTTAAGTTGTAAACAACTAGAGCTTAAATTTTATTTAATTGTTACTGTAAACAACTAGTCTCGACTGTTAGGAATTTCCCGTCCAATTGGAAAACCCCATTTTATTCTTTAATCTCCGACATATATACATATATATATATATATATATATATATATATATATATATTAGACTGTTTCAAATTAAGCGACTATTTTTTTTTTTTTGAAGAACTTTGAAAAATCGAAAGGGTATGTTAAAATATGTTGACAGATAAGATATGAGCTCTTAATATTGATATTTAGAGGTGGCTGTTTATAATTTTCGGTTTTTCATTTAGTAACATGGTAAAAAATACATAACTTCCGAAAAAATCAAGATACAGAAAATTTCTCCCCAAACATTTTGTAGCAAATTTACCGACCTACAAAAAAGGTCTTCTATGATTTTTGCATAAATTCAACCATTCACAAGATAACCGACGTCAAAGTTTGATACAATTCGAAGAATTTGTTTTTGCTCGTTCTGAATTTTATACCATGTCGACTAATGAGAATTCAGTAATTCTTAATACAGTTTATTGTAGGAAATTGAATGCTCTACAACAAAAGTCACTTATCATTTTATGATAAATCCATCTGTTCGAAAGTTATTGGAGCATGAAGTCAAGTTAGAGTAAATTTTGAGATCTTTTTACTTTTCCGGCGAAACTATCGGACTTATTGTAAAATGTCGTAGGATATTTTTTGTAGACAATTTTATTTTCTAGAAATTATCATTGACAAAGTTTTTTGAAATTCTGCATTGTTTTCTAGTTATTTCCATTTTATTGCCAAGTTCTTAAAATCGATAAGAATTATTTTTTTTTTTGGTGCTTGGCAATAAAATGGAAATAACTAGAAAACAATGCAGAATTTCAAAAAACTTTGTCAATGATAATTTCTAGAAAATAAAATTGTCTGCAAAAAATATCCTATGACATTTGATAATAAGTCCGATAGTTTCGCCGGGAAAGTAAAAAGATCTCAAAATTTACTGTAACTTGACTTCATGCTCCAATAACTTTCGAACAGATGGATTTATCAAAAAATGATAAGATACTTTATTTGTAGAGCATTCAATTTCCTACAATAAACTGTATTAAGAATTACTGAATTCTCATTAGTCGACATGGTATAAAATTCAGAACGAGCAAAAACAAGTTCTTCGAATTGTATCAAATTTTGACGTCGCTTATCTTGTGAATGGTCGAATTTATGGAAAAATCATAGAAGACCTTTTTTGTAGGTCGGTAAATTTGCTACAAAATGTTTAAGGATAAATTTTCTGTATCTTGATTTTTTCGGAAGTAATGTATTTTTTACCATGTTACTAAATAAAAAACCGAAAATTATAAACAGCCACTTCTAAATGTCAATATTAAAAGCTCATATCTTAACTATCAACATATTTTAACATACCCTTTCGATTTTTCAAAGTTCTTCAAAAAAAAAAAATATAGTCGCTTAATATGAAACAGTCTAATATATATATATATATATATATATATATATATATATATATATATATATATATATATATATATATATATGTGTTTGTCTGTAGAAATTTGAACAAATAAATTGACAAAAGATAAAAATTTACGATATATAATTATCCATTAGAATTATATAATTAATAAATAATTATTTTAAATTCTTAAATATTCCTTTGATATTTATCAAGTAATTTTTTAATCATACAATTTTAACAGTTAATTATTTTACCGACTCATGTCTAATCTATAGTATCCTTTATCAATAATATATGTAGTAGTTTCGACTTACCATAAAACACATTATGTATTTAATCAGGTTATTTATAACATCGAATATTATAAATAAATAATTTTCAACTTCTTTTTAAACTTAAACTTTTGAAAAAATACATTTAGTAACTTTGATTCCTGTCGACAAGTAGATAACCTGTAACACATCAAAAAAATGGAATTATAATTCATTAAAACAAATGATATAAAGCTTCTAGCATTCAAATGGCAATGAAAAATTGGAAGATGATTATTTCCAAGGATTAAAAAAATACTCAACGCAGTAAAAGTTAATCAATGAAATGAAAATTTAAGGCTACTTAAAATTTTAATTCATCACTACAATAGTTTCAGGCATCTTACGAATAAAGTATAAATTATAATATAAAGAATTCTTAATTATTATTAACTCACCGCTGGATAAAATTAAGTGAATCCACGATTGCTTGATGGAAAGATAATTTAAACTTTGCACTCGAAAAAAAACTTCTTCTGTTTGGTGGTTTAATAAATGATTCTCAACTTTATTCTAATCCACTGAAAAATTAAAAAATATGTTGAATTCAATGAGTGTGAATGTAGCAGATATGGAAGAATTTATAAATTTTGGAAAATAAATTAATTGAAAAAATAAAATTTGAAAAAATGCGTGTACTGGTTTTTCAATTATCTAAGTACGCATTTTTTAATCATTATTCTTTTTATATTTTATTTATTTATTCAAAAATTTGGAACATTGCCGATTGTCAGCCAAATTTAAGCTCATTAAATTCACATCTCATTTATTCTTTTGAGTTATGAATCAAGTAATCTCTAAATCGATTATCTTTGTTTAAAAAGAAACATTGCTTAGACAACACAAAATATCAAAACATTTGTCATCACTGCAAATCCAAGTGTGTTAAGAAATGTATTATTTCGATATATCAAAATGTTTACTTGTGTTTTAATAATACTCTTTAACGTGTTCAAGAAATTTAGTGAATTAAAAGAACGCACATGAAAAAAGTAATGTGTTACTCTAAAACACTTAACGCATATTTTTATACAGTTCATCCATGTAAATAAATAATACATTTTACTAATGTGTAAAATCTGAACTCGCTGTATTTATATGCATTGAAACGTTTTAAAATCAAACATAATTTCAAAAATACACGTTTCAACGATGTTACTCATTTTATGAAACGCATTTTAACGTATAAATATAGATAATGGTATCAATTACAAGATCTTGGAGAATTGCATTTAAAAAAGTGTTTATTAAACGTAGAAACTTTTTTTATCAATTATAATCTCTTAGAAGTAATGAATAATAGTCGTGTTTTATTTTTTTCGTATACATCAAAATAAAATTGACTATTAGAACATAAAATTGAATTTATAAATAATTTGTTTTAACATAAATGTATATCTTATACTTTAGTATTAATATTATTTTAGAATAGTTGGATTACTTGATAAAAAAAAAATTTCATAAAAGTCACAACAGAATCATCATATTATTACAAGTTCCAAATATTTTACAAAATATAAAACTCTGTCCGTTCGGGATAAATTAAAGGAACATATGTGGAATTTTTGGTAACAAATGTAGAAAGTGGATGAGGGAATATTAAATTTTTTACGTTAATAAGATTTTTTCCGCCATTTGATGTAGATTTTATGACACGAGAAGCATTGAGTTTTCGTTCAAACCATAAAGTGTCAAATAAAGAATAAACAATTAATTTTGTCTTATTATTAATGCCGAAACTTTTGCCCGTCTAAAAATAACTAGGGAAACAAATGCAAGTTGAAAACTTGAAAAATTCGAAAGCCGTGAATTCAAATAACGAAGTAGATAATTTCATGATTGACAATTTTTATTCAGAGTTCTGCATTGTGAAACAAAAATGTACATATTTTTAGATAAAACAAATAGATCCACCAAAGGAAAATATGTTAATCAGAGAAATTATAATCAAACGTTTGAACAGTACATTTAAATCTGGAAAAAAAATTAATAGAAAAGTAAAATACACAGATTTGAATATATTCAATGTAAAAAAATAACTATCAGTTAAATCATGATTTAAGCGCCTAAAACATAAACAAAAAACACATAAAATTTGGAGTTTCACAAGACGATCGAACACTGATGCTTCGATGCTTGAAGCTCTTCTTAAAAGACAAATATTTCCTCCCGCGGAGAAATATTTTACAAATATTATCTGACAAATGACCAACACATCTTGCCGTACAATGATGCACACATAATCCCACCCATTATCCCATACATTCAGACCCAGTTAACACATTTACGTAAATTTGACGTCAGTGTGACTTTACGCTAAGTCATCATTTACGTAAGATATAAGTCACGAATGAGTCAGGTGTGACTCATTATTTCCCACTTTTTTACGTAAGATTATGATGTAAAACTAATGACGTATACATGACGTCAATGTGATGTCTGTGTGACATTCTATGACGTCAATATGACATATGGGTGATGTCAAAATTATCAATTCAGAAAAAATATTTTTGAAAAAAAAAAAAAAAAAAAATGAAATACCGAAATTTTGATCTGATTATTACCGCCCTAATGTATTGTGAATTCAGAAACAAGATTAGATAACGTTAAATAATATAAAAATCCTGGGCGTCTGCTGGGTTCGAACACGGTTCCTCTTGGCTGGTAGTCTTGAACGTTGCTCACCGGTCCACATCACGAGAGTTCAAAGCTTATGCTTAATTGATGTATTTAGAGTGAAATGCCGGAAAAGACAATGTTCATAAGTTTTCGTGAAAGATTTTTACAAAATTTAAAAAAACTTTATGAACTTATATGAATATTTATAGAAACAATATTTTTCGGCCTCGATGATAATTGTTTAAAATTTCATTAAGTTTCATCCAATTTTTTAATTTTTTGTTGTGATGTGAAATTTGAAAAATCTTATATAAAATTTTGCGAAATATTAAACAATTGCACAAAATCGAATGAAATTTAATCGATTGAAAAATTGCGATACTAAACTTTATAATCTTAATATCAAAAGAGTTTAAACTGTCGTTACATTTTCTTTGTCATCCTAAATGATGATTTCGATATATCATTTAAAAAAATAAAATTAATTTTTTTATGATGCTAATGTTTCAATCTAAAACGTCTGAATAATCTATTATCGAGTTTATCGATTACTTTGGACCCAAAAATCTACGACGTTTAGTTGTTATTTTTACACATTTACAAATTTTTGAAAATTTATTCTATGATTGTTTTATTTTAATAAATAGATGACAAAAACTAAGACTCGGAAATTACATCAGCATTGCGTAAAATAATGACTTGTCACTGATGTAAAGATATGATTTAAGAGTGACATCCATATTAGGTATAACCGTGACTTTGCTACTGACATAAATGTATGATTTTAAAATTACATCATTATGATATACGATAATGACTTTATTACTACGTAATAATGTGATGTAGATTTTATGTCAAACGTACGTAATACATAAGTCATAACTCTGACGTCATACAAGAGTCATGTGTACATCAATATGATGTCACAAGCTTTACATCATATTAAAGTCATGCAGAACGTCAGATTGACATCAAATTTACATCAGATGCCGTGACATTTCTATGACCTACGTATGACGTCAAAATAAGGTCATGTGTTCACTGGGGAGACACATTATTTCATACAGTCAGCCACACAATTTCCCACACATTTAGCCACACATTATCCCATACATTTAGAGACGCATTATCCCACACATTTAGCAACACATTCAGCCACACATTATCGCACACATTCTAACACACTTTTAGCCACACATTATCCCACACATTTTCCCACACGATATCTCACACATTTTCCCACACATTATCCCACACATTTCCCCACACATTATCCTACACGATATCTCACACATTTTCCCACACATTATCCCACACATTTTCCCACACATTATCCTACACATTTTCCCACACATTATCCCACACATTGAGCCACACATTATCCCATACATTTAGAGACGCATTATCCCACACATTTAGCAACACATTCAGCCACACATTATCGCACACATTCTAACACACTTTTAGCCACACATTATCCCACATATTTTTCCACAGATTTTCCCACACATTTTCCCACACATTATCCCACACATTCCACCGCACACATGATCCCACACATTTTCCCACACGATATCTCACACATTTTCCCACACATTATCCCACACATTTTCTCACACATTATCCTACACATTTTCCCACACATTGAGCCACACATTGTCCCACACATTTTTCCACACATTTAGCCACACATTCAGCCACACATTATCCACCATACTCAGCCACACATAATCCCACACATTTAGCTACACATTATCCTACATATTCAGTCACACATAATCCCACACATTTAGCTACACATTATCCCATACATTCAGCTAGACATTATCCCACACATTTAGCCGGACATTATCCCACACATTTAGCAACACATTCAGCCACACATTATCGCACACATTCATTCACACATTATCCCACACATTCAGCTACACATTATCCCACACATTTTCCCACACATTTAGTGACATATTCAGCCACACATTATCGCACACATTCATTTACACATTCTAACACACTTTTACCCACACATTATCCCACACATTTTCCCGCAGATTTTCCCAGACATTATCCCACACACTTTCCCACACGATATCTCACACGTTTTCCCACACATTTTGCCATACATTCAGCTACACATTATCCCACACATTTAGCCAGACATTATCCCACACATTTAGCAACACATTCAGCCACACATTTTTCCACACGATATTTCACACAGTTTCCCACACATTTTGCCACACATTTAGCCACACATTATCCCACACATTTTCCCACACATTTCCTCACACATTATCTCTCGTCTTATTATATCTGAAAGATGTACATTCATTACACAGTTTTTTGATTTGTTACCCAAAAATGTTTCACCTAAAATTCCCAGTTTCCTTTGCTTTACACAACACAATTCTGATTTTACATCCAAAAATTTATTTTTTCAAATGTTAAGAACGCCTGAGTTTATTTTTTTTCGATTTCAACTTTTATCTATATTTTTATTACGTCAATTGTTTTTTTGACAAATACAAATACATTTATAAAGATTTGACACATCTTTATTTATTTCTCATCTTTTGACATATCTGTCAATTCTGAATATTTCATCTCGTTATCAAAGTATAATAAAAACACAGATTCAATAATTACAATAAAATTCAAAATAAATATCAAAATAAACATTTAAAAATGTTCGCTCTTGTTCTATGGCAAAAATATAAATCATACAGTATTATTTCGGTGGATCAAATTATTAAATTCTCTAAAATGAATTATTGTCTTGTTAAATACAAGAACGAAATTCATCCTGGAAAAATAATAGCCCAAAACAGTAAGTTTGCTTTCCAATAATTTGTTACCTCTACTCCGTGATTAAACTTAAGCTCTTTTTTGTTTTTGTTTTATTTTATTTTGATTGATTACAATATCTACAAACGAGTGATCCTGTGGATGATCGAACTTGAGCTTATATTAAATTTCTCTATTAATCGTAAAATTTTAATAAATATTGCATTTTAGACAGCAAAAAATGGCTTGAATTATTGTATGTAAGTACAGATGGAATTATTATTGGTCAAAAAAATCTCAATGTCGATGCTGACAACACTGATGACAATAAAACTGACACTATAATAACTGACAATATTAATATTTTACAAAATTTTATACACTCTAACAACACTGACGACCATAACACTGACATTACTGACGACCAAAATACTGACTGTGACAATACTGACGATAATATTACTGACTTGAAAAATATCGACGATAATAATGCTGATACTACCAATATTGACAGGAACATAAGTGACAACAATAATAAAATAGATAACGATACTGACCCTACCAACCCAAATAATAATTTTAAAAACAATGATGACAATAACAACAACAAACGCGACGTTAATTTGACTAATACGACGGTAAATACAATTAGTAGCAAAATTGAGATTTTTCCTAACAGTGGAGTGTTTGTTTCACCTAAAGACTACGAAATAATGACTAAAATAAAAGAAAACCATGAAAAATTAACAAGATTATTACTAAACAATATTTTTGGAAATAATCTAATAAAAATGAGTATTACTGGCCGGGGTAAAGGAGTTGAAGAAGCGTTTCCTCCTGAAATATTGAAAGCGTGCGAAGGTAAAAATTTTATTTTAACTATTGTTTTAAGTAGACGATCAGCTCATTAAAAGAAACACTATGAAGATATAGAATTTGTCATTAACTAAAATTTGTTACAGGCTTTGTGAAGCAGCAGACAAAGACTGGATGGATCGGCCACAAAGATTTTCAAATTTGTGTCACACAAATGTGCAACACACTTCGACACCCAAAAAAAAAAGTGTGGGAAAGTGTGTGTTATAATGTGTGGGATAATGTGTGGGATAATTTGTGGGATAATTTGTGGGAAAGTGTGTGTTATAATGTGTGGGAAAGTGTGTGAGATAAAGTGTAGGAAAATGTGTGGGATAATGTGTGGGAAAATGTGTGAGATTGAGTGTAGAAAAATGTGTGGGACAATTTGTGGCTGAATGTGTGGGATAATGTGTGGCATAATGTGTGGAAAAGCGTATGAGATAATGTGTTAGTTAATGTGTGGGATAATGTGTGGCTGAATGTGTGGGAATATCCGTAGAATTATGTGTGAGGAATGTGTGGACAAATATCTGGGAAAACGTGTGGGAAAATGTGTGGTTGAATGTCCGAGTAAAGATATGTCTGATCGTGTGAGGCAATGTCTGAAAGAATGTGTGAGTCAGTGTGTGGCTGAACGTATAAGCCGCTGTGTGGGTAAATGTGTGAGATAATGGGTGGTTGCATGTGAATCAATGAGGTATTTAATCTTACGCTGATTGTATTGCACATCGTGTAAAATGTGCGAGTTCGCCATGTATTACACGTACCGGCTTACTTGAATACGACTTAAGACGGCCATGTCAAAATTAAGTTTTATTTTTAACCCGGGCATTAATGTTCACAACTTAATTTCTAAAATTAATTTTTCTTTGTCATCTCGAGGAATATTTTTTGTGTAGTTTTGGAAAAATCAGCAGTCAGTTTTTTAAATCAGTCTCATATATATATATATATGTGGATCTATGGTTTTGCGACTAAGTTCGTGTTTCTTCAATAAGTGACAGCTCTCACAATTATATTGATTGACTTAAGTTTATTTTGGATTTAAGAAATAAATTTTCTGAAGTTTAAACTTATTTTGATTTATCAATAGCAATACTAGTGTAACGTTTCTATTGATGTAAATATTCATTGATTTCTCAACTTGTATGATTGCTGTTCCGGGTTAAATTTTACATATTACGATTTGTATTTTGGTTTTTTAATTATGTGAATGCGTATCAATATTTGCATATATAAATATGCCAAGACCACGACTCCCGTTTCTCGTTGTTTGGCAGCGTATTGTTCGACAGTTGGAGATATTACCAGGCACTTTTGAACCAGGTGATGAGTTTGTTTATTGCACTTTGTGCAAAATTAAATTAAATTCGGTAACAAGACGAGATATTGAGCGGCATATTCTAAACAATACTCATCGTTTTATTGCTAATCAGAGAGATCAACCTGCACGACCTAGTGCTGATGCCGCAGCTCAATGTTCATCTCATACAAGTACATTCAATTATGAACTTGCTGAGACATTTTTAGAATGTAATATTCCATTTGAAAAATTAAATAATCAAAAACTACAAAGATTTTTAGAAAAATATACATGTCAGAAAATTCCGACACCTACCACGTTGAGAAAGTCTTATGTTGACCTTATTTATGAATCAAAGCTCCAAAAACTCCGTGAAGAAATTGGCGACAATAAAATATACATTTCAATTGACGAAACATCGGATCTATTAGGTCGTTGCATTCCTCATTTTATAGTTGGTGCTCTAGTTCCAGGACAAGCTGGTACATCTCGACTACTTCACTGCGGCTGTATTTCTAGCGCTAATGCTGAACAGATCGTCAATTTCGCCAACGTTGCATTAAATATTTTGTGGCCAGGAAATATTCAGCACGACAGAATTTTATTGTTAGTTTCAGACGCAGCACCATACATGATGTTGGCAGGACAGATGCTTCAGATACACTATCCAAAGCTACTTCATGTTTCCTGTCTTGCCCATGGATTGCATCGAGTTGCCGAAGAAATTAGGGAGACTTATGTAAATGCTAATGAAGTGATAGCAAATACAAAGGCAGTATTTCGTAAAGCTCCAACAAGAGTAGAATTGTTCCACAACATGGCTGTAGGTGTTCCACTTCCACCTCAACCAGTAATTACTAGGTGGGGTGAGTGGTTGCGAGCAGCTTCATATTACCACCGTTATTTCGCTGATATTGAACCTGTCATTAATGCAATAAATCCAGATGCTGCAGCTGTCAGGCGTGTACGAAAGAATTATGGCAAATTCCCGACATAGAAAACGATTTCCATACCATTCACGAAAACTATTCCACCATCGAAGAAGCCATAACCTCATTGGAAACCCAACAACAAATCTTGGAATCTACGATTGAAATTGTTACAGGTGTATCATCTGGAATTATTGACAATTTGCAAATCCCTCAAAATATCAGGGATAAAATGATTACTGTCCTCATGAATAACTCTGGCTTTAGTGTTGATGTAATGAATATATTTACACGGCTTCAAGACCAAGATGGGAATGTTAATCTAAACGTTGAAATTCCAGCAGGATGGGATATGGAAGATGTGAGATGTATGTCTCATGCACCAATGACTTCGTGTGATACCGAACGGTCCTTCTCACGTTTGAAAAACATTTTAAGCGATAAACGCTACAGCTTTACGATGGAAAATCTCGGAAAATATGCATTTACACATGTAAATGAATATAATGAGGTGTAAATAAATTATAATAGTTACAAAGCAAAATATCTTCATTTTTCTTTTTTCATTTCTGGTTATCATTCTAGATGACTTAATAAGACTGTTTCGAATGAGTTCTTAAATAGACTTGATCGTTATAGAATATTTGTCATGATAAATTCGGAGCTAAAAGCCATGACATTTGTTTTGAAAATAATATTTCCTGGTAATGATATAGATAAACTTAATTGTCTTGCTAATTCACCTATGAGTTGACTCACCGCGCTTAACCGTCAATAATATGTGAACTATCAGATAATCGTTACGTTTTATTCTGGGTGTCGTACTATGATCAGATGTGTAGGTCGCTGTGTAAAAATATGTGTGGAAAAATGTGTGGCATAAAGTTTGGGATAATGTGTGGCTGAATGTGTGTGATAATGTGTGGGATAATGTGTGGCTGAAAATGTGGCATAAAATGAGGCATAATGTGTTGAACAGTGTGTGGGATAATGTGTGGCTAAAAGTGTGTTAGAATGTGTAAATGAATGTGTGCAATAATGTGTGGGAAAATGTGTGGGATAATGTGTGGGAAAGTGTGTGGCATAATGTGTAGGAAAGTGTGTAGGAAAATGTGTGGGATAAAGTTTGGGATAATGTGTGGCTGAATGTGTGTGATAACGTGTGGGATAATGTGTGGGAAAGTGTGTGGGATAATGTGTGGGATAAAGTTTGGGATAATGTGTGGCTGAATGTGTGTGATAATGTGTGGGATAATGTGTGGGTAAGTGTGTGGGATAATCTGTGGGAAAAGTGTGTGGGAAAATATGTGGGAAAACCTATGGGAAAATGTGTGGCTGAAAGTGGGTTAGAATGTGTAAATAAATGTGTGCGATAATGTGTGGGAAAATGTGTGGGAAAATGTGTGGGATAAAGTTTGGGATAATGTGTGGCTGAATGTGTGTGATAATGTGTGGAATAATGTGTAGGATAATGTGTGAAATAATGTGTGGCTGAATGTGTGGGAATATGTGTAGAATAATGTGTGGGACTGAATGTGTGTGAAAATGTGTGGGAATATGTGTAGAATAATGTGTGGGATAATGTGTAGCTGAATGTGTTGCTCAATGTGTGGAAACATGTGTGGGAAAATGTATGGGATAATGTGTGGCTAAATTTGTGGCTAAATATATCGGAAAATGTGTGGGATGATGTGCGGGAAAATGTGTGGGATAACGTGTGGCTGAATGTGTGGCTAAATGTGTGGGGTAATGTGTGGGATTATGTGTGGCATAATGTGCGGGAAAATGTGTGGGAAAGTGTGTGGGATAAGACGTGAGATAATGTGTTGGATCATGTGTGGCTGAATGTATGGGATAATGGGTGGGATTATGTGTGCGTCATTGTGCGGCAAGATGTGTTGGTCATTTGTCAGATAATATTTGTAAGATATTTCTCTGCGGGAGGAAATATTAGTCTTTTAAGAAGAGCTTCCAGCATCGAAGAGTCAGTGTTCGGACGTCTTGTGAAACTTCAAATTTTATGTGGTTTTTTTTATGTTTTATTTGCTTAAATTATGATCCAACTGACAGTTGTTTTCTTACATTGAATATATTCAAATCTATGTATTTTACTTTTCTACCAATTATTTTTTCAGATTTAAATGTACTGTTTAAACGTTCGATCATAATTTCTCCGATATGTACATCTTTGTTTCACAATGCCGGACTCTGAATAAAAATTGTCAATCATGAAATTAGCTACTTCGTTATTTGAATTCACGGCTTTCGAATTTTTTAAGTTTTCAACTCGCATTTGTTTTCCTAGTTATTTTTAGACGGGCAAAAGTTTCGGCATTACTCATTATAAATAAATATTTCTTCTATTTGACCAAATGCAGGCATTGCATCATTGTCGCGATCTAATAAAATAGTCGATCCTGGATAATATGATGTTCCATTAATAATAAGTTTAGAAGTTCGCATCACTTGACACGTAAACCAATTATTTTCATCGATAATATTCTCAAAAATTCTTGAATATGGAAGGTTGCATATTAATACTGAATTTCCTGTACCCACATAATCATCTCGATACAAAAATTTTTTCGCTGGCATTCCTGGTGGAGAGCAAAGTTTCGAACATAATCTGGCTTGATGTCGCTAATATAGTGTAACAGCTAGATTCTTAAAATTTCTTATAATTGCAACAAGATCTTTGAAGTATGCATGGGCAGCTTCGAATCTACAACACCACTGCTGTCTTGCCGGTCCAAATAATTTAATATAGTACGGAATGTGTCTCAAGAAATGAAATTTAGGAGCAGCCAGATTTGGATACAAGCTATTGAAATTATTTAAAAATATTTTTATCATTTGGTCTGAATGATCAACTGAATTTTCATCAATTTCATATGCCAGAGTAACATTTATAATATTCAACATTTGCATATAACAAGATATATGTTCTTCTAAATCACTATCGTCACTCTCCATCAACCAGTCTCCAATTTAAGAAGGTAGAGTATGAAATAAGGTCAACAATTTCGCAGCACTTTGCCGAAGGTGACCATCCTCAGTAAGATGGCTATCCACTATTAAAGCTGGCTTGTCATTCTGAAAATGCTTTAAATCAAAATTTTGTAAACGCTCGTTTAAACTATCAAGTGTAAATAAATTTTTTTCGAAAATACAGTAGTGTAAATACACTCGACATCCAATTTCTCCGACTGCTTCAATTAAAACGTGCACGGCATCTTGGGGAAAACACAATGTTGCATCAAAGAAAGAAATATCTGCTAGCGGACTTTGTTTGTTTACACCATATGTTTTTTTCCAAAACTCACGAGCTACTTTTGTTATAGACGGGTCAGTTACTATATCGATTTGCTCCTGGTGATCAATTTTATTTCGTAAAACGAAATTACTAAACGGTAAATCTTCACGCCATTCTTGGTTAGTTGTCATACAAGTTTGGCATGGTCGGTAAGCTAAAACAGATTCTTTATACCCTCCCAACATGGCAGATCCGGGAGTACCACCAACACAAAATAAAACAGTGCCTTGAAAATTTTTCATTTGTCTATTTACAGTGATGTTGATTCCTACTGTCTGTAACTCGATGATGTCAAATATAAATGGTTGAAGAATTTAATTTATCACATTCGGTTGTTTTAAATGTTCTGTTTTGACTATTGCATATAGTTGAATGGTATTTAGCGATGATCGAACCTCTGTTCTTATATTCGCCAAAGTCCAGTAAAACATAGATAACTTGTGTGCCTTAGCAATGGCACCAAGAGGATTAGCTACTCCAAGATCATCATAATAAATAACTATCGCTAAAGCATTCTTATTATTCTTGAAAAATTCATTATTTTCGTAAAATGTCCTATCCAATACAGTACGATAAATATAGTCAGAATTTTCCGGGTTACTCATGATATTAAAGTAAACTTATTTATTCGAGACTAGATTTTTTAAATTCTTTAAAAAAGGTACACAGAAAAAACAGTTAACTTGGTTCAAGAAAAATATTGTCTTTCGAATTTTCTTTCTTGATTTTATAAAAGCAAAACACTTGATTCAATGTTACGGCCAGAGTGGAGAGCACCAAAAATTTATATATTAATTTCTAACGCAATCCGATATAAGAACTAATTACTAACATAAGTATTGGTATTGTCACCACAGCAGCCCTACTCCAGAGCGGAGTAGAAAATACGCGCGGTGGTGGGAGCTAGAGCGGTGAGAACTGTGCGCGTTCTTTCTTGTTTAGGTTAATTTTTATTTACTAAAAATAATAATATGGATATTGTTATTATGGTCATAAGCACTTGAACACATCAAATTAGGAATATAAATTGCATCTTCCTTTATTAATCGAGAAACTGAATCAATACATCCGCCATTTCATTTATACCCTCCACATCTTCCGCGTAGGAGTACGGGGCATTATATGCATCAAATGCATCCTCTCGGTGGTTGTGTAAAGACCCTCCAAAACACAAGGTAATCGGAGTCCGATGATCGTGGGTATCTCGTCGAGCATGTCCAGAACTTCTAAGAGATTATAATTGTGAACACTCGTCAATTTCTGTAGAATCTCCGCCACCATGCGTATTACCTTAAGAAAGAGAGTCTACCACGCTGTAGATTATTTAAAAAAAATTCAAATAATTAAACTTACCTGACGAGGCAAACTTTGAACACGCCTCACAAAAAACCGATCTCCCATGAACACATTCATTATTTTTATAATGTATCTTATACCGTGATAGCAGCTAGCTGCAGTCCTGATACTTAAATACTACTAATACACTAAACTCGTAGCAAGAAGTTATAAGTAACACACATATATCTATGTATATACTGTGTATATATATGTATATATGTATATATGTGTATATATATATATATATATATATATGTACATATGCACATGTGTTGAATGCATATGTTATCTATATGTACATAAGTACTCACACCATAAGAAAAAAGGCCGGAGCGTCTGTATATATACACATAGGGGAAATATACACATTTTCATGGTCATCTGAAATATAACAGCATAAGTCCATAAAAAAAATAATAGTTTATATGGTATACACACGTATGTATATTAACGTGTAAGGGTAATATCATATTTAAATCCATGTATACACTAGGTACACTTGCTCTCGTTCTTTACGACGCTGAAGGGAGAGGGGAAAGAGGGGAACCCCAATTTCGCGGGTAAGACTAAAACCCATCAGAGTTAGTCATCTAGTTTCCTTATTTCTCTATTCCCATTCGGGACCCGCAGCTGCGTGATTTATGAGCTATAAAATCTCGGTCTTGACATCATGCTCGCCGTCCACCAAGAGCTCTCGATTTAATTACCGAACGGCTCCTCTACTACTCCTGGTACCGAGCGATGCCCCTCAAGATGTCACCCTTCCATCTAATAACTTGGAGATCAAGCCCGGATGACGCGTGCCGCGGACAAGACTGTTACTTGACCCACCAAGTGCTCCGTTTTAATTATCAGACGACTCTTTTATTCTATTGGCTCCCGACCACGACCGGTGGTCCCCCCAACGCTTAGAACTCTTTTTCTAACCCAATAAGCGCGACATTATCCCTCGGAATCCCCACTTCTTGCACCCTTGTAGAGGCCCGAGCAATCCCGCTACCATCCTGGTGCTGAGCGGTACCCCTTAGATAGCACCCCCTCCAATCGCCAACTTGGAGGTTAAGCTGAGATGACGTATATCATCAAGGGCAAGACTATATTTGACTAACAAAGGTGATCGCTTCCAGAACCTTCTTACACTATAATTGCATAATTATCAATCTTCCAAGGGAATATTGAACTTTTCAGATAACTTGCCCCCCGTAATAGAAACATATTATATAAAATGAGCTACCTAATAATTAAAAGGTATAATTCAGATATTAATGATTTTTCTATTAAATTCTTTTCTCATTTTCTTCCACTCGTGATCAGTAGTTAAACGCGATATTACTTCGCGGAATTCAACCTTTTATGTACCCTTAAGAGAAATAATGAGCCTTAAATAACTTAGATCCATATTAAAAATATTTATTATGAAAGGAATAAACCAAAAACTGAAAAATTAGATGATATAATTTAAATATTAATTATATGTTTTCTTGTTTTCCTTCTCGCTTTGATCTTTAACCTTGGCTACCGCACGTGCAGAATAAAACCGCAGGAGGAGAAATACGTTAGAAGCCACCAGGAGCTCATAAAAACTAGAAGCTGGCACGGTTTGCATCTTATTTCTGTACAAGAGCAAGGACATGGTACATGATTCATGCCATTGCCCTCATTTGTTAGTCTATATAAACTCGCGATTTTCGGTCCAGTTGTCCAGTCTTATTAATTTTCGTCGAGCTTAAACTTCGTCACGATACCTCTTTTAAATACTGTGCGTCGGGTTAAGAAATTATTCTGCGGGGTTCTCAGTTCTCCAACACTATTAGATCACGGAGTCAACCTAGGGGTACAAATCGAATAGAAATTGAACGCAAAATCTCTACCTGGTTTATCATACGATCTATAATAACAAACGGCCTTCCAACCAACAACAGCAATTCAATTGTACAACTGAAGCTGAATAAAAATAATGTAACCAATTGTAAGTTCTAGTTCTTCTATTATTATTTCTCTAAAATAATTCCTTATATTAGCTACTATTTCATACTCATTACTGTAACGACGAGCTCTCCGTCACCCGAGTAAAGGACTTAAGTGTCTTGACTCAAAATAAGAGACTGCATATGAATAATTGCATGTTAGACGTAACATAAACAATAAATTTTGGTGTCAGAAGTGGGATTTCAATTATGAGACGCCCGCGGTAATCGAGTATGTCCGAAAAGAGAAATAACGATAATAAAAAAGGTAATCCTGGTAATAATCAACTTGAATGGGAGAATTTGCCTTCCAATCCAAATTTACTAACGCCTGAACAAAAGGCACATTTTTTGGGAGTTAGTCCTAGGAATCTGCATCGAGAAAATCATCCTGTCAACCAAGAAGCTGAGAGAGAACGACTACAACGGGAGACTGAGGACCGCAGACGCCAAGAAGCTGAAAGAGTAAGGATACAACGGGAGAACGAGGACCGCATTCGCCAGGAAGCCGAAAGAGAAGGAATATAGTGGGAGACTGAAGATCGCATGCATCAGGAAGCTGAGAGAGAATGACTACAACGGGAGAACGAGGAACGCAGACGCCAAGAAGCTGAGTGAGAAAGAGTACAACGAGAAAACGAGGAACTACGTGAACAGGATGAGTTACACCGTCAACAATTATTGAGAGCAGGGGAATCAACGCTGCAGGTGGAGCCAACGGTCAACTTTAGGTACGTGGTTTGGACATGAATGCACCTAACATTATAATGCCTAACCCAATTAAGTATGCATTGGAAGCAGTTTCTTATTTCAATAGGAGCAATATTCCACTTGCTCATTTTATTGATGGATGTAGAGAAGCACAAGCTATGGTACCGGCGGAACATCATCGAAATTTGGTGATGCTGTTGAGAAACAGATTAAGAGGGGAGGCACGACGAACAATACAAGGTACGGTTTTTGTAAATGTTAATGGATTGGTTAATCATTTAAAGGAATTGTACGAGCCAACAAAATCGAAGATCATGGACCTTTTTTAAGACGAGCAAAAATTTGGAAATTTTATTTTTTTGCAGTAGTTTTTCTTTATTACTCGTTTTTTATTACAATAAAAATTTTTCAAGATCAGATCTGAGACTAAGACACTTGAAGCTACAATTTGCTTTTTTATTTTCACTGTACGACCATTCTCCTCCAAGTTACAGCACGTTGAAAATCACTTAAAAATTTGGAATTTTTTGAATATCCTTTAATTTTAATAACTAATGTAAGATACTTGAGTTTTTTCAAATATAAAATATATATTCAGCAGTAGTAATTTTTTTTCTACAATTAGCTCCATTGAATCGTATTTAAATGTTTTTCTTTTGACATATTACATTTTGAAATGAAAAATCTTAGAAAATGTTAAAAAACACTCCTAAAAAGTTAACAAAATTTTATGAATACATAATAGAATACAATGTATACACTAAAGTGTACAATTAAATTCAGCAGTCACTGTCGGTTGTGTAGCCTAGTCGTTAAAGGGTCGGTCTTTCGTGCGTAGGGTCCCGAGTTCGAATCCCACTAATGCGTGTGCGTTTATTGATAAGATTAGCATTTTTTCTCTGAATTAAAAATTTCTAATTCGATTAGAAATTCAATATCGCATATCTAATACTCCCAGCATCGTCAA
Organism: Microplitis mediator; assembly: GCF_029852145.1. Taxonomy (NCBI): domain Eukaryota; kingdom Metazoa; phylum Arthropoda; class Insecta; order Hymenoptera; family Braconidae; genus Microplitis; species Microplitis mediator. The sequence goes on from NC_079972.1 coordinate 4,696,586, forward strand.
AATGATTGGACAAGAAATTAAAAAAAAAAACTTTTTTTTTTTAATGTTTGTAAAATTACAATACTATATTGTAAAATTACTTCAAAGAAAGCCATTATGTGCGTTGTAAAACTCAAGTGAGATATTGTAACTTTCCGAAACCGACTGATGAAAATTGTTTGTAAAATTACTAAACTATTACATAATATTACAAATCTAACAGAGCTTCATATGTTTTGTAATATTACAAAACTTACAATGTAAAAAAATAGGCTAACTCTCGAAAAACATTTTGTATTATTACTATAACTACTTTATAATATTCCAAGGCAAATACAGTGAAAAATGTTTTGTAAAATTACGATAGAAATTTTTAACAGTAGGTCTTGCAATTTTACAACACGTATGATCTCTTGAAAGTATCGTATTTAAACAGTTAAACATTGTGATTTTACAAATAATTTCCAATTGAATCGTTTCCGAAAATTACAACATTCGTTGTGTAAAATTTACAAACTTTTTTTTATTATCTGTTTAGTAAGATTAGTTCTTTTGTATTGCAATTTTCCAAAACAACAATTGTAAGAAATGTGTTGTAAAATTGCAACACTGGTTTTATTAAATCACAAAACTGCATTGGCAATTGACTTCCAACACATTTCTTGTAAAATTACCATAGAAATTTTTAACAGTGTGATTAATACGTTCTTGGTGGCAATCGAAAGCTTTTATCGAGTTCGAGAGCTGATTAGATTAGACAGTTTTCAAAATATCCAGAAAAAACGAAAAAAAATTAGGGGCAAAGTGGGCCCTCCACAAAATTTCGGATTTAATATTTTTTATTTTTACACGTGTGATATTTACAAATATTTATAAAACAATTGTATTTTAATAATATAAAAGTTATTTCAATAGTCTGCTACGGTATAACTATAAAACATAATTTTATTATCTATAACTTTTTTAATAAATTATATTTAATGAACAGTTTTGGTGGTCTATTTTAGCCCTAATTATATAAAAAATTTCGATAAGCTTATTATCCGTCCGAATTTATTGGCGTATAGAAAATTTTGAGAGGCCCACTTTGCCCCCATATTTTTTGAAGTTTTGAAAATTTTAAGGGGCCTAGCTTTCCCCCAGGGGCCCATTTTTCTCCCTCCTCCCCTATTAATTTAGCAACAATATTTTTTGATCACGTATTGGTAATATGAGTTTTCATAAATAAATATAATAGTGTTCTTATACTATTCTATTAAGGGGGGGGGGTAGGATTTTAAAGGCGAAAAAAAGCATATTTTTGTGATTTTTTCCCGGCGAGATGAGTAATATAATTTCATTAAACTTAATCACATATTATTGTACAACTTTTAAAGAATATCAGAAAAAATTTTCAGCGAAAAATATTGATTAATAAGCTGGTGACGTTGAATCTCCGGAGGCACCTCGAAAAAATCTCGTTTTGCGGTGAACATCATAACTCGTTACCGGATCATCGGAAAAAAAAAATTGATGTGCATTTTAAAGTTGATGTATTTCTCGAGGTAACCACGAAGAGTTTTTTTTTTTTTTTTTTTTTTCGATTTTTCGCAGCACTTGGAAGTGAAAAACGCGATTTTAGCTAAAAAAATCGCGGTTAATTTCTTATTAAAAAATAGGAAAAAAAGAAAAACAAAAAAAAACTCTTCGTACACGGAAAAAAAATTCACGGATTTTTTACGATTTAACTATCGTAATTTTCATTATATAGTATTGTAACGCTGGACTATAAGTTTTCAATAATAATTTTTACAATAGACTATCGTAATTTTTATTTTATAATTTATACTACTACCAGAAAGAAAAAATCAGATACTATAGAGTAAATTATACAAGTTGTGTTAACATAAATTCTAATACAACTATCGTAAAATGAATGAGTCGGTAATGTAGAATTTCTTTAAATATAAAATAATAATTAGAAGTCAATGGAGTAAAATATATTTTCTTAAAAAAGTAGAACTTATAATTAATAAAAAAGAAAAATTTATCATTTGGAATTTTTTTTTTTTTTTTAACAGTTAAATTGAGAAGGAAAATACAATCTCGAAATAAAAATAAAACATGTTGAAGTAGTAATAATAAAACATTTATTTAATATTTTTTCAAACATATTTTTTTGGTATATATAAAATTTATGAATAAATAACTCATTTATTTGTATTCAAAATACGCACATGTAGAAAATTAAAAAAACCATAGGTGCAATTTTTTCGAATACTTTTTTTCTATAATTTATCATTTTTAAAAAAATCCAAAAATTATTAGGCGTCTGCTAACTTCAGTATCATAAAGAAATGTTGAATGTCCATAATTTGAGGTTATTGAAATGTTTTACCTCTCGCAAAGCCGGGTAAAATTATTCATTGTCGACAAATGAAGATTATCCTGTAACAAAATTAGGAGAATTGAATTTATTAGAAAAAATAAATTTTCATTCATTTAGAATCATTTATCCTATGACCACAAAATACTACTAAATTGTTTATAAAAATAAACTTCTTGTCCAGATAAATGATTTTAAAACGAACGATATACATGATACTGAAGTTAGCAGATATCTAATAATTTTTGGATTTTTTTTTAGACGATAAATAATTAAAAAAAAAAATATTTAAAAAAATTGCACCCATAGTTTTTTAAATTTTCTACATGTGTATTTTTTTAGTTTTTTTTTTTTTGTAATTTCTTTGGTGAAAAAAAAAATCCGAAAATTACTAATTATCTGCCAACTTCAGGATCATACGATATACCCACAGAATATTAAGTTTAATAAAAATTGAATAATAATAATTATACTTACACCACCAAATTATTATATTCCACAATCTATGTAGGTTTGTAATGACGAAAGTACAGTTTTTATTTTAAATTTCTTATTTACAATTGTCCGAAAAACGTCATGAATAATAACCTCTATTTCTGCACTACACTGTGGATAAAGATGAACTGATTTATAAATATATATAGTTGAACCACAAATAATACAGACAAAGTAGATGTCATCATTTGTATTTATATATATATATACACTCATACAAGCATCACATCATGGTTTGTGACAACACTTGTCTTTCATACGTAAACGCTTCAGATGGCATATACTATACCATTTCAGAAAATTTACAATCCAACTATCGTAATTTTTGTAGCTTGTATTGTAAAAACATAGAGGCAGCACTGTAAATTAAAAGGAAGAATAAAAGAATAAATAGTATAATTAAATCTTATTTTTTATTCTTTTACTATTTACGATAGTAACATTGTAATATTTCTTATTGAATTGATTACAATAAACTCTTAATGAAATTACGATAGTGAATAGTAAAAAATCTTTTAAAAACTGTAAATTTTCGTATCATATATTTGAATGTTACAGATAATAAAAGTATAGTCCAGGATTACGATAGTAATATTGGAATTTTTCGTCGAATTTTTTTTCCGTGTAGTTACCTGTTGATTTATGTGAAGAATTAATGTTCAAATTTTCAAAGGGATCGGTTCAGTACATTTTGAGTTATGATGTTCACGGACTTTAAAAATAATGTTTTCGGGAAAATCCACTTAAAGTTTTTTATTCGTGAAAACTTGAAATAAACTATCAATCAAAGAATATGAATTTTTATACTTATATTGAGTCATCAGTTTACATCCTTTGAAAGACACACAGCCGGAGAAAGGGATTCGGAAGAACGAAGAAAATTGCAGCTGATTTCTACTTGGGGTATGTAGGGGCAGGTCGGGTAGGTATAAGAATCAGATATACCGGCCGGTCATTTGATACGCTGTAACTCCGTTAGTTTTACTCGGATTGATTTAAAATTTGTACACAATATTCTTGACATATTGTTCATTCAGAAAAAAAATAAAAAAAAAAAATTTTTTTTTAATTATTTAAAAACCCTACCCCCCCCCCCCCCTTAACTCAACACATCTATACATGTGCTTGAAAATCATTTAACTCTCTCAAATGTTAATTTTCATTGTAATTTTGTATTCCATCACTTATTATCTCAACTAATACATATTGTATCTAATTCAAAATTAAAAATATCGTCAGACATCAATATTGAAGTAACTTAGGAAGATTTACCTGGTGCTTCAAACTATCAAAATCAGTCACCAACTCATAATCCACAAAAATCATCACAAGTTATTATTAGAGGAACAAATTAACGAGCTTATTAAAGAAAAAGCTTCATTAAAAACTCAGGTAATATTAAAAGATAAATATTTATTCAATTACATTATTTATTAAACTATAATTATAAAATACGTGATTAAATTTAATTAAAATGAATGAGTTCTATGAGAATGCTGTAGTTTAGTATAGCTTTATACATATATCTGTAAGAATCTATCGGATTCTTTAAGCAGGGCGAATGTACTTATTTTTAGATGAGTAAAAAAGAAAAACTAACCGAAAAACTCTAATTTTAGATTGCTCACTAGGGTGGGTTGAAAAAAAACTTTTTTTTCGTTTTTTTTAGCATGGGGGTAAAATTTGTACCTTATAGAAAAAAAAAATTTTTTACTCAACATTTTGAGGTGGCCCACTCGTTTTTAAAATAAATAATCGATCAAACGGGGTAGTCCTAACGAAAAAAATTACATGGTGTTCTAGAATCTGTAGGGTGTCCCCTTGAAAGCTAATTGAAAGTCAGAAGTAGAAAAAATTTTTTTCCTATTATTTTTATAATTTAAGTAAAAAATCCAAAAAATGAAAAGCATTTTCTTTTGAATTAAAATGGAAGTGAAGTAAAAAAAAATAACATTCGACAATTATTAGATGTTTTCCACGATTTTGGACAAAAAAAAATTTTTTTCGTTGGAACTACCCCGTTTAATCAATTATTTATTTTAAAAACGAGTGGGCCACCTCAAAATGTTGAGTAAAAAAAATTTTTTTTTCTTGAAAAAATTTTTTTTTTTATAAGGTACAAATTCTACCCCCATGCTAAGAAAAACAAAAAAAAAGTTTTTTTTCAACCCACCCTATTGCTCACATGACTGAAAAATCAGCAGAACTTGATAAAAACTCGAAAAAGTTTTTAAATCCAGATCAGCTATTATTTTTAAAAGGCAATGCTTCTACGAACTCCAAACCCTGGTTTGAAGAAACAATCAAAAAAGGTCTGCGGATTCGATTATTAATGGGTACTAAACCATACCAAAATTTAAGGGACACTAAAGGGTTTCCGTTACCTGCTTTTTCTACCTTGTATAATCGATTGTCTGGTTTTAATTTTGCTTCTGGAACTTTCAATAGTATTATTGAATGGCTAGGGGTTAAAATTCAAGAAGAACAAAATCCAACTGCTCATTATAGCGTATTAGCTTTAGATGAAATGCCAATCCACCCAGCTGTTGAATGTGATCGTGCCCTAGGAAATTTTATTGGATTAATGACGCCAGAATTAGCGAGAGATTCAATTGAGGCTGACTCAATGGCTTCTCACGCGATAGGTTTTTTCGCTCGTGAGTTGACTAGTCATTGGAAACAATTAGTTGGTTATGCTTTGACTGGAAAATCTGTAACCTCTGCACTTCTCTGGAATTATGTTCAGGAAATAGTAAAAATGCTGTATCACCATGGAATTGTTGTTAAATGCATTTCTACGGATGAAGGATCTACCAACGTTGGTATGTGGACACTTAATAGCATAGCATCCAGCATAGCATCCATTTTATTTCAGCTCTCAGTCAACACCCATCAAACTCTGAGGAACGTCTTCATTGGACGTTCCGCATGTTCTGAAACGAATTTGGTCTCAAATATTAAAAACTAAATTCATTCTAAACTCGGGTGTGGTTGAAGCGAACAACCTACCATCATCTGAAGTTGATATCACCCATGTTCGCCGACTTATGGAATTACAATCAGCTAGTGGGCCTGTGCTAGTAAAAGGTCTTACTGCTGCAATTTTTTATCCATCACAATTCGATAAAATGCATGTTGGACTGGCTAAAAAATTTTTTAGTTATGATATCGGGCACGCATTGATTCTTTCAGCTCAAACTGGTCTTCTTCCGCAAGAAGCTATGACAACTGGTTGGTTTATTTTATTGTGTAGCCAGTGTTATGATTACATGTTTTGTCGGCATAAAAATCACTCTCTTAGAGTTGATGAATTGCCTTTGGAACGAGTGGAGTTCCTACAAAGTTTTATTGAGATTATTAGAGAACTACAATTTACTTCTGATAATGAATGGAAACCTATTCAACAAGGTATAATTCTTGCTACATTCACTTCATTAAATTTACGTGAAGAGCTAGTTTTATCAGGAAAGTTACAGTATCTTCTAACAGGGCGCCTAACTTCTAGTCCTGTTGAAAATTTATTTTCTCAGGTTCGAGCTGGTGGTGATATTCATTCGAAACCTCGTCAGTTGCGATATCGAAGCATCAATAATCTCCCCGGTACCTTTGCCAAATGCAAGCTCGGCTTGGACAGACGCAATAAATCGTGGCAATTTGAAACACTCGACTGAGATTATATATCAACACTTGAAAACTGCCGAACAAGTTTTTACTGCTTTACGGAAAATCTCTTTTACATTTGCAGTCTGCTCATCAGGTTTTCATCAAGAGTGTTCAAGAAGCTGTGGATGATTTTTTGATCTTCCCAACATGTCATGATATTCGAGATAAAGTGCTTGGGAAATTTATTTCATTGCGGCTACACGTACTTGCAAAGGATATACCGGTGCAGCCGGACAATCAAAATCTCGTTGTCTTCAGCTCACGAAGTGCATATATGCATATATGCGTACTTCTACGAAAACGGTCCGTAAATAAATTAATTTTTCTTATTTAATCATTTATTTTCTTTCTCAATAAAATTGTAAACTATAACTTTAAAAAGTAATATGTTGAATCGAAATATTGTATTATTAAATAAAATTGATGAAAAATTCAGAATTTAAATTTATCTAAATGAATTTTTATCCTAATTGCTTACTTACCATTAGATGAACACTGTTTTAATTGTTATTACTAATGATATTTATCAAAATCATACTTATCAAGAATTTATAGATGTAGTAATAAAGTAAAAATAATGGTAAAACTACAAAGTAATAAGGATTAAATTAAAAAAAAAAAACTATATATCAATCGTGGGGTTCGAACCCAGTTGAGTCAATCAGTAAGCATGCAAAAAACGCAGATGCTATACAGACTACTAGAGTGAATATACTCGAAGTAAATTATAAATCGCATTTATAAAAACAGGTTTAATCGGAAAAATAATTAAATAAGATTAATTAATGTGAATAAGGTTTTCCACTTATAAGATACAACTTATTAATATTATTGGGTAATGAAAAAAAAATTTTTAAATGCTCATTCGTTATTTTAAATAGTTTTAATTATTACGGGAGTTAGCATGGAAAAACCATAGAGTCGGGTTAGTGCGCCAGACCCACTTGTGGCGGCGTGACGTCTTGACGCATTTCCGATCATGCATTGCAGGATTGGAATACCTTTTTATATATTATCTTACGTAGGACTAGCTTCGGGACTCTATCCTGTTACGTCTAACATGCCATACAGTCTCTTATTTTGAGTCAAGACACTTAAGTCCTTTACTCGGGCGACGGAGACCTCGTCGTTACGGTAATGAGTATGAAATAGTAGGATATCGGGAATTATTTTAGAAAAATAATAATAAAAGAACTAGAACTTAAAATTGGTTATGTTATTTTTATTCAGCTTCAGTTGTACAATTAAATTGCTGTTATTGGTTGGAAGGCCGTTTGTTATTATAAATCGTTTGATAAACCAGGTAGAGATTTCGCGTTCAATTTCTATTCGATCTGTACCCCTGGGTTAGCTTCGTAATTTAATAGTATTGGAGAACTGAGAACCTCGCAGAATAATTTCTTAACCCGACGCACAGTATTTAAAAGAGGTATCGTGACGAAGTTTAAGCTCGACGAAAATTAATAAGACTGGACAACTGGACCGAAAATCGCGAGTTTATATAGACTAACTAATGAGGGGAAATGACATGAGTTATTGATCGTGTCCTTGCTCTTGTACAAGAATAAGATGCGAACCGTGCCAGCTTCTAATTCTTATGAGCTCCTGATGGCTTCTAACGAATTTCTCCTCCTGCGGTTTTTATTCTGCACGTGCGGTAGCCAAGGTTAAAGATCGAGGAGAGAAAAAAAAAGAAAAACATATAATTAATATTTAAATTATATCTTCTAATTTTTCAGTTTTTAGTTTATTCCCTTCATAATAAATTTTTTTAATATGGATGTAAGTTATTTAGGGCTCATTATTTCTTTTAAAGGTACATAAAGGTTGAATTCCGTGAAGTGATATCGCTCTTAACTACGGATCACGAGTGGAAGCAAATAAGAAAAGAATTTAATAGAAAAATCATTGATATTTGAATTATACCTTTTAATTATTAGGTAGCTCATTTTATATAATATGTTTCTATTACGGGGGGCAAGTTATCTGAAAAGTTCAATATTCCCTTGGAAGATTGATAATTATGCAATTATAGTGTAAGAAGGTTCTGGAAGCGATCACCTTTGTTAGTCAAATATAGTCTTGCCCTTGATGATATACGTCATCTCAGCTTAACCTCCAAGTTGGCGATTGGAGGGGGTGCTATCTAAGGGGTACCGCTCAGCACCAGGATGGTAGCGGGATTGCTCGGGCCTCTACAAGAGTGCAATAAGTGGGGATTCCGAGGGATAATGTCGCGCTTATTGGATTAGGAAAAGAGTTCTAAGCGTTGGGGGGACCACCGGTCGTGGTCGGGAGCCAATAGAATAAAAGAGTCGTTTGGTAATTAAAAACGAAGCACTTGGTGGGTCAAGCAACAGTTTTGTCCGCGGCACGCGTCATCCGGCTTGACCTCCAAGTTATTAGATGGAAGGGTGACATCTTGAGGGGCATCGCCCGGTACCAGGAGTAGTAGAGGAGCCGTTCGGTAATTAAATCGAGAGCTCTTGGTGGACGGCGAGCATGATGTCAAGTCCAAGATTTTTATAGCTCATAAATCACGCAGCTGCGGGTCCCGAATGGGAATAGAGAAATAAGGAAACTAGAGGACTAACTCTGATGTGTTTTAGTCTTACCCGTGAAATTGGGGTTCCTCTCTTGCCCCTCTCCCGTCGTGAAGAACGAGAGCAAGTGTACCTAGTGTATACATGGATTTAAATATGATATTGCTCTGTACGCATCAATACACAGATACATATATGTGTGCCTACTGTGTTAACTATTGTTTTTTATGTTCTTTTTTTTGTTGTGTGATAGGTTATAATTTAGCTGACCATGACAAATATATATGAAATTTTCTATATACATATATATATATATATATACGGATGTTCTGTATTTAGTTTTATATTTTAGTATACGAATTTCAGTATATATATATATACCTTCATTCTAAAGGTTTTAGTATATTTATTAGGTTCTATTATATTTTATAAATAGTTTTTTTTTTTATCTTTTTACTTTTTTGTGTTCTCTACACTGGGCGTAACAATCCCCACTGCACCCTTACGGACATGCGTTGACGTGATAATTAGTCATGTGACCACGGCACTATGACTCGTGTAGTTTCAGACGGCTACGAGACAGGGAAAATTGGAAACCGCAAGGCTGAGGACGAAGGTGACAATTCAAATACTCATAATATAAACTTTTAAACCAAGGGTATTTTTGAAACTTACTTGACGAGTGATGATGCGGTGGCAAAATTCTTTGAAAAATCTACCTGAGGACAAATACAAAAGTTAAATTTCTATGAAATAATAAATTTACTGCATAAACATCACAGTAAGAGTTGATGACTAAACAAATCAAAACACCCCCAAACACAAGATTTTTTCAAATATCTCATAAGCAAAAAAAGTTTACTGAAAAACTTTCAAACAAAGTTTGCAGAGGAAGTTACACTTAAAATATTATGCAAAATTTATTAATTTTAATTACAAAATGTAACAATAGATTTCTAAAATTTAGAAGCAATTCAATACAACTTCGAAATTTACAAGACATTTCTAATGATGTTTTTGTTATTTCTTTCAGACGATGTTGTCAATGCACCTGAGCCTCTAACGTCTGAAAGTGAGTTGATATTGAATTAATTATATCGTAGTAACTGGTAACTTATTAATTAATATCACTTATACACTACAATAATAACACACTTGAATTAGGAATAGTAACACCACAACTAACAGCAGTAAAAGAAAGGCAATAACAAAGGCAATCAAAGATGTAGTATATTGAATACAGATGTGTGCTGTTATGCTGTCAATATATGACTGACTGACTCTAGTCATGTTTCTATGAAACAAGAGAAGAAGGCATTTGTTTTCTAGCTATTCAAATATTTCAAAGATCAGTTTCACATTCGTTACACTACCCCCTTTTCAATAAATTATCGTCCCGATAAAAATTGTGTTGGAAGAATCGAACTTAATTCAAATTAAAACCATTTACAATTTTGGTTTGATTCCGCTATGGTCCCAACACATCCTATCTATCACCCGACAGGAAAAAAAACACCATAACCCAAAAACGACCCTGTAGGCTAACACAAAGATAATAAAAATAATAAGAAGATAGTCTATAGTTTAATTGAGCTAAGAATTGACAATAAAAAAAAAATATTCTGCTAAGAAGTTAATCGATACGCATGTGTATTTTCCTATTCAACGAATCAGGTACAGAATGGGAACAGGAACTCCTTCCTCTCCTCCTTGAAGGACTAGGAATGGACTCCTCTCCTTCCCCAATGAAATTGAAAATATTATCTGCACATAATAAAGAAACAAAACGAATGTCTCCAACATTTTATTAAATTTTTTTACTTAAACATATTTCATCATGTCATCTTATTATTTGTCAGTTGTTAATTTATAAATTTTCATCATCGTGATCAATTCAATAATTTTCGATCTTAATTGCTCAATGTTCTATCGTTCAATCCATTCAGACCATATTTCGATATGTTATCTATGGCTAATATATCAATGATTCTGACTAACACACGTTGCAACGAATTTCATTTTTCTCCCTAAAAGCTCCTCGGAAACTCTCCAGGGCATCCACCTATCTCCCAGAAGTCGTGCACTACTTAAGGAGGATGTCGACTATGTCAACTCAGGATGGATCCCTAAGCTCCAGTCAGGTTGCTCTTAGCCATTGGTAAGTCTTCAGAATCAAACTGTTGATCCTTGTTGAGCTCACTTAGATCAAAAAAAAATATCCAGTCTCCGATCAATGATTAAGGAATCCCGGAAATCCCCTGTAACGATTAATCGTTCAGGGCCCACAGCCAGACTTCCCTTTAGCTAATATACTCAAATCCAGAACATTTCCAGTCCTTGTAGAATCCTGAGAATCTCTCGAACAACGTGACCACTGAAATCGTTCACACAGAAAAAACAGATATCTTGAGTCAAGAAAATATTTTTGAAGACAAACGTTTTCGGGAACCAAGTCAAGATTTTCTTGAGCCAAGAGAATTCGTCTTGGTTGGAGAAGATTTCTACTTTATCTGAGAAAATTTAGGTCTCCAAAAAAATTTTCTTGAATCAAGAATATTTACCTTCAGTCGAGAATTTTTTTTTTTGTGTGCAGAGCCCTCAGTCAGATTTCTTTCAGAATCTCGGGAACTCTTCAGCAACGTCTACAGTGTGGTTAATCAGGGTCCACTGCCAGACTTCTCCTTAGGACTATACCAGTCTTTAGTAAGTCGTTCAGACATCTTCAATTCTATCAGTTCACAAGATATCCTAGCCTTACTAATTGACTGCGGAATCCCGGGAACCCTTTACAACGTTTACACTGAGATCGTTCAGGGCCCCAGAGGGACTTCGCTTTTATTTCCTCTTATTGATCACAATACAGTGCAAGACGATTTACATGCATGATTTTATATTTTCATTTGGTATTTTTCTAATTTTATAAACTACTCTATTTAATTTATTTTAAATTTTATAAGGACCCTCCCAATCACATTGAGTAAAAAAATTATTAATTATTTTCGTTAATTTGACTTTTCTTTTTTTAAATTTAATTTATGAAAGTAATCTCAGCAGTTTTACAAAATTCCCTTATTTATCTGTCTAAATCTATATTTAGTCACTCAATAAAATGACTAAGACATTAAATAGCTCAGATAAAAGAATAAATAAATATATTTCCAAAATTGACTATTAAAATCAAATCTTTTATCTATCGTTCTACAATACAAAATAGTTAAATATGCCCGGTTTATTAATCACGTCAAATCGATTACTGTTTAAATAATTAATAACTAATTAATTATATGATGATAGGATAAGAGGATCTGGTGTGTGTGAATTAGTCGGGTTCAGAATGATTTTATTTAACACAGAATTTCGCAAATAACTACAATAAATAATTTATTTACACTATATACATTAACTGAGATTTATTTGCATGAGAATAGCAAAAATTAATTGTTATTTAGTATTCATTCTATTTAATTAACATTCACCTGCAACACGTGGCCAAGATGGCGTCAAGACGCGAATAATGCCGAAACACGCGGTGAGACTAATTAAATTGAAAAAGCACTGAGAACAAAGATGAGAGCAAAAATAATATAACTAATAATTACTTTGAATTATTATATGCAAAATTTGAATGATTATTTACTGAGAGCGCACTTGATGATTTATAAAAATTTGAGATTTTAAATTAGCACGATGTGTCTGCAATGGATAACTAATAGCAATATAATAGAGAGAGAGAGAGCGAAAGATGTGTAAGTGAGACAGAGCTTCCGTCTTCTTCATCCCCACTCAAGTAGTCTTGCGGTGAGAATGCGACTAGCGGAGCCGCCTATGTTGATCGACTGTACTGTCGATCAAGTATCCGCCATGAGAGCGCGGGAGATTTGAACGATTACAAAACAAAAGAGCGGTTAGATGTAACGATATTCTTTTTAATAATTCGTACTTTGTAGGTAGATTTTTTTAAAAATCTAACTATTGTATTTGTGCTCATGGTCGATTTTTCAAGGAATTTCGTCATAAACTATCATAATTAGTTGAGTAAAGTTCAAAAATACCATTCGTTAAAAAATTTATATATGTATGAATATATATATATATATATATATATTGAGACAATGTGAATTGTCTTTTATCACTCTTAGCCTTGCGGTTCCCGCTTTGATCCGTCTCGTTGCCGTCTGCCGCATGCCTGTTAGGAAGAGGTGGAGACAGTCAAGAGGCGAGCCCTATGCCCAAAAATTATCGGTCACCACTTCGATCCTGGATCAATTAGCGATAAGACGTATAATTTAGTTTTACTGTCATATACGAGCAATTTATTTGCGACCTTGTTAATACGGATAACTACTTTGTAAATCGAGAAATTAACTTGCGTTATAGTTGTATTACGGGCAATTCTCTTGCGATATACTTTACTGTCCAAGTTTACTGATTATTATAAAGAAAGTTAGTTCAATTAGATATTACTGTACGTTACCGGCGATATAATCACAATATAAAATTATACTGTGCCACGTATCTGTCTACATTACATCCAGCGCTTGCACTTTCTTGTAAGTAATTTTTATTATTATAATTGGCAATAAACAATCATTGCACTGTTAATCATTCACTGTATCTATCATCTGTTCATCCTATTTTACTGATAAGCTTATCGAATAGTCTGATAAAATAAATATTAATTAAGTTACAAATAGTAATTTGACCATCAATAAGAATATTCTATAATTTTATAAGCCGTGAGGTAAGTTGATAAGTTTTCTCATACGTTGCCGAGTTTGAATAAGTGCGGGTCTTTGCTTTGCAAGAACCCCAACCCACTGCTCTGTCCAAGTAAAATAAAATTTGTTAGAGGCCAGCCTAAGCCAGGGTTCAACCCGCGAATTCTGGTGGCTGCTGGTAAAAATCGCGAAGACGAAAAGCGATTTGTCTCAATATATATATATATATATATATATATATATATATATATACATATGTATATACATATATATATATATTTATGTGATATAACGGGCTTTTGAGGACACGATTGCGTCTACAGTTCTTATCCGATCTTAATGAAATTTTTCACACTTATTTAATGTGTAATTACCACAGTTAAGTTCGAAGATGGGCTGAATCGGTAGATTAGTTTAGAAGTTATGGCTGTTTAAAATTTTAACGATTTTTCGAAAAAATTAGTTTTCAATCACTTTTAAAGTCCATATAACTTTAAAACTAAAACTCATAGATAATTTCTGTAAAAAGTATTTTAAAGCTTGACTAATAAGCTTTAATTTATGACCTTAAACTTTATAGTTTGACCATTTCTTCCAATAATTTGATAGCCTTGAAAATTTTAATGGAGTCAAAAAATGTTGAAAATATGGTTCTCATTCCACATAATTTATACTTACTGATAATATTATTGGAGATTAAATTAGTTCGTTGAACCGTTTTCTCCAACTAACTGATCAAGATTTTATAAAACTATGAAACATACGAGTTTAATTTCTTTAATTGAACATTTTGTAAATGATTCTTAAAATCAATATCACGAGTTTTATCCTTTATTGTTCACAATTCTAAATTAACTTATGTAGAAAACCTATTACCCGCTTACTTTTCTTTGGAGTGATGTTAAATCACTCTGTATAAATTAGTAAATACATTGAAAGAAATTTTTTTTTTGTTTTTCGTAGTTTTTATCATCTGAATAAAATTTATATTCAAAGTATAGTGTTTTCAATTAATTATTATCAATTTTTTAAATCAACTCGTTGAGTGTATCCTTAGTCGCTCCCAAAAAGCTGGGATGTACCATTATTCGCTCATCACATTACCCTTTAGTCGCTTAAAGACAGTATCAATAGAATAATATAAATAGTCTTGCGCTTGCGGTAACTTTCAAGTGATGAAAGATTACGAGCAAAAATATTTTTAAACTGGTAAACTAAGCTAGACCTTTATCTGCCACCGTCCATCTTAAGGCTATAAGTAAATTATCTTATTTTCATGGGTTGCAAGGGCTTGAGCTGTCCTGCGATGACCTGCGCTTGCGCTAGCTTTCGCCCCCCCCTCTCTCTCTCTCTCTCTCTCTTTCTCTCTCACTCTCTCAATTATATTATTATTAAATAAAGAAAATACCATTTTTTTGACGCGTGAAAAAATTCGTGTACAAATAAAAATTATAATTTTATATAATTATATTATCAATTTAAAGTTTAACCAATTCTATTAAAATCCCGAGTAAAAACAGAATTCCGCCGCAACACCGCTGCACGGCTTTTTAAGCGCCGCACCACCGCTGCACTACAGCCGTGACAATTCCGATTATTTTATAAATGCCGCACCACCGCCGTGACAAGTAAAGAATTTATCTATTCGCTGCACTACCGCCGCACCACCGCCGTGACAACCCGAGTAAAAATGAAATTATTATTTTTACGGAAAAATTATAAATTTTTATCGACCGCCGCACCACCGCTGCACCAGTACCGCACTATACCGCTGCACCACCGCCGCACCATAGCTGTAATATTTTGTTGTAAATTATTTTTTATTAGTGATTTAAAAGTGATATATTCTTTTCAATCTCATATAGCACAATTAAACTTAGTAGTCACTGTCGGTAGCGTAGCCTAGTCGTTAAAGCGTCGGTCTTTCGTGCGTAAGGTCCCGGGTTCGAATCCTACTAAATCGTGTGCGTTTGGTTGATATTTATAGCGTTTTTTCCCTAAATTAAAAATTTCTACTCGGTTAGAAATTAATTTCATCACAAATCTGATTGATTTCCGCATCATCAAAGAAAAAAAAAAATTCATAAAATTGAATGTCTTTTTTTTAATTAAGTTGAAATTTCTATACATGGCTATGTATATATTGAAAATTTTAATATATGGTCATATATAATTTACTTTGACCGGACAATTAAATTTCTCTCACCATAAACCGGGTAAATTAATTAATTAATCATAAGATATATTGGCTTATAAATGCCATTTTTTTGTAAAATCGGGGTTATGCTTAGGCATTGGTGCAGCGGTGGAGCGGCGGTCGTGCAGCGGCGGTACGGCGGTGCTGGCAGAATACATTTTTAGCGTGCGGCGGAATAGTCCGCCAAACGACGGTGGTGCAACGGTGGTGCAGCGGTCGATAAAAATTTATAATTTTTTCGTAAAGATAATAATTTCATTTTTACTCGGGATTGAAGTAGTTGGGATATTTTATCAATTAGAAATTTTGTTAGGACTAATGAATAAATGTAAATTTTTTAAATTTAATATGTTATAAGGTATAACAAATCAACATTTTCAGAAATTTTGTTCTCTTTAATCGAAATAACTTCCAAGTTCAAACAGAAGATATTATCTCAATAATTTACTTCATAATTGTTAAGTACATGCATGCAAAATTTATATTTTCACTCATTTGAAAAATTTTTCCAGGCAATAGTGAGAACTACGATGCTCTGGAAAATGATGACGAATATGGCTGTATGGATGATTGTGTTGATAGTGATGTTGACAATGTTGATGATAGTGATAATACAGCGTGGTCCGTGATTAGTAAAGAATTATATGAAGAAGTTAAAGATAATTTAAATGATAATGGGATTGAAAAAAACGGTCATCACAATAAAGCTCTTGTGAAAAAAATATTACGAGACATAAAAAGAATTTATACTTTATGGTTAAGTATTTGTTATGATAAATTTAGGACATTCGACAAAAAACCAAAGGCTTAAGAGTTGACGCTGCAATAGAAGAACATATTAAATATCTTTCAGGAAGAATCATAGTGGTAGATGCTAACAAAAATGAGCATTTAGCTACAAAAGATAAAGCTAAAAATGATGAAACTTGTCCAACATGTGAGCGCGGAGATTTTCCGTCTAGAATTCATACATGCGTTAAATGTAAGAAGCCAGTACATATACTTATTCAGTGTTCACTTCCTGCAGGTGAAGAAGAAGGATATGATGAAAGACGAATATGTCGATTGTGTAATTTCAAGTCGAGCTATCATCCTGGTACTTATATTCCCATTAATGGAAACAATGAGGTTGATGATGATGAAAACGAAACATCCATTAACAGAATCAATATTGATGGAAATAATGATAGTAATGAAGAATATTATAATAACATAAGTGATGAATATCTTATCCAAAACCAAGGAAATATGAGTACAAAATCAAAGACAAACTGTGTTCGTTGTCAAAAAAATTTAGATAATGACGAATCACATGTAATTGACGACAGCAATGATACTTGTTTTGGATGTCGAGTTTGTTCTGAATGTAATAAAATTGACAAACAATTAACGAAACAAATGTTGGGCAAAAGAACTTATGAGAACTGGCGAAATGAAGGTGATCCTGTACCTGAAAAAAATTACGTTCATTCTATATCAGGAATAATTCAAAAAATATGACGGAAATGCTGCAATACAAATAAACTAATGGTTTACCGGTATTAAAATGTGGTGAATCTAGAAAATTGGAAGCTGTCAGAATAGGAAACCACAATTGAAGCTTGTACAATACTTGTCCGTTCGATAGCCTATTCCAAATTTTATTAGTTGCTGCTTGTGATTTCCCGATAATTAATGAAAAAGTAATTATGTTCAATGTTTTATTTTTTCAGAAAGATGTAGTACAGTAACTGAATAAATAAATTTTTAAACATATTTATTATCGGCCAGACATATATACTCTAGTAACACGTGTTTGAGCAAGATTCTGGAGTGTATCTTAAGCAAAACCTTTAGCTGTTATAGCAGCTATAGTCTTTTTCTACACATGTGTCTTTCGCAAGATTGTGTATCAAGAAACCTATGTCAAGATTTGTGTATTTCTTGCTCATGGTATCGTACGCAAGAATATTAAAGATATCTTGAACACCGTGCAATGAAAAAGTCCCTGACGCATTTCTTGCATCAGTATAACTTACAATAGGTAGTTATGCATGGCTTACTTAAGATTTGTTCAAGGCCCAAGATTAATTTTAAGCCTTGAGCAGATCTTTAGCAAGCCATGTGCAATTATTCTCAACTATAGTCTTCCTCCAGAATTGAGTTATAGTCTGGCACGAGTTTCTTGTGTAAAGCTGGCAATTTAAATCTGCTCACAAGTATCTGCAGCGAGACACACACGTAGAAAAAAAAACTAGCGCCTTTCGACCTTAAGAGCAGACTTGCTCAAGAATTGAAAAAAATTGTTATATGGGATATTATGTTGGTCAAAATCCATCCAAATAACATCATACATATCTTAGTAGCCGTAACATTAATAAATTAAATATTTAAGTGCCATTAAAATATATTCAGTTACTGTACCAATTGAATATCTATTACTGTTGTAATATTAATTAAATAAAGACATGCCAGGACTGGTTGGTGGTTGGGATGTTTGAAAAATACACATATTTAAAAATATAACAATATTTTTATTTGTCACAGCACAAAATATCACTGGGTTGCAAATTAAATAGTTTATTTAATTTATAAATACTGTTAAATGTCTGAGCTCATGAATACGTGAATGATTGAATACAAATTATTGAGTTGAGCTCGAGTAAATAAATGAATTATAAATAATCAAGTTGAGTTTAATTGAACACTAAGTTGATTGCAAAAATGTCATGATAATAAGTAACATGATGTCAGAGGTTACTGAGCGAAGTGAATTATTGAACACGTAATTACTATTTTTAATAGCACTGAATACATAAATAATTTTGTTATTGAGTTTTAATAGTAACGATCACTTAATTGAATTGAATTTAATGAGCTCATGATAAATTACACTGATTTTAATTTATTTGTTGAACATGTGGTAGCATGATAGCAGAGGCTACTGAGCGAAAAATAACTTTTAGTTTAATTAAGAAATTGAGCATAATATTAATCAAATAAATAATAAAACTGAGTCTTTTGGTTTGATGAACACTTGAATTAATTTATAAAGTAGAAATTAAGCACCTGTACGATTCTCCGTCGAAAATAACCTTCTCAGGAACAGGTTGTAGAACACTGGATTTCTTGATGTTGTTTTTTATTTATCTTTTGAGCTCTGGGCTCGCAATTATAAAAATAATTATATTTTTATATAGAGTTATGAACCCTTAATGTAGTTTATTGATTACTTTTAATTATTTACTCGAGATGAGCGCAATTTTAAGAGATTATACAAAAACACGTGGTGACACTTGAAATTGTATGAACGTAAGATAATGGCGACGGTCTTCTTGACACGAGGCAGGAAAAATCGAAGCGCATGCGTCGCACTGCGCTAGTCAAGTTTGAATTGATAGACACTAGGCCCCAGTAGGTACTGCCTCTATTCGCCGGAAGTTCAACTACATTCAAATTTGAATGTAGTTGTGATTACGCAACAATTACAAATTAAACAATTATAAAAAAAATGAATTGTATTTAATCGATACATGGCCCTAGAAGAAGAGAACAGTTTGTTTCAATTGGTCCTGGATGCTTTAAAAGAAAAATTAAATACTCGAACCTATAATAAAAGAGCAGAGATATTAATTAAACATTTTTCAGTATTAAAGTCAATTAATAATAATGACCTAATTTCGTGTGAAACTCAAGTGGGAAGCTTTGCAGCAAAGCTTTTTAAGTTTACTCCAAGCTTCGAGGAAACATTGACTTGCCTGAAAGTATGCACTCCTCGAAATTTAACCCAACCTGTCGTAGCAGTCAGAGATGACTCATTCGAAAACTTTGAAAATGTTTTCGAAGACTATATACTGAGGTCATACCGATGTAACGGAGTTGAATGCAACGAAAAAACAATTCAAAAAAATATAAAAATAGGTAATTAAATTGATTTTATATGGAAATTCACAAAATATTGAGAAAAAAGTAAAACATCGAATTTTTTCAGAAAACGTTACATTTTCAGGAAATTTGGTATTTTTTGAGCCATATCAGGCGAATGGAACGGACGTAAGCAGGCAGTTGAAACGAATTCCGAAGAAATTTACGCGTCCTACAGATTCGAGAATGATGAAGCTCGTAGGATCAATTCATGATTATCCTCCCACATTGAGCAAAAAAAGAACAACAAGAAAAGAAGAAAAAAAAAGAATAAAAACAAAAAGTACCAGAATAGAAAAAAAACCAAAGAATATGATAATAAAGAGGAAAACGATAAAGAAAATGTCAACTGGAAACCGGTCGGACATTATGTCGCGATTTGCAACAGGCAAGACAAAACGTGGGTCCTCTACGATGATAGAAAAGACAAGGCAATACCAGTAAGGCAGAATTTTGAAGGGCATATAGCGCTGCTGGTAAATGCCTTAGAAAAATAAAATGCCTTTATTATTTTCTTTTTATAATGACTCTTATTATAATTGTGCTTCCCGTGAAAAATGAATCGTACATGGCCATGCATGGCCGTATATGGCTCATGTATGCTCCATCTACGGCCATGTATGTTCCATGTATGGTCATATATGCTTCATATACAAGCCATATACGGCCATGTATGATTCATTTTTCACGGGAATGCACGCCTCGAACGCTCATCCTGTGAAATATGAATCATACGCGGCCATGTATGGCTCATATATGAACCATCCAAGGCCATATATGGCCATATAAACTTTTTTAATA
This sequence comes from Microplitis mediator, assembly GCF_029852145.1. Classification (NCBI taxonomy): domain Eukaryota; kingdom Metazoa; phylum Arthropoda; class Insecta; order Hymenoptera; family Braconidae; genus Microplitis; species Microplitis mediator. The sequence continues at coordinate 4,717,250 of NC_079972.1, forward strand.
CAGTCATGCATGGCATTGAACCTTTGAAAAATACCGAAAAAAAATTCCTGCGCCTTTAACCTCAGATAACTTTTGTATGATACGTATATATCAATAAAGTTCATTCAAATTCCATATTGTTTTCTAGCTTTTATCTATTATTTAATGCTAAGTTCTTCAAATCGATTAGAAGACTGTTATTTTTATGAGCTTGACATAAAAATGAAAATAAATAGGAAACGTTGCAGAATCTGAAAAACTTCAGAGAAAATAATTTGCAGGGAATAAAATTGTCTACAAAAAAAGTCCTAGACATTTTGGAATAAGTCTGATAGTTTTGCTGAGGGTAAAAAGATCTGGAAATTTACCATAAATTTGACTTCCGGCTCCAATAACTTTCGAACAGTTGGATTTATCAGAAGATGATACGAGACTTTTTTCGTAGATCATTTACTTCCCTACAAAATTATGTCGGCCAATTTTTCCAACGACGCATCGTTAGATAGTTATAAACACCAAAAGACGCGAAAAAATTTTTTTCCATGTTGTTCTTATGGAAAATAGAAAAGTGCGATGCAGAACCTCCTAATGTTAATATTAAGAGCTCTAATTTTTACAGGCGTATTTTGATATCTAAATAAAACTTTTGAACCTGTTTTCGAGAAAAAAAAAATGATTTTTTTTTTAAATACCCTAATATTGAATATGTATTTCAACTATACAACGCATACATTTACCGTGTATGGAAATGTTACGTCTAACATGCAACACAGTCTCTTATTTTGAGTCAAGACACTTAAGTCTTTTACTCGGACGACGGAGACCTCGTCGTTACGGTAATGAGTATGAAATAGTAATCAGTATGAAGAATTGTTTTAAAATAATAAACAAAACTTGAGAACTTACAGTTGATTATATAAAGTTTATTCAGATTCTGTTGTACAATTAAGTTGTTGTTGGTTGGAAGAGCGTTCTATTATTGCAGACCGTATGAAAACCCAGGTAGAGATTCCACGTTTAAATTCTATTTGATTAGTACCTCTAGGTTGACTGCGTGGATTAATGATATTTGAATCGTTGAGGGGTTTACAGAATAACATTTTAAAACAGGCGAGCGAAGATGTTAAATCATGACAGAGGCTTAGACTCGACTGGACCGAACCGAGAACAACCGCTGGACTGAAAAACCACGAGTTTATATAGACTAAAGACGAGGGGAAATGTCATACGCTGTGACTGCCCCCCTGCTCTTGTAACAAAAGAAACTGCAAGTCTTATCAGCATCCAGTTTTCTTTTTGGGTCTCTGGTAGCTTCTGAGCACTTCTCCATTAGTGATTCGTTTCCTGCACGTGCAGTAGCCGAGGCTAAACAGAGATTAACTCAAGGAGAAGAAAACAGAAAAAGAAATATAATTGATATTTAATTCATCTCTTTTAATTATTCAAAATTCGAGTTGTCCTTTTCATATTTCTAATTTGGATAACAGTTACTTGAAGGAATTGACATCCCTCTGAAGGGTGAGAAATTGTATAATTTGGCGTAAGGAGGTTCTGGAAACGATCACCTTGGTTAATTAAATATAGATTTGTCCTTGATGACATAAGTTATCTTGGTTTAACTCCCAAGTTGATAGATGGAGGGGTGTCATCTAAAAGGCACCACTCGGTACCAAAGGTGGTAGAAGAGTTGTTGGACCCCTACAAGAGTACACGAATTAGTGGGTCCAGAGGAGTAATATCGTGCTTATTGGTTTGAAAAAAAAGAAAAGAGTTCTAAGTGGTAGGGCAACCACCGATCGTGGTCGGGAGACAATGAAAAAAAGAGAATCGTTGGTGATTAAAATGAGGACACTTGATTGGTCAAGTAATAGCCTTATCCGTACTGGTACTACGGCACGCGTCATTGAAACTTGACCCCCGGGTTACGGATGGAAGGGTGACGTCTTGAAGAGTACCGCTTATAACCAGAGGTAGTAGGGGAGTCGCTTGGTAAAATAAACAAGCGCGATGTCAGAACCGAAGGTTTGAGCTTATGAATCACGCGACTTCGGTGATAAAGAAATGAGAAATCAAAGAACTAATACTGATGTTTATTAATCTTACCCGTGGAATTGGGACTCTTGCCCCTTTCTCCTTCTGCAAAGAGAAGTGCCGACATGGAGCACGCTTGCACGTATCAATAGATGTATATAAATTTACTTATCTCTTATCAAGTTATTATTCAAAACTATTCTTATTTAATTTATTATTTTTTTAATAGAATTCACTTGTTGAATTATTATTACTATTATACACTAATGCAAAAAATTAAAGGAGCAGAAAAATTTTATAAATTTTTTAGTGATTTTTGGAAGGCTGTAACTTGGTGAAAAAAAATCGTATCGAAAATTTAAAAAAAGCATTTTATAGCTTGAAATCTCTAGTTTAGGTGTATTTTTTTCAAAATTTTTTAAAAGCTCCGATTATTGCGCAAACATGAGAAATACCGCGAGCCAAAAAATTTCTAAATTTTTTTTTTTTTTCCGAAGAGCCTACGGACCGCGGAAAAATTCTTTCAACTAAACGAATGCATACATCGTTTAGCAAATTTATTCAGCTTCAATTTGGTTTTTTTCTTAACCTCGTAGGACGATTTGTCGCAGAGATATCAGCCTTCAAACAGAAAATGATCCTTTTGGCTTTGATCTTCGATATTTCAGGTACCAATGATCGCACAGAAAGTTGAAGGGCGGCGTTGAAAACTTGAATAAATTCCCTACAAGACCCTGTCATCATTTTTTGAAAAAAAAAATTTTTTTTATTTTTAATATCCATTAGAAGAAAGTACAGAAAAATGACTTTTTTTGGTTTTTTAGTAAATCAACCGCTACTCTGCAAATATCGATAAAAAAAATAATGTTGCCAGGGACTTTTTTAGCTTAATGTACCCCCAAGACCCCTGTAAATTTTTAAATTGATCTATCGAACCGTTTTTTGGGAATCATCGATCAAAGTTTAGCTAAACAATTAAAGGAGCAAGTTTTGTTCCTTTAATTGTGTAATCATAATCAAAATGGAAAAATTTTTTTTTTTCGACTTTTCTCAAATTTTTGCGTTGGTAACTCAGCAAATGCAAGGAAATGACAAAAAAAATAGAAAATTTCCAAAAAATGTCAAAAAAAATCAAAGAAAAAAAAAAAATTGAAACTCGTTTTTTGTGTTCTAAATTTTTTTTTTGACATTTTTTGGAAATTTTCTATTTTTTTTGTCATTTCCTTGCATTTGCTGAGTTACCAACGCAAAAATTTGAGAAAAGTCGAAAAAAAAAATTTTTTTCATTTTGATTATGATTACACAATTAAAGGAACAAAACTTGCTCCTTTAATTGTTTAGCTAAACTTTGATCGATGATTCCCAAAAAACGGTTCGATAGATCAATTTAAAAATTTACAGGGGTCTTGGGGGTACATTAAGCTAAAAAAGTCCCTGGCAACATTATTTTTTTTATCGATATTTGCAGAGTAGCGGTTGATTTACTAAAAAACCAAAAAAAGTCATTTTTCTGTACTTTCTTCTAATGGATATTAAAAATAAAAAAAATTTTTTTTTTCAAAAAATGATGACAGGGTCTTGTAGGGAATTTATTCAAGTTTTCAACGCCGCCCTTCAACTTTCTGTGCGATCATTGGTACCTGAAATATCGAAGATCAAAGCCAAAAGGATCATTTTCTGTTTGAAGGCTGATATCTCTGCGACAAATCGTCCTACGAGGTTAAGAAAAAAACCAAATTGAAGCTGAATAAATTTGCTAAACGATGTATGCATTCGTTTAGTTGAAAGAATTTTTCCGCGGTCCGTAGGCTCTTCGGAAAAAAAAAAAAAATTTAGAAATTTTTTGGCTCGCGGTATTTCTCATGTTTGCGCAATAATCGGAGCTTTTAAAAAATTTTGAAAAAAATACACCTAAACTAGAGATTTCAAGCTATAAAATGCTTTTTTTAAATTTTCGATACGATTTTTTTTCACCAAGTTACAGCCTTCCAAAAATCACTAAAAAATTTATAAAATTTTTCTGCTCCTTTAATTTTTTGCATTAGTGTATTATTAATAATAATGACCCTCCAGTGATAAATGTAATTTGTGGTATAATAACCATTTAAAGGCCCCTTTCTCTAGGGTTTTTGATAATCTCAATTATTAAAATTGTTATTACCTTGCCAATAGTAACAATTTCCCAATAACAACCGTTTAAATTACATCTAGCATGCGCATCTATATGGATATATATGCATGTTAAATTAACTATTATGTTATATCTTTATGATATTATTTTTCAAATAGTCATGAAAACATGTGTATGTGTGTTTTTATGTGCATGTGCATAGGCGCTCGAGCACTGGTTTCTTATTGGTTTATATATATGTATACATACATATACGTGTTATATAGTTTCCTATCGAGAGGTTTAGTATATTAGCAATATTTAGTTATCAGAACCTTAGCTTAGTTACGACTACGGTTTAGTGTTTTGTTAAACGTGATGAATGTATTCATGGGGAACAGGCCCTTTTTGTGAGGCGTGTTCAAAGTTACCTCATCAGGTGATACAAGTTATAATTGCAATTTTGATTTATTACCGTAATAATGATAATACCCGTATCGTTACTCTCAATAAATAAAAACTACATCTGAATATAGAAGAACGCACACAGTTCTTACCGCTCCAGATCTCACCGTTACGCGTATTGTCCCCCTCCTTCCGGGAGTGGGCTGCTGTGGTGACAATACCACTGCTTATGTACCGCAATCGATTCTTATATCGAAGTCCGATGAAATTTGATATTTGGATTTCTGTGTTCTCCACTCTGGTCATAACATGATAAGCCTCAATACGCATATACATATATGTATGCAAACTGTTTCAATTATTGTTTTTAAGTTCTTTTGTTGTACAAATTTGCTAACCAATAAAAATATATATTTGTATCTTTTATATACATATACATAGATTCATCCGAGGGATCTCAGTAATTTTATTAGTTATTTCTACGTTCTTTTATATTTATAAATAATTTCGTCTTTATCTCATTATTATTATTATTATTATTATTATTATTATTATTATTTCTTTTTAGGTTAAATGCTCAGGGGGTTATCCCCGGTAGTCCGACTCTACCGAGGGCCTCACCTGAGCGCCAAATCGTTACTGCTGCGATGCTTCATCAACAAGATGATTTGCATGCGCAACAGGCCAAGTTTCGTTGCCTAAGTAGACGGAGGGATCCAAGAATTACAGCCTTTTGCATCCTCGATGCCAGAAGCTCAACTTGCGCTGAACAAGTTGGTATTCTAGCCAATGCAGATACAAAAGACTGTTTCATCCCTCCAAGGACGCCAACAATGAGGACGACAAGTTTGACACGGTAGCCGGGGTAAAGTTTGCCAATTTCAAACAGGAGATCCTGATATATCTCGTGTTTGTGCTCTTCTTTAACCGTTATGTTATACTCAGCAGGTGCTGAGAACTCGATGACATAAATGTCACGAGTGGTTTTATCGAAGAGCACAATATCAGGTTTGTTGTGATCTATTTTCCGAGTTGTTGCGAATGGCACGTTCCAATAAATACGGCAATGGTCATTCTCAACAACTTGCGGAATATCTCCTGGCAGATAAGGCAGCACTGGTGTTTTATCGATACCGTGCGTATGTCTTAGGTGGTAATAAAGTACTCGCAGAGCAGCATTGTGACGCTGAATGTATGCACCTCTTGCCAGCACAGGACATGCTGACAAGAGATGCATAAGCGTCTCAGGATGTTGCTTACACACCCTACACGATGATAGCGTAGCATCCCAGTCGACTGTAAATTCACTGGAGTTTCTTGAGTGTGTAATTCCGTTGAATTACTTGCCCACTCAGCAAGCGGGAAACATTCTGCGGCACACCTTTTTTTTGTGTCGAGAGCAACTTGAATTGCCTCAGCGAGTTCATCTGCGCCTCCATGGATGTTGTCAACATAGCGTGTCTTTGTTAGCGGGTAGCCATGTTGCGCATCGTGTCGATGTGAGTCATTTGCAAAGTCATTTGCAACACCGGTTTGTAAATTTTGTTACCACGGGCAGCACTCTAGCAGTGCTCAGCAATGCCCACGGCACTTAGCGATTTTCACTTCACGATCAATTACACCACACACTTTTTCTCACAATTTTTTTTTTTTACGATTTTAAATTTTAATAATTTTTAAGTGTTAAAGCCACACCAGATCCGGCTCGAAGGACCAAAATGTAAAGTGAGCGAATGCGCAAAAAGGATCTGGTTTAGGTGTGATGGAATTTTAACAATTAGAAATTACACAGATTTTATCAATAAATAATTAGGTTATTTATTTACACTTTATACAGTTAAACATGGTGAGAATCAACATTAGATAGCGAATGCGACAAGTAAAGCGGTTAAAAATGCGTGGTGGTTAGTAAGACTGCACGATGTAGATTGGAAATTGAAACAGCGTCTTCCTCCTTCGTTGCTGCTCGGTGGTGACGTAGCAGCATGGCTGCAGTAACGAATTTTCCCATTGGCTTAAAAGCGCGCCAACAGGAAATAGTTAGCCGCGAATTTCTCTGATTGGTCGGCTGGTAACAGGTTCTCATGCCACCGTGACACGGTCATGAGCAAGAAATTGTATGTATCGGGCCCAAATAGCGAGTGACCCAGCACTATTCTGACATTCAAGTCAGTAGCGAGTTCGGCTACTCCCGATCGTAGCGGAAATGCACGAAGCTTTTCAAATTGCCTAAGCTTGTGACTGAACAACGAATTTTATTCTAGAATTGCAAAGTGTATTATAATTTTACCATCAGTTTTTATGTATCATTATACATGAATTGTAATTTCACAAAGCAGTACGTTGATTTTAAATAAAAAGCGATAAAAGTTTACAAAATATTTTAATAATTCAATTTGCTATAATTCTTAGTCAAATAATAAAAAAATATTTCAAATAAAATTACACAGAAATCACTGAAATTTTACAACTCTAAATTTTTTTTATCACAAATTTAATTGAAGAATTACAGAGCGTATTGTAATTTTACCCAAAAATTTTTAATTATTATAGAGGAGTCGTAGTTTTACAAAACAGCATGTTGTCTTAAGAGAAAACGCGTTCAAAGCTTACAATTGATGTATGCACTGATTGAAAATTTATATTGACTCAAGAAATATTTTCTTTAGCCAATAATTTATTTCTGTAGAAAGCCAATTATCTTGCTTCAAGAAATTTTTGTCTTGTGTTACATTCTGGCTTATCTATCAATCAGACAGAATATTTTTAATTTTACCAAGTTGACGTCGTTAGGGTGTCGCTAGACCCCAGGTGCGTCAGCTGTTGACCTTCTTTTATTTTATGCAAAAAAGTTTATTGACTTACCATGGTGGGGATTATGGGCCCCATAAGTCAGCCCAAATAATTCCTTGATACGTCCTCTGGGTGCGGACGAGACGAGCTTTGAAGACTCGGTTCCTTCGTAGAGGAAAGTAATCTCAATTGGTCGATCAACCACCAGAGCTCGAAGGCTCAACAACACATGAGCTCGAAAGCCTAACAACAGACGAGCTTGGAAGCTCAACAACACACGAGCTCGAAAGCTCAACAACACATGAGCTCGAAAGCTCAACAAAAACTTCCTCCGACTTAATTCGCGGACGACCTTTGGTGAGGTCCACGATAACACCTCGAATCCCGCGACCGAGCTGTACCGCATATCCTGACCTCCTGCGTCATCGGCCTCGAAGCATGAATTTCGGATTCGGAAAGGAAGCGTTCAGGCTGCCGGTATCGGCGCCTGGAACAGGTGAGAGTATTGGGCTGCCGGTAGCGGCGCCGAATACGAGGTATGTGATTTTTGGGCTGCCCGTAGCGGCGCTCAAAGTTTAAATAAGGAGTGCGTATTTGAATAAAATACGGATATATATTTTGCTTCAAGTCCGAGTGACAGGATCAAGCCAGCAGGTTTGTGTAGAGTTCTGGGCTCTACTAGATCTTGTGATCGACTCCTTGTTAACGACTGACTTGTAATCGACTGACTTGATTCTGTCGCTCCTTGGTATTATACATTATCAAAATGTTAACGGTGCATCTCAGGTTTCCTATGAGAGAATCGTCGTGGCCCGGGTCTCATGCATCGTCATCTGTTTAGACTATCCGCGAGCCACGGCGACTCTCTTATCGCAAGAAATTTCCGTTACATTGTTGGCAGTTATTAATAATGATATCGCCAACAAAGTAACGATTTATTAATTTATCGTTTAATTATGATTCCAAGAAGTGTCGAACCGTTTATTCGCCCACTGCGGCGAATAAATAATTCGAGACTTCAAAAAAAAAATTCTAAAAATTTTTATTTAAATTTAATTAAAGCCAGAACGCAACACTTGATTTAGATTTTCTTGGCTCTAAAGATTTTATATCTTCGATATCCTGAGTTATTGACTGTCAAAGTCAAAATGGACTTTTTCGCTTTGATCAATGATGAATTCGCGCCAAATCGTCGTAAGGACTTTTTAAGGGCGGCAAATTAATTTAACCAATAGAGGTTCAAGGATAGATCATTAAAAGCAATTTATTGAAGATCATAGACCTTTTTTAAGACGAGCAAAAATTTGGAAAATTTTTTTTTTTGCAATGGTTTTTTTTTTTATTACTCTTTTTTTATTACAATAAAAATTTTTCAAGACCAGATCTGATACTTAGACACTTGAAGCTACAATTTGCTTTTTTATTTTCACTGTACGACCATTTTCCTCCAAGTTACAGCACGTTGAAAATCACTTTAAAAGTTGGAATTTTTTGAATATCCTTTAATTTTTATAACTAATGTGAGATACTCGAATTTTTTCAAATATATAATATATATTTAGCAGTAGTAATTTTTTTTCTACAATTAGTTCAATTGAATCCTATTTAAATGTTTTTCTTTTGACATATTACATTTTGAAATAAAAAATCTTAGAAAATGTTAAAAACACTCCTAAAAAGTTAACAAAATTTTATGTATACATAATAGAATACAATGTATACACTAAAGTGTACAATTAAATTCAGCAGTCACTGTCGGTTGTGTAGCCTAGTCGTTAAAGCGTCGGTCTTTCGTGCGTAGGGTCCCGAGTTCGAATCCCACTAATGCGTGTGCGTTTATTGATAAGATTAGCGTTTTTTCTCTGAATTAAAAATTTCTAATTTGATTAGAAATTCAATATCGCATATCTAATACTCTCAGCATCGTCAAAATGATTGGACAAGAAATTAAAAAAAAAACTTCTTTTTTTTTCAATGTTTGTAAAATTACAATACTATATTGTAAAATTACAATACTATATTGTAAAATTACTTCAAAAAAAGCCATTATGTGTGTTGTAAAACTCAAGTGAGATATTGTAACTTTCCGAAACCGACTGATGAAAATTGTTTGTAAAATTACTAAACTATTCCATAATATTACTAATCTAACAGAGCTTCATATGTTTTGTAAAATTACAAAACTTACAATGTAAAATAAAAACTAACTCTCGAAAAACATTTTGCATTATTACTATAACTACTTTATAATATTCCAAGGCAAATACAGTGAAAAATGTTTTGTAAAATTACGATAGAAATGTTTAACAGTAGGTATTGCAATTTTACAACACGTATGATCTCTTAAAAGTATCGTATTAAAACAGTAAAACATTGTGATTTTACAAATAATTTCCAATTAAATTGTTTTCGGAAATTACAACATTCGGTGTGTAAAATTTACAAACCTTTTTTTATTATCTGTTTAGTAAGATTAGTACTTTTGTATTGCAATTTTCCAAAACAAAAATTGTAAGAAATGTGTTGTAAAATTGCAACACTGGTTTTATTAAATCACAAAACTGCATTGGCAATTGACTTCCAACACATTTCTTGCAAAATTACCATAGAAATTTTTAACAGTGTAAATTATGTGGAATGAGAACCATATTTTCAACATTTCTTGACTCCATTAAAATTGTCAAGGCTATCAAATTATTGGAAGAAATAATCAAACTATAAAGTTTAAGGTCATAAATTAAATCTTATTAGTCAAGCTTTAAAATACTTTTTACAACAATTATCTATGAGTTTGAGTTTTGAAGTTATATGGACTTTAAAAGTGATTGAAAACAAATTTTTTCGAAAAATCGTTAAAATTTCAAACAGCCATAACTTCTTAACTAATCGACCGATTCAGCCCATCTTCGAACCGTGGTAATTACACAGAAAATAAGTGTAGAAAATTTCATGAAGATCGGATAAGAACTGTAGACGCAATCGTGTCCTCAAAAGCCCGTTATATTACATAAATATATATACATATATATATATTTATATGTTTACCATTTTTATATAGTGGAAACCTAAACATGCAAACATGCAAATAACCTTCTCAATAAGACAATTTATAGATAAATTGAGAAAAATATAGATAGCCCGAACTGGGAATCGAACCCAGACCAATTCGGTATCGCGCCGAGTGCTCTACCAGTTAAGCTATCTGGCCCTATACTATATTCCGTTCAATTTGATCTATAACTTATTGAGCCACACCGTCAATCGTTCGGTAATACACCATTTCTATATATAGTGGAAACCTAAACATGCAAACATGCAATAAATTATATACACTAATGCAAAAAATTAAAGAAGCAGAAAAATTTTATAAATTTTTTAGTGATTTTTGGAAGGCTGTAACTTGATGAAAAATGATCGTATCGAGATTTTAAAAAAAGCGTTTTACAGCTTGAAATCTCTAGTTTTGGTGCATTTTTTTCAAAATTTTTTAAAAGCTCCGGTTATTACGCAAACATGAGAAATACCGCGAGACAAAAAATTTCTAAATTGTTTTTTTTTTGCGAAGAGCCCACGGACCGCGAAAAAATTCTTTTAACTAAACGAATGCATAGTTCGTTTAGCAAATTTATTCAGCTTCAATTTGGTTTTTTTTTTAACTTCGTAGGACGATTTGTCGCAGAGATATCAGCCTTCAAACAGAAAATGATCTTTTTGGCTTTGATCATCGATATTTCAGGTACCAATAATCGCACAGAAAGTTGAAGGGCGGCGGTGAAAACTTAAATAAATTCCCTACAAGACCCTGTCATCATTTTTTGGAAAAAAAATTTTTTTTTTATTTTTAACATCCATTAAAAGTAAGTACTAAAAAATGACTTTTTTTGGTTTTTTAGTAAATCATCCGCTACTCTGCAAATATCGATAAAAAAAGTAATGTTGCCAGGGACTTTTTTAGCTTAATGTACCCCCAAGACCCCTGTAAATTTTTAAATTGATCTATCGAACCGTTTTTTGGGAATCATCGATCAAAGTTGAGCTAAACAATTAAAGGAGCAAGTTTTGTTCCTTTAATTGTGTAATCATAATCAAAATGAAAAAAAATTTTTTTTTCGACTTTTCTCAAATTTTTGCGTTGGTAACTCAGCAAATGCAAGGAAATGACAAAAAAAATTTCCAAAAAATGTCAAAGAAATCGAAGAAAAAAAAAAATTGAAACTTGTTTTTTGTGTCCTAAATTATTTTTTTGACATTTTTTGGAAATTTATTATTTTTTTTGTCATTTCCTTGCATTTGCTGAGTTACCAACGCAAAAATTTGAGAAAAGTCGAAAAAAAAAATTTTTTTCATTTTGATTATGATTACACAATTAAAGGAACAAAACTTGCTCCTTTAATTGTTTAGCTCAACTTTGATCGATGATTCCCAAAAAACGGTTCGATAGATCAATTTAAAAATTTACAGGGGTCTTGGGGGTACATTAAGCTAAAAAAGTCCCTGGCAACATTATTTTTTTTATCGATGTTTGCAGAGTAGCGGATGATTTACTAAAAAACCAAAAAAAGTCATTTTTTAGTACTTACTTTTAATGGATGTTAAAAATAAAAAAAAAATTTTTTTCCAAAAAATGATGACAGGGTCTTGTAGGGAATTTATTTAAGTTTTCACCGCCGCCCTTCAACTTTCTGTGCGATCATTGGTACCTGAAATATCGATGATCAAAGCCAAAAGGATCATTTTCTGTTTGAAGGCTGATATCTCTGCGACAAATCGTCCTACGAGGTTGAAAAAAACCAAATCGAAGCTGAATAAATTTTCTAAGCGAGTTATGCATTCGGTTAGTTAAAAGAATTTTTCCGCGATCCGTGGGCTCTTCGGAAAAAAAAAAATTAGAAATTTTTTGTCTCGCCGTATTTCTCATGGTTGCGTGATATCCGGAGCTTTCAAAAAATTTTCAAAAAAATGCACCAAAACTAGAGATTTCAAGCTGTAAAATGCTTTTTTTAAAATCTCGATATGATCATTTTTCACCAAGTTACAGCCTTCCAAAAATCACTAAAAAATTTATAAAATTTTTCTGCTCCTTTAATTTTTTGCATTAGTGTATATATATTCATACATATATAAATTTTTTAACGAATGGTATTTTTGAAATTTACTAACTAATTATGATAGTTTATGACGAAATTCCTTGAAAAATCGACCATGAGCACAAATACAATAGTTAGATTTTCAAAAAAATCTACCTAAAAGTATGAATTACACGAATCCAACACCACCTAACTAAAATGTAGTGTACCTGAGAATATGATTAAAAAAATCATTATTAATATTATTAATTTTATAAGCTTGGATACACCTCAATGGACGATTCAGTCTGTATCTTACCTTGATAGGACTGAATGATTTAGATTAGATTAAAATAGTTGATTTATACCTATAATTGAATTTCTTAGATAAGTCTTTGCCGTTGGGCAAGGTAATTCCTCTCCAGATGGTAGGACTTCAGCTCGTTCGCTCAAAGCAACAGTCAGAATCGCTTTTATATAATTAAAAATTTTCTTTTCGTCCTTCATACACAATAACTTTCTGAAACATGCAAGATAAAAAGTTTTTACTAATTTAGAAGTATTACTCAATAATTTCGCATATATATATGATTGTTTTCTTCATTTCATTTCATTGTTAGCAACAGTAAATATTTATTTCATTTGTTTAAAATATTAATTTATTTAATGCCGTAAGATGGACAGCGGAGTCAAAGTTGATATGTGCTACTTGCTTCTCGTTGTGGGCGAGATGCCAAAATTTCGATATCGGAAAATAATCATGGAAATGGATATGAAAATCTATGATTGTTTTCTTCATTTCATTTCATTGTTAGCAACAGTAAATATTTATTTCATTTGTTTAAAATACTAATTTTTTTATTTTTTTTTATGTATATATGTAGGGGAAGGAGGGGCAAAAGGGGGTACTTAAGGAAATACCAAGTTTTCGAGGACTCAAATACGCTAAATCTTTTTTTTTTTAATGATATTCAAAGTAAATAGAAGAAATTTTCAGTTACCGTTGAATAAAAAAAATTTTTCATTTCTGCGGGCAAAGTGGGGTACCCCCTAAAAAAGGTAAAAAAAAAACAATTTCTGGATTTTAAACGAGTTTGTTTAAGTTAAATTTTTTTGTAAGTAATTTACATGAAGAAAAATTATATTTTACATGTTTATTGGATATAAAAGAAGAAAAAATATTTTCAATAGTTTTTATCATAAAACAAACGTCCCGATGAAAAAAGATTTTGTCTAATCATATATGATCATGCATAATTGTCTATAAATGATCAGATCCAAAAATTGGCCAGATCTGATCATACATAACTTGATCTGTTTATACATGATCATATATGATTATATATAATCATGCATGAACGAATATAGTCATTTTTAGAATCTCATTTAGAATATCTGTAAATTATTAATTAAGTAGTTTAATTAGGATTTATTGTCTTCATCATTATAAATGTCAGTTAAAATTAAATAAAAAAAAAAATTTATTAACCATTGACTATTATTTTACTACGAGATATTATTTTACCAATTAAAGACCCACGTCGATGCTGTTTAACTTTGGTTATCGATGGTTTGTAGTCTGATCCTCTAGTCTGTTAAACACTTACATTTAAGAAACATTTGGCATTACTTAACTCAAATAATCAAATTGATATATCCTACGTAAATAACGCACCTAATGATGAATTTGGTTTTGTACATAAAATACAGTAGAATTCATTAGATACATATAATCAAATCTATTTATCTATAAACTTATAAATATTCGTATATCAATCGATATCGATTTATATTTTTAAATTGCTGCCGAAACCTTTGAATATTTTTTAAGTATTGGGGATTTAAGTTTGATTGATAGTTGACAGAATAACAATTTAATAACATTGATATTAAAAAATTGTCATATTATTATATATATATATATATATATATATATATATATATATATATATATATATATATATATATATATATATATATATATATATATATATATATATATATATATATATATATATATATATATTTATAGGTTTCATATCAATGAAGTCCGATCAGATTTAAACATACATAGACATATATAACTACATATAGGTTTATATCAGTCATGTCTGATCAGATCTAATTATACATAGGCCTATATCTAATTATATATGGGTTTGTATCAATCATGTCTGATCAGATCTAACTATACATAGACTTATATATAAATAGATCTGATCATATATAGACTTATGTATGATTATATATGGGGTTACAACAGCCTGTTATGATCATATCTAATTATATATAGACTCATATATAATCGGATCTGATCAGATCTAATTATATATAGACTTATATATAATCAGATCTGATCATATATAGACTTATATATGGGCTCATAACAGCCAGGTCTGATCAGATCTAATTATGTATGGGGTCATATATAATTATATATAATCATGCATGATTATATATAACTTCATATATGATTATATATAATCATATATGATTAGACAAAATCTTTTTTCATCGGGGTTATTAATATTTTTCAACTGACAATTGATTTTTGAAAAAGTTTACCAAAAAAAATTCAAAGTTACGCTTAATTATATTTACAGAAGTGATTTTGGAATGTTTAAAAACCATTTGAAATATAAAATTTTTTTTCATAAAATTTTGGGGGTACCCCGTTTTGCCTACCCGACCCCCTTTTGCCCCCTTTGCCTATATATATATATGTCAGAGATAAAAGAATAAAATAGGGTTTTCCAATGGGACGGAAAATTTCCAACAGTCGAGACTAGTTTCTACAATAACAATTAAATAAAATACACAGGATGGGTATAGTAAGACACAGAGGACAAGGTAGTAAGATAATGAGATTGTTGTCCTTCTTTGAATATTTTGACTAAAAGGTTTTCAATGACGAGTACAGAGTTTTTTTGACTAGTTGAGTCGGTCAGTTCTGATTGAGCATTCGTTGTGCGAGTTCAAGTTGTCCTTTCGACCGTGGATTCGTTCTCGAACCTAGTTTGCCGTAGTATTTGTAAATTGTTCGATCGGGTTTTATTTGAATATTATGGGACTGTCGTGTATTACAACTATTATAATTTCCTGTGTAATCAATTATTGCATTAATTAGTATTTAGTGTATTTTAATATTTGTGCGACACTATCTTCATCATATTACTTGTCTAAGTATCATTATTTGTGAACAATACTTTTAGTATTAAATCACTGTTTTGCATAGTTATTATTCGTTTACATTTTAAATAAAATTGAGAGATATTAATATTGAGACCAATACTCGGGATAACGCCCAAGCTTGTAATGACTTTCCGATATATATAGTCCGGGAGCCAGGTGCAAATTTCGTCAGTCATTTCCTCTCAAGCGATAATTAGAGGAATGCATGAGAGTGTTGTGTTATAAAGGTACGTGAACGTCAGCTTGGGTTCCGTGGGTGGGTTGAGCGGTGATAGCCTCCCACGCACGAAAAAAAAAAAAAATTATTTAGTCATTTCCTCCCACCTGAAAACACGTTAAATTGTTCGCTAATCCAACATCTTGAAGAAAGATAACAATCAGCTGACTGTAGCACGGTGGATTATACGTCAGCTAATCCCCGAACGCGAAAAAAAAATTTTCACTTTTAGTCATTTCCTCTCATCTAAAAATTTACCTGATGGTAGCTTATACACAACTATGAAGAAATATATCCGTCAGCTGGCTGTATCCCGGTGGAAAAACCGTCAGCTGACGAGGTTTCTCCCGACTTACCGCCAGCTGATTTTTTTTATTAATTACGGCAGAGTACTAAAAATCAGCTCATAAATTTTTATCTGGGAGGAAATGACGTATCTCGAATTATTGAGTGTTACACTCTAATTTTATGGGAATTCAATGATACGTAAACTTCAATAATGAATATCTCAAAAAATATCAATCTGAGTGATTCGGTGCTAAGGACCTGTTTTGTAGGAAATTAAATTTCCTATAAAGTTGTTCTTTACATTTTGTTTTTGTAGGTCTTGTTGTTTATGAGATAATGAGAGAAAAAACAAGAATTCTATGAAAAAACTCAGTTTAGCGGTCCGTACTACCCTACATGAATTACGACTTCGCGACAATGGGCATTTTTGTAGAGCAATTAATTCTGAGAAAATCCCGGCTTTGGACGAGATGATATCATAAAATTTTAAAAAATAAAAACCCAAGTTAACGTGTATTTTAAATGGGAAATCTTTACATGCTTTGGTCGAGTACTTAATATTAATATTAAGGGCTCAAACTCTTAGGGAATTTTTTGGGGGTATTTTCAACAGAATTTCGGGACGGGAGCGAGAATAAAAAATAGTCGCAAGAAAAAAAAACACCCTCATATAAATACTTAAAAACTAATAAGTATATATTTTATCTTATCTTTTTTTTTCTTTTTTTTTCTTTATCATATCTTAAAATCGATCAGAAGACTATTTTTTTTTAGAGCATGACATTAAAATAAAAAATAACTAGAAAACAATGCGGAATTCGAAAAACTTTATTCATGATAACTTCGAGGAAATGACTAAATATTTTTTTTTTTTTCGTGCGTGGGAGGCTATCACCGCTCAACCCACCCACGGAACCCAAGCTGACGTTCACGTACCTTTATAACACAACACTCTCATGCATTCCTCTAATTATCGCTTGAGAGGAAATGACTGACGAAATTTGCACCTGGCTCCCGGACTAATAGGGGAAGGTGGCCCAAAGCGGGTAGGTGCTTGTACGCCGACGCATGAAACGCAAGGGACAAGGTATGCATATGTCGAGGTTACCCGAGTACTGCCGAGTTTCGCTCAGTCCCAAACGAGCATTAATGAAGCGGTATGGCTTAATTACACGCAATTAAAAAAAAATTAATAATTTCTTAAAAAAATTAAAGGTATATATTTTCTGATTATTCAAAAACGAATACACTTATTGTATCGTTGAAAATTTTCTATTAATTTGAGCCCATTTAAGTTAAAATTGAGAGAAAAATATTAGCGTTTTGTTTTGAATTATTTGAGTTTAGCATCACTTGGATAAGAAACGTGTTCTCGGGCAAAGCGGCTAGGGCATAGCGGGTAGGGCAAAAACTGCTAAAGACTAATTAAAATAGTCTAAAATTATTTTTTACCGATACCTGGTGCGTACTGTACAGTAATACACCAAAATCTGCAAAAGACTGTGTTAAGGTTGAGCGAAGTATATGAGCCCTGAGAATTGTACCTAAATATGCGTATAGTATAACTCTATATAGTATTCGGTGCACTGCGTGCAATTGTTAGTTATTACTCACCTTTCCGAGTGAATGCCTCGTGCCTTAGTACTAATCTATTTTATACTTATCTATTATACACTTATATACATCTAAGCTTATACAATATATTATATTAATAAACGAATCATCCGCTTCGTTATTTAACCCTTTATTATCAGGTTATGGGCCCAGGTAACGCGTACACAAATTTCTTTTTGTTTGTTTGATTAAAAAAAAAAAAAAAAAAAAAACGGTGCGTTAGTGTTGTCGAGTCAGTGAAGACGCCAACTTGGGCGTGGTACATAGTAACAAGGCTGAGTTAGATAAGTTTTTGTGTTCATTAGTAAAATTGACAAAACTGTTAGAAATTAACAATGTCGGTTACGTTTAAAGTGGATCCATTAACAGCGGACAACTACAGATCGTGGAAAGCCCAAGTAAAGGGGTTACTTATGGGAAATGATTTGTGGAGACTTGTTATCGGAGAAGATAAGAAGCCAGCAGCTGGAGCTGATGCAATTAACACGTGGACAAAAAGAGACCGAAAGGCTATGTCTCAGCTACTGATTTCAATAGGCATGGACGAGGCAGCAGCGTACGATGATCTAGAAACTTCCATGGCGATTTGGAACAGGATCAAAGAGACGTACGAGTCGGGAGGACCAGCGCGAAAAGCGTTATTGCTGAAAAAGCTAACCCTTACGCGAATGCAGGAAGGTGAGGATGTGAAAAAACACATAATGGAAAACGGTGAAACGGTAAAAAGACTCAAAGAAGTAGGACTGGAGATTGTAAATGAAATGCTAGTTATCCTGTTACTAAACAGTCTACCAGATGAATATGAGGTATTTCGGACAGCAATCGAAACTCAGAAAGATTTTCCGACGTTTGATCAAGTCAAGGTTAAA
Source organism: Microplitis mediator (assembly GCF_029852145.1). Taxonomy (NCBI): domain Eukaryota; kingdom Metazoa; phylum Arthropoda; class Insecta; order Hymenoptera; family Braconidae; genus Microplitis; species Microplitis mediator. Next base: position 4,735,814 of record NC_079972.1, read on the forward strand.
ATTCTGGAATTTCATGAAGGACACTGTTCAAAGCCAGAAAATGGACAAGGAGCGCTGTATGCGAGAAATAATAAAAGCAAAGGAAAGCTACGGAAAAATGGCGGCAAGCAATGGAAAAACAACGCGCAAAGCTTTAAGCCGAAAAATGAAATAGAATGCTACAAATGCCATAGAAAAGGACACATTGCCAAGTACTGCGATCAATCGAGAAATGTCCAAAGTGCGCAAAACACTGAGGACAAGGGAGGCAAACCCAAAACATTACTGAGTACAACAGATGATGTCATGTATGTTAACAATGACGTCACATGGTGTGTCGATAGCGGGTGCACGAAGCACATGTGTAACGAAAGAAATGCTTTCAAAGAGTTCACGCGGACGAATTCTGAAGTTAATTTGGCAAATAATGAAAGTACACGTATTGTAGGAACTGGAAAAGTGCAGATTGTAGTGAACAATGGTAAAAGTACTGAAGAAATCAATTTGGAAAATGTAGCATATGTACCAGATCTTAGAACAAACTTATTGTCAGTTGCAAAGGCAACAGATCACGGTTATTCAGTGATATTTTAAAAATCGGATGCACTTATCATAGACAGTGATAACAACGTGTTATTACGCGCAAATCGTAGAGGAAATCTATATTTTGTGGACAAGTGTAAAGACAAGGCGAACAGTGTTGAAGTAAATAGTGAAAATAATAAAATCGACAAGTGGCATCAAAAATTGGGACACGTGAACGAAAGAGATGTAAAACTTATGGCGAAAGACGGTTTAGTTTACGGTTTAGATATTAAAAATAATGAAAAATTATCGGAATGTGAGATATGTATTCGAGAAAAACAGACGCGATTACCGTTTTCGAAAAGCATTGAAGGTCGAACGAGTGAATTATTGGAAATAGTACACTCTGATGTACGCGGACCAATGAGAAACGTGTCAGTTAATGGGAAACGATATTTCGTCACATTCATTGATGACCGATCAAGGTGGTGTGAAGTGTATTTTATTATAAATAAATCAGATGTATTTGACGCGTTCAAGATCTTCAAAAAGGAAGCAGAAAATCAAACAGGAAAGACAATAAAAGCATTACAGTCTGATAACGGTAAGGAGTACTGTAACAAAGAGTTTGATACTTTTCTTCGAGAACATGGGATACAACGCAGACTTTCTACGCCACACACGCCACAACAAAACGGCATCGCAGAAAGAAAAAATCGTACCTTGGTGGAGATGACGCGATGCATGATGCGTCAGGCAGGCTCCCCTCCCCATCTTTGGGCAGAAGCCGTAAATACATCAAATTACATTAGGAATAGATGTCCAACCACTGCATTAAATGGTGGGATTCCATTTACATTGTGGAAAGGAAAAATACCTACAGTGGCTTATTTTCAAGTATTTGGTGCGAAAGCATTTGTTTTAAACAAGACACAAGGTCGAGGAAAACTTGACTCAAGGTCAGAGCCCGGTATATTTGTGGGATACGCGCAAACATCTAAAGCATATCATATATATATGCTGAAAACAAGATCAGTTGTAATTTCTCGAGACGTAAAATTTGTCAACGTGTCAGGTTTTACTGGAGAATATAAAGAGATACTTGAAGAAAGTGGAAAAGAAAATTTCTCGATAGAGACAGAAGGTACGCCAAGAGAAGAAGAGCCAAAAATCGCAAAAATAGAATCGCGACAAACCCTCAAGCGAGCAGCAACACAGTCATGGAAACGTGTCGTACAGCCAGCCAAACGGGGCCGAGGACGGCCGAAAATAATTCGTACAGGATCGAAAGGAAGACCGCGAAAAACATATTCGAGTCCGACAGGTGAGGCAAGCGGAGAGAGCGAGGCGTTATCTGAAGAAGAGAGACGCGAAATACGAACTGATGTAGAAAGTATGGACACAAGTGATGAAGATGTATTCACAAACTTTGCGAATTTGACAATAACGGAGAACCCCACAACCTGGAAGCAGGCGAAGAACACAGCAGAAGCCGATCAGTGGAAAAAAGCGTTAGAGGATGAACTGTTGGCGCAAATTAAAAATAGTACGTGGGAGATCGCCAAACGACCAAAAGATCGTCACGTGATAGATAGTCGCTACGTATTTAGCACAAAATCAGATGGTCAAAATCTGAAAAAGAAAGTTCGTTTAGTCGCGAGAGGATGTTCGCAGAGACCTGGGGAAGATTTCCACGAAACGTTCTCCCCAGTCGTCAGGTCAACTTCTATAAGATTGATGGCGGCAGTTGCAGTGGAGTACGAGTTAGTCATTCACCAGATGGACATCGTAACAGCGTACCTGAATGGAGAATTAGAAGAGAGAGTATTCATGGAAGTGCCGGAATGTCTTAGTGAAATACTGGGAAAAATTAGTGCGGGAAAACCAGTAGGTTCAAGTGGTGTAAATGTCAGTGATTCGCGAATTATAAATACCACCAAAAGATGGTTAAAAATGTTAAATTCGAGTAGCGATAATGTGTGTGAGTTGAAAAAATCATTGTACGGTTTACGTCAATCGGGATTAAGGTGGCATAAGAAATTAGTTGAAAAACTAACTGAGTTAAATTTTAGAGCGTTACCACAAGATCCGTGCATGTTTATGTCTGAAAAAGAAAATAGTATAATGTATATCGCAATTTATGTTGATGATATCTTGTGTGCTATGAATGATTATGAATGGTTGAGTAAAATAAAAGCTTCTTTGTCAAGATCGTTTGAAACGAAGGATTTGGGTGAAATTAATAAGTGTTTAGAAATTGAGTTTTCACGAGACGATGAGTCACGCGTATATCTTAGACAAAGACACTACGTCGAGTCAATATTAAAGCGTTTTGGTATGAGTGAGTGCGAACCCATTGGGGCACCAATAGAAACAAATTGTAAGTTAGCAAAACCCGAGTGCGTGGATGAGAGTGAAATGAAAAAATATCCGTATCAATGCCTGATTGGTGCGTTAACTTATTTGGCAATTACGACAAGGCCAGATATTACATACGCGGTAAATTATTTAAGCCAATTTAATACAGGGTACAGTTCAGAACATTGGAAAGCAGCGAAAAGAGTATTGCGTTATTTAAAGGGCACGATCGAATGCGGATTAACGTTTGAGAAAACTGGATTGAGTTTGTTTGGCATAGTAGATGCAGATTGGGCAGGAAACGTTGTAGATCGTCGGTCATACTCAGGGTACGGGTTTATTTTAGCGGGATCATTGATAAGTTGGGAAGCAAGGAAACAAAAAACAATAGCTTTATCCAGCACTGAAGCTGAATATATAGCAATATCAGAAGCAACGAAAGAAGCACTATATTTACGCGGTTTGTTATGTGAAATGAAAGTTTTAGATGAGAATGAAACTATAAAGTTATTTAATGATAATCAAGGCGCAATTAAATTAGTCCAAAACAACGCGTATCATTCCCGAACGAAACATATAGATGTGAGACATCATTTTGTGAGAGATGTTTATAATAAAGAGATTATTGATTTGGAATATTTGTGTAGCGAAAAAATGCCAGCCGATGTATTTACAAAAGGGCTAAGCATGCCAAATCACTGGAAATGTTTAAATAGTATGGGTGTAGAATGCGATGAAGAGTGATGACATTCATACGCTCATCACTTCGAGAGGGGATGTTAAGGTTGTATATGAGCCCTGAGAATCGTACCTAAATATGTGTATAGTATAACTCTATATAGTATTCGGTGCACTGCGTGCAATTGTTAGTTATCACTCACCTTTCCGAGTGAATGCCTCGTGCCTTAGTACTAATCTATTTTATACTTATCTATTATACACTTATATACATCTAAGCTTATACAATATATTATATTAATAAACGAATCATCCGCTTCGTTATTTAACCCTTCATTATCAAACTGAATAATTAGTCGAATATTATTATTTATATAATTAACAAAAAAATTTAATTACAAGTTACCGATTAAATAGTCATTTATATTGAAGTATTGCTATATTTTATGAGTTAGTCGTTTAAGTTATTAAAGACTGATTAAATGAAGCTAAAATTATTATTTAAATATCTAAAATAAGCATACTTCCCTTAATTGTAGTGCCAACCCGCTTTGCCCGAACGGATTACCCGCTTTAGCCCCCCCCCCCCTAGGGCAAAGCGGTTTTTGGGAGTGTTTTTTAATTTTAATAATAAATCATCAATTAATACAAATTTATATAATATTGCTTATTGATTTTAAAGTTCGATAAATCCTCTATCAAAAAAAAAAATAAATCATTATTGTTATCATACAAATACTAAATTTTCTCGGCTCTTAACGTTAACATACCCGCTTTAGGCCACCTTCCCCTATATATTAGTATAGATTATATGTATTGTATGTAACGATGACTCTTTAGGATTAGATTGAAACAATCACTGCCTAAATCACTACACATACCAAAGAGTGCAACGTTGATTTTCGAAAGATTCGGGAAGTTATTGTTTTCACCCCGATGTGCGAAATTTTATCAGATGTCGACGTTTTGAGGTCCTAGGAAGCTATTTTGACTATTTTCTGAATGATGTCCGAGTGTCTATATGTATGCGTGCGTGTGTGTGTGTGTGTGTGTGTGTGTGTGTGTGTGTGTGTGTGTGTGTGTGTGTGTGTGTGTGTGTGTGTGTGTGTGTGTGTGTGTGTGTGTGTGTGTGTGTGTGTGTGTCTGTGTGTGAGTGTGTGTCTCTGTCTGGCTGTGTGTGTGTGTGCGCGTGTGTGTGTGTGTGTGTGATCAGTCTATAACTTTGTAACTAATGATCCAATTTGGATGGTTAAGGCGGAAATCGAAAGAGCTTGTTGGCCATTAACTTTTCAGAGAATTTCAGATCATTTGATTAAGTGAACTCGAAAATATTGGTGAATTCCGAAAAAAAAATTTTTTTTTAGTTTTTTATTGATTTCTCAGAAACGACTCTAACGATCGACTTCAAAATCTAATCAGCTCTAGAACTTAATAACACGCGTCGATTTCTGCCTTAGCCATCTCAATCGGACAATTCGTTCGAGAGTTATCGCGGAAGAAACAAATGGTAAAAAACGGTTTTTTGCGAATAACTTTGAAACTGAACTAAACAATTCCAAAATCTGATCAGCTTTAGAATTTATTAAAACGCGTCGATTGCCACCTCAACCATCAAAATCGGGTCATTTGTCTAAGAGATATGGTGGGAGAAAGAAACGACAAAAAAACTGTTTTTTGCGAATAACTTTGAAAAAACTGAACCAAACAATTCCAGAATCTGATCAACTCTAGAATTTATTAAAACGTGTTGATTGCTATCGCTGCCATCACAATCGGATCATTTGTCTAAAAGATATCACGGGAGAAAGAAACAATAATAAACGGTTTTTTCCAAATATCTTTGAAACGACTGAACCAATCGATTTCAAATTTCAATCAGCTCTAGAATTCAACGAAACGCGACGATTGTAACATTAAACGTTTGAATCGGTTGATTTGTTCAAAAGACATCGGCGTCAAAATGTTGAAAAAATAACATTTTATGTTATTTTCTACGGATAAGTCATAATATAATGTACTAGAATTCGTCCAAAATCATACCAACTCTTCATTTTTATGGTCTCTTTCGATCCCCATATAATTTCCCGATGAAAAAAGATTTCGTCTAACCATATATGATCATGAATAATTGTTTATATATGATCAGATCCAAAAATTGGCCAGGTCTGATCATACATAACTTGATCTGTTTATATACGAACAGATATGATTATATATAACCATGCATGAACGAATATAGTCATTTTTAGAATCTCATTTAGAATATCTGTAAATTATTAATTAAGTAAATTAATTAGAATTTATTGTCTTTATCAATATAAATGTCGGTTATAATTAAATAATAAAAAAAAAAAATCATTGTCCGTTGACTACTATTTTACTACCAGGTCACCCGTCCAATTACTGTCCCACGTCGATGCTGCTCAACTTTGGTTATCGATGGATTGTAGTCTGATCCTCTAGTCTGTTCTACACTTATAATTAAGGAAAGTTTATGGCATTACTTAACTCAAATAATCAAATTGATACTTTATACGTTTAAATTGCTGCCGAAACCTTTGAACATTATTTGAGTATTGGGGATTTAAGTTTGATTGATAGTTGACAAAATAAAAATTCAATAACTTTGATATTAAAAAATTGTCATATTATTTAATATATATATATTTATTGGAACTATATAGATTATTAAATATTTATAGGTTTCATATCAATAAAGTTAACGTCAACCCTGCTTTGACATTTGACGACAGTAGAGCACTACCTCTCCGCTTCGCGCTCGAGGTGTGCAAAAGTCTGATCAGATTTAATCATACATAGACATATATAACTACATATAAGTTTATATCAGTCATGTCTGATCCGATCCAATCATATATAAGCTTATGCACGACTATACATGAATTTACATTAGCCATGTCTGATCAGATCTGATCATATATAGACTTGGATATGATTATATATGGGGTCATAACAGCCAGGTATGATCATATCTAATTATACATAGACTCGTATATAATCAGATCTGGTCAGATCTAATTATATATAGACATATATAATCAGATCTGATCATATATAAGTCTATATATAATTAGATATAATCATACCTAGCTGTTATAACCCCATATATAATCATATATAAGTCTATATATAATTAGATATAATCATACCTAGCTGTTATAACCCCATATATAATCATATATAAGTCTATACATACTTAGATCCGATTAGACATGGCTAATATAAATTCATGTATAGTCGTGCATAAGTTTATATATGATTAGATCTGATCAGACATGACTGATATAAACTTATATGTAGATATATATTTCTATGTATGATTAATTTGATCAGACTTTATTGATATATGAAACCTATAAATATTAATTATGTATATAGTTCCAATATATATATATATATATATATTAAATAATATGACAATTTTTTAATATCGAAGTTATTAAATTTTTATTCTGTCAACTATCAATCAAACTCAAAACCCCAATACTTAAAAAATGTTCAAAGGTTTCGGCAGCAATTTAAAAGTATGAAGTATCAATTTGATTATTTGAGTTAAGTAATGCCATAAACTTTTCTTAATTGTAAGGGTAGAACAGACTAAAGGATCAGACTACAATCCATCGATAACCAAAGTTAAGCAGCATCGACATGGGACATTAATTGGACGGGTAACCTCGTAGTAAAATAGTAGTCAACGGATAATAATTTTTTTTTTTTATTATTTAATTATAACCGACATTTATATTGATAAAGACAATAAATCCTAATTAAATTACTTAATTAATAATTTACAGATATTCTAAATGAGATTCTAAAAATGGCTATATTCGTTCATACATGGTTATATATAATCATATCTGTTCATATATAAACAGATCAAGTTATGTATGATCAGACCTGGCCAATTTTTGAATCTGATCATATATAGACAATTATGCATAATCATATATGATTAGACAAAATCTCTTTTCATCGGGAAGTTATATTTCAAAATTAAGGGGTTATATCCACTTGCGAGGCAGAAAAAACGCGTTTTTTTGTGAATTTTTTTCCAAGAGGCATTTTATTTTATACATTAATGGAAAAAATGTACTTAAACAGAATTTAATGTACTTTAACAATCAGCGGTTTATTTAAAAAAATATTGGATCCCCTAGCTCCTGTAGATGATCTGCGGAGAGACCTCCAAAAAAAGGTGCTTGGCGGTGAGCAAGATATCTCTGGTCCAAATTATCTGAAAACCAAAAACCAAAAATATTCAGTTTTGTAATAAATAAATACAGGTAATGATCGAAGGTCTAGTCAAAATTTTGATTTTTGACAAAATGGCGGCTGTTCAAAAAAAAAATTCAATTTTTCATGAAAATTTTTCACTTTGAAGTGGCTTAAAAAATCGAAATTATTGTCCAAAACCTTATTCCTTCGATCATTACCTGAAAAATATATCTAAGTAAGTCGTGTAAAAATTTCAAACCGATCGGTTTAGCGGTTTCGGAGAAATTTTGCTCACCGACTCTGAAAACACGGTTTTGAGATAAACGCGTTTAAAGTTTCGGCAACGATTTACACTAAATTAAAATTTTTTTTTCAACTTACATCGTGTCATCTATTCCAGCATCATAAGAGGAACCATCTGCTTCGTCGTTTGCCTCCAAAATGTTTAATTGTTGTTGTCTACGAGCCATTCTCCCTCGCGCGTCGACCCTTGCGCTATTGCGTCCGAAATTGAGATGCGCTCTGCGTCGTCTTTACTCGCGTAGGAATGAGCATTGGGTCCAAGTGATAATCCCATAGCACTCATATAACATTTACTTGAATTAATTAAACTTTACACACTGAGAAATACACAAACTGAGCACAAACACAACTTGTCTACGTGGAAATCACTTTTAACTGATGAATTCACATATTTTTAACTTAAAACTCCTCAACATAGGTTTCAGGTATAAACTAGACCTTCTGTATTATTATTTTAGGGTCCCAAACACAATATAAGTTGAGAAAAAAAGTATAGCGGCTACGAGAAATAGCTGCTACTCCGGCTCGCGCGCTGCCTACTTTCGAACGCTCGGAGACGTTCTTACTAATACGCTCATATCTCCGAAACTAATTGTCGGATCGATTTGAAATTTTCAGAGAATATTCTTGAATATATGTACATTCAAAAAATGACAAAAAAAAAATTCGATTTTTTGAAAATCACAAGTGGATATAACCCCTTAATATAAATGTTCAGAATAGATGTAAATAAATTACATCCATCCGATGAGCTAAAATTTTATCTATAAGATGGCCGATAGTGTGGACAGCTAGGCCGATAGAGGGGACATCAGGAATTGAAGTTATTTTCATTTATTATTCAATTTTTAATAAATATTTTTACATATATTTCTTTTCAATTTGAAGTTAAATGTATAAGCTTCCAGATTCTATCATTGTTTTATACATGAATTGGTTTTTTATATTTTAATTCTTAATTCGAAAAAAAACATCTGTCTATCGGTTGACCCTGCGGGCCAGCCCCGAAACTTCCCGCTGTTTTCGAGCTCCTCGAGGAGCTCGAAAACAATGTTGTGGATACATTTTCGAGCTCCTCGAGCTCGAAAATACTTTTGTGTGCCATTGTTTTCGAAAAAAACCGATTTTAGCATTTATTTCTCCCACGATATCTCAGGAACGAATTGACCGATTTTAAAGGTTGAGGCGGCAATCGGCGTATTTTATTAAGTTCTAGAGCTGATAAAAATTTGAAATTGTCTGGTTCACTTGTTTCGTAGATATTCGCAAAAAACCGTTTTTTACCATTTCTTTCTCCCACGATAACTCTCGAACGAATACTACGATTGAGATGGCTAAGGTGGCAATCGACGCATTTTATCAAGTTCAAGAGCTGATTAGATTTTGAAGTTGATCGTATGAGTCGTTTCTAAGAAATCAATAAAAAACTAAAAAAAAAAAAGTTTGGAAAATCCAAATGAGCATGCCTCAAGCGCGCGTGTCACACACGAATTATTTAGATTAAATGTTTACGTTACGATTTGTTAATTTTTTCATAAAGACTCCTATACTTTTTTTTTTTATTTTTTCTTACAGCTGTATCCAACCTCTGAAAAATTAGAAATTTGAACTGTGTGCTGCGCGTGCGCTTTTATTTTCACCAATCAGAAATCGGAGGCCGCAACATTTTAAGATATTCGATACTAAACAACTTCATGTTTAATCTCAGCCTCTAACCCGATGAAAGAAGATTTTATACAATTGTATAAATGTATAAAATTGTACAAATGAATAAAATTATATACAAAAAATGGCCCGATCCGATTGTATACAACTGTTTAAAAATGGTATACGATTCTATACAAAATGTATACATCTATATAATTATATACAATTTTATACAAATTATATACAATTCTATATAATTGAAATATATAGAATTGTATATAATTATACACTAATGAGAAAATTAAAGGAGCAGAAAAATTTTATAAATTTTTAGTGATTTTATGAAGGCTGTAACTTGGTGAAAAATGATCGAATCGAGATTTGAAAAAAATCATTTTATAGCTTAAAATCTCTAGTTTTGGTGCATTTTTTTCAAAATTTTTTAAAAGTTCCGGTTATCACGCAACCATGAGAAATACGGCGAGACAAAAAATTTCTAATTTTTTTTTTTTTCCGAAGAGCCCACGGATCGCGGAAAAATTCTTTTAACTAACCGAATGCATAACTCGATTAGAAAATTTATTCAGCTTCAATTTGGTTTTTTTTTTAACCTCGTAGGACGATTTGTCGCCGAGATATCAGCCTTCAAACAGAAAATGATCCTTTTGGCTTTGATCATCGATATTTCAGGTACCAATGATCGCACAGAAAGTTGAAGGACGGCAGTGAAAACTTGAATAAATTCCCTACAAGACCCTGTCATCATTTTTTGAAAAAAAAAATTTTTTTATTTTTAACATCCATTAGAAGTAAGTACAAAAAAATGACTTTTTTTGGTTTTTTAGTAAATCAACCGCTACTCTGCAAATATCGATAAAAAAAATAATGTTGCCAGGGACTTTTTTAGCTTAATGTACCCTCAAGACCCCTGTAAATTTTTAAGTTGATCTATCGAACCGTTTTTTGGGAATCATCGGTCAAAGTTTTGCTAAACAATTAAAGGAGCAAGTTTTGTTCCTTTAGTAGTGTAATCATAATCAAAATGAAGAATTATGTATTTTCTACTTTTCTCAAATTCTTGCATTAGTGACTCAGAAAATGCAAAAAAATGACAAAAAAAATAAAAAATTTCCAAAAAATGTAAAAAAAAAAATTTAGAACACAAAAAAAAAGTTTCAATTGCATTACTGTATAGAATTGTTTACAATTTGTATAGAATTGTATACAATTGGATCGGGCCATTTTTTCTATCCAATTATGTATAGTCTATTTATAATTATATATAGTCTATATATAATTGTATAAAATCTTTTTTCATCGGGAATTAAGATATTTAATTTAAAAAAATGACGGATCTAAATACAAAGAATTTGAGTATAATTGCCAGTCAAAAAATTTAATTACAGCTAAACGGTACTATATCCAGCTATGATTTTCAATACGCTCATTCCCTCTTATTTAATGTTTTTTTTTATATAAAAAAGTAATTAATGGGTAAAAAAAAAATTTTGATAAGCTCAGCGATCATTTTACTTTTCGAAAATATGCAATGAAATCTGCTTCAGATAAAAGTGATTATTACCAATAAAAATTACGTAATTTTAGTGGAGAAACAGTGCTAAACATAAAAAAATTTTATAAAATTTTTGTCAATACGTAATTGGACTCATCAGTAAAGCATTTTGACGTAATTAGTAACAGACTGCTTTTAAATATGAAAAGATTTAATTAAAAAAAGAAAAAGTAACTAACCACGTATTCGGAAAAAATCATGGTTTAGTATGCTACAGTTTCGTCCTAATCACGTTATTCTTAACGTACTCTGCTTTAGACTGTAATAACGCGTTCTGCAAAAATGAATTATACACATACGCAAAAATATACTACATACATAACGATATTACTAAGTAATTTTTTTTTAATTATTTACTTTCATTAATAAAGACGAATTTTCATAACATATTGTTTCATTTCATTTTTAACTACTTTCTAAACATGGATAAGTGAAAATAAGTGAATATTCACTAATTTCAAGGGCAAATCGAATTACTAATTTCAAAAAGTTCGAAAACATTTCACTGCAAAACTTGCTGAGCAAAGGTGTAGCTATCAGGGCCGCTTCCCTGATAGCCAAGTTGGCCGCAACTTGTTGGGAATTGACAATCTACTGCCGCAACCCGTCGCCAAGTTATCCGCAAAAGTTGGTATTTCCATAAGTTGACGGCAACTTTCCGAGAAACTTGTCGACAACTTTCAGCTTGTGTAACTGTTGCCGAAAACTTGTCTACAACCCGGGTCAAAAAATTAGATCTGTTTTAAAATAAATGATAAATTTAAATATTTTTTCTTTAATTCAAGTGTATAAATCGTATTTATTTTATATAGGAATTTAATCTGTTTTTGCCCTTACTATTCTTATCCAGGCCAATATCAGACTTAATTTCGTATGATATTTAGTCTGTTTTTAATCGCGTTTAGACTAAGAACTGACTTTTTTATTATAATTATTGGTCTGTGTTCAATTGTTTTTAAGGACAAAAACAGGACTTTTTTTTAATATAAATAATAATAATAATTATCTAGAATTATAAATTTATTGCACGCCTCGGAAGCGAAGCGGAGAGGTTGTGCTTTATAACCAACCTGTCAAGGTCACACGATTTCCACTCATTAAAGTGCATATATTTTTTTTCTATTACTCTTACACATTATGAAAAACACATCAATATAAAGCTGAAACACTAATAAATAATCCTGATACTTTTTTTAATTTGTCTAACATGTATTAATGTAAAAAAAAGTTCATAAAAAAAATTTATCGTGGACGTCCATTAGTCTGTGGTTCAAAAAAACGGCGTGGTACGGATATCTCGAGAACGACTTGACGAAACTACTTAATTTTTTTTTCAAAATTTTCAGAAATAAGCAAAGAAGGTTCCTTTCGAAAATCACTACTGTAGGCCTTCTCGTTTTTTTAAAAATAAATCATTACGGTTAAAACCGGCAATCTTACATGTAAACAAACACACACTGCCGCCATTTTTCATTAGGAATGTTCTCCTTATTTATTTTTTTTTTTACTTTTATTACCGTATATTTACCATGGAAATTTCTATGGGAAAAGAGCGGGATATTCAATTTTATTCGAAATTTAACTTTTAAAAAAAAACATAACATGAGCGTTCGAGGCGTGCACTTTTGGATTTTCCAAATTTCTTTTTTAATTTTCTTGGTATTTGAAATATGCTAATGCGCTTCGGTAATAAGATGTCACACGGAGAAAAATGTTGGCTCGAAACCTGCCAATTTTTACAATGCTGTCGATTAAACTTGAAACAGGAAGTGAAGCATCCAAAAAATTATTCTGCTCTTATAAAAAATGATTATGCTGCATCACAATATTTACAACGCGTGAGAAACTTATCGATAAGCTTTGATATCAATTACTTTCATACATTATAATTATTTTGATGCAGCATAATAATTTTTTATAAGAGTATAGTAATTTTTTGGATGCTTTACTCACTGTTTCAAGTTTGGTCGACAGCATAATCAAAATTGGTAGGTTTTGAGCCAACATTATTCTCCGTGGCACAAGAATTTTGATGTTTTCGAATGCCAAAATATTTTCGATTTTATCCAGTAAATAAGAAAAATTTCTTGACATTTTAAGAGTTGTTTTAGCACTTTTAATCAATGCTATAAATATTTAGTCAAGACAACTAAAAATTAAGCTGTCAAATTTTCATTAACTGCTGACATTTTTAAACAAAAGATACTGAATAAATAGTAAACAAAATATAATCAATTCTGTAACTTAATTTTTTTTTTATAAATATTGCCCATAAATGAAAATTTTATGAGTCCACGATTTAATCTGGTTTTGTTCTTGTAAATTTTCAGAGCTAAAATTTTTTAAAGTTCAAGAATTAATCTAGTTTTGTCTGCCCGTAACGAAATTGTTTTTTAAAACACCAGGTTGAAAACAGCTTAAAATTTTTGTAAAAGATCAAAAACAGATCAAATAGTCCAATTAGACTAAAATCGGATTAAATTTTTCGATCCGGGTAGATCAAAAACAGATTAAAATTTTTATAGAAGTTCAATAACAGACCAAGTAGTCCAAATACAGTCCAGTTAGACTAAAATCAGATCAAATTTTTCGACCCGGGAAGTTGCTCAAAACTTGGTGACAGGTTGCGGCAGTAGATGGTCGCCAAGTTTATCAGCAACTTGTAGCCAACTTGTAGTCAACAGTTACACAAGCTAAAAGTTGTCGTCGAGTTGGTCGCAACTCAGGTACACCAACTTTCTGATCAGAAACTCTGGCTTTCAGGGTTACTTTTTATAATTAATTATTTAACTATTTATTTTTTTCTTTTTTTTGCTTACATTTAAGGAACTATTAAGCTAATTTATTATAATAGAAAATTATTATAGAAAATATTAAAAAATTCCCGCGGATAGAATGGAAATCTTTGCTAACGCCATCTAGCACGCTCCCATAGAAGAGGCAGGTCTTCACTAACTCTGTTTATATATTTTTTTTATATATGGCAGCCTGAGATGTAAATTTTTTAGCTTCGACAGTACACATTTTATTATTTTATAATCAAACGAATCGTAATAAAGTTGTGGATTTTTAATCAGTTTATCACAATGAATTTTCGGATATATTGAAATAAAATTTCAAATTAGTTTTGTTTTTCGAAAGTTATGGAGATTACAAGAAGCGTGTTACATGTACTTTACAGGATTTTTTTCTGAAAAATTCATTTTTTATCTAAATTGTGGGTTGGACCAGCTGCTTATTGTTTAGAAAAATGACCATTGATGTTTCCTTTTATTGTGGTATGAAGGCTGACCTACTTTAACCACTATATTATTATTTATTTTAAAAAACTCTGACGGAACCCATTTTTTTAATTTTTAGGCGAGAGTAGAGCATACCTAAGCTTGCGCTTAAGGCATGCAAAATCTGGGCATCGGTTGGCTCCCCGGGTCGAAAAAAAATCTTGATTATGACTTAAAATTTAAGTCAAATACCTTCAAATTTCACCTACGTTAATTTTTTTGGTCAGTGTAAAATTTCCATAACACTTGACTTAGATTTGACTTTTTCTGGCTTAGTTAGGATCGATTTAAGACAAAATAAGTCACGTTTAAGGGGGCGGGGTAGGGTTTTGAATGCGAAAAAAAAGCATATTTTTGTGATTTTTTCCCGGCGAGATGAGTAATATAATTTTATTAAACTTAATCACATATTATTGTACAACTTTTAAAGAATATCAGAAAAAATTTTCAACAAAAAATATTGATTAATAAGCTGGTGACGTTGAATCTTCGGAGGCGCCTCGAAAAAAAGTCGTTTTGCGGTGAACATCATAACTCGTTACCGGATCATCGGAAAAAAAATAATTGATATGCATTTTGAAGTTGATGTATTTCTCGAGGTAACCACGAAGAGTTTTTTTTTTTTTTTTTTTTTCGATTTTTCGCAGCACTTGGAAGTGAAAAACGCGATTTTAGCTAGGTATAAGAATCAGATATACCGGCCGGTCATTTGAAACGCTGTAACTCCGTTAGTTTTACTCGGATTGATTTAAAATTTGTACACAATATTCTTGACATATTGTTCATTCAGAAAAAAAATTAAAAAAAAAATTTTTTTTAAATAATTTTAAAACCCTACCCCCCCCCCCTTCCCCCTTAAGTCAAAACTGATTCAGTTTGACTCTATTTCTTTTAGATTTAAGACAAAAAAAGTCACATTCAAGTCAGAATTGCGTCGATTTTAATACATTTTACTTAGATTTAAGTTAAAAAAAGTTACATTTAAGTCAGAATAAAACAAAATTAGACAGTTACAACGCAATTTTAAAAAATACTTACAATTAGTAACATACAATTAATGATAGTAATAATTATTCGAGGTGTTTATGGTTTAGAATATTTTCGATTATTTTTAAATGGTATATTGTTTATATCAAAAAATTATAAAGAAACATTAAAAAATAATTCTTCTTATGTAGCATTTAAATACTTGAATGAAAAACGTTTTGGTCTTCTTCATTCTTTTATAAAAATTATTGATAAAATATGCGATTGTCAAAAAATTAGTAATTGTAAGTGCCTTGGCCATCAGTTTGCAATAATAACTCTTCTGCAAACAAAACCTTTTAAAGAGCCTGTCAGACTTCTCCAACTATCACACTTATATGAATTCATTGTAACTGAAAATGTATTTGCGATTCCTGTCGAAAATTTACTATCGGTATGTTTTTATATTAATACAGGTAATAAAACGTTTATTGCAGAATTGGTTAATCAATATGATAATGAATGATATTGTAAACAAGAGCTTATACAAATTCTTCAGGAACAGAATAAAAAAAAATCATTGCAATAAAAATTTTTTTTATAGTAATTTTAATTTGACCAGAAATAATTTTTTAAAAATTTGCTATAATTAAAATTGAGTTTTAATTTTAGATTAGTTTAATTAATAAATAACTATAAAAACCACATTCGATTTGACTTAATTTTTAAGTTAAAATTAGGTCAAATATAGAACTAGATTTCAAATCGATAACAAGTTGTTTTTTTAAGACAAAATAAGTCAAATTTAAGTCAATGAAATAATTTAAGCCAAAAAAAGTTAAATTAAAGGAAACTAAACAATTTAAGTCAAAAAAAGTCTAATCTCAGTCAAAAAAGTTAAAAAAAGTCAAGATTAAGTCAATATTAAGTCAAAAAAAGTTAAAATGTGGAATACAGTTGTCGGCATATCGACGACTTCAAAGAAAATTAAGTTAAATCAAGTCAAATTTAAGATTTTTTTTTGACCCGGGCCTGCAAGCCAGCCTCTAAACTTCCCGCTGTTTTCGAGCTCTAAGAGCTCGAAAAAATTAGTATAAATACATTTTCGAGCTCTTCGAGCTCAAAAATACCTTTGTTTCTCTTTTCTTATGAGCTTTTCAAGCTCAAAAAGGTTACGGTTTATGTTAAAATTTAAAAATTTAGAATCCAAAATAATGAATGAATGAGCGTTTTTTATATATTTATTTACAATTATGTGCAAAAATTAGCTCAAAAATAAGTATTTACGTGATACGTTGTATCTACATCGTGTAAGTATATCGTGATACCAGCGAATATGACGATTTTTGAGCAATTACTTTCAATGACTTATATAGAGAAGAGCATATTAGTTTTGAGTAATTATGCTCAGTAATTATGATGTTTTTCAATGGAAAAAGCAGATATAGATTTTACATTTATTATTCCGTCAACAATATCTCTGGAACGGATTATCTGATTGGGACGTTCTTGGCAGCAATCGAATGCTTTTATCGAGTTCTAGAGCTAATGAGATTTTGGAATTGATCGATTTGATAGTTTCCGAAATAATCACGAGAGATGAAAAAAAACGATTTTTTTCTATGCTTTCGTCGACGACATCTCTCGAACGGATTATCCGATTGGGACGGTTGAGGTGGCAATGGATTGCTTACATCGAGTTCTAGAGCTGATTCGATTTTGGAATTGAACGATTCGATAGTTTCCGAAATAATCACGAAAAATGAAAAAAAAACGATTTTTTTCTATGCTTTCGTCGACGATATTCCTCGAACGGATAATCCGATTGGGACGGTTGAGGTAGCAATCGGCGCGTTTTATTGAGGTCTAAAGCTGATAAAATTTTAGGAATGATTGGTTTAGTTGTTTCGACGATATTTGCAAAAAACCGTTTTCTATTTGAAAAAAAATAGTACTTATAGAAGGCCCACTACCGGACTGGGCTTAAAGTTGCAGAATGGATGGAAGTTCAAGATAGAAAATTTTCAAAAAAATCGAAAGACACATTTTTTTTTAAAAACACGGTTGAAAACTTAAAATTCAAAAATCTCGATTAACAACATTCCGTATATTTTTCTGCATTTTTTTGCTGTAAAGGCCATCTAAAAACGAAAGTTTTAAGAAAGAAAAACAATTCAATTTCGACCATTATTACGAAAGTTATGATCAAAAAACCATAAAAAGAGCGGTTTTTTAAAAAATTTGTTATTTTCTGAACCATTGATCAAAAAAATCTCAAAATATACCAGGGAGCCTCTTTTGAGGGGTACTAAAAAATAACAAAAAATTGAGTATATCGGAAAAATCAATTTTTGAAACCTTCCGATTTGGCGTGGAATGCCCCATACATTAAGTTATAGTTTTACATATATGTAATACTATACAATTGATTATATCTTAAATTTATAATAACTAAGTATAACAGGTTGTAACTCATTTATGAGATATTTTGCCACATTTATAGGACATATACACATGGCTATACTTTGTAATATACTTTAAAACTATACACTTTTTTCATGCGGGGAGAGAACAACACAAAGAGTAAACTAGAAAGCAAAGACGTATGTATCTTCCTGTCGTAGCTAGAATGTAACTATTAGCCATCAGCTCGTTACTGACAATTATGCCTTCGAATTGAGATTGTGTTGTATAATAGAACACAGAAAAAAAGGAAGTCTTGAACCAAGAAATAAAATGTCTTCGAAATTTTTTTCTTGAACCTAGCGAAATTCCTTACTTTATTGAAGTAAAAAATTATTTGGATCTAGAAATTATTTCCTTCGCGGAAGACAAAATTTTCTCATTCTGAAGCATAAATTCTTTAAACCAAGAAAAAACTTTCTTGGTCCAAAAAAATTTTTTGTTTGGTTCGAGAACATTTTTTTTTCAATTCAACAAATTTTTTTTTTGGCTGAAGATTGTTACGTTTTTGAGTCAAGAAAAAAGGTCTTGAGTTGAAACGAAAAAGTTTTTGAACCCTGAAAAATAATTTTTTAAACCAAATACAAACTTTCTTGGGCCAAGAAAGTTTGTTTTTAACTCGAGAAATTTTTTTCTTGTCTGAAGACTGTTACCGTATCAAGTCAAGAAACAATATCTTAAGCTAAAACAAAAAAGTTTTTGTACTGAGAAAAATAATTTTTTAAACCAAGAACAAACTTTCTTGGGCCAAGAGATTTTTTTTTGTCGCAAACAAAAAAAAATTTTTCAGCCAAGAAATTAATTTCTTTAACTGGGGTTATCAGATATTTTCAGCTGAGTTTTTTTCGGAAGCAAAATCTTTAAATATAAAATACAGACCGAACATTGCTGCACTACAGTATAATCTAGCGAAGTGCGCTTTAATTGTTTTATAATATTCGTTTGTTTACGAAACAAACTTGGCCAAAGTTTCCATTTACTGCACAAGTGCAACAAAGATAGTACCGTTTGAGGACTTGAGTGTAATAGAGAGAAAAGAGCAAACCCCTCTTAATGGAGCAAATAAATTTATCGTACTAAAAAAATTTTCTTTTTTTTCAATTTTTTTTTTTTTTTAACAATTTTTAACTTCCCGCTAAGAAAATCGACGATTTTCGAAAAATTGGGAAGTTATCGTTTTCACCCCGATTGGCGAAAATCGAAATTTCATCAGATGTCGACGTTTTGAGGTCCTAGGAAGCTATTCTGACTATTTTCTGAATGATGTCCAAGTGTCTGTATGTCTGTGTGTGTGAGTGTGTGTCTCTGTCTGGCTGTGTGTGTGTGTGTGACCGGTCTATAACTTTTTAACTAATGAACTGATTTGGATGGTTAAGGCGGCAATCGAAAGAGCTTGTTGGCCATCAACTTTTCTTGAAATTTCAGATCATTTGATCAAGTAGACTCGATAATATTAGCGAATTACGAAAAAAAAAATTTTTTTTTTTTAGTTTTTTATTGATTTCTTAGAAACGACTGATATGATCAACTTCAAAATCTAATCAGCTCTAGAACTTGATAAAATACGCCAATCGCCGCCTCAACCTTTTAAATCGGTCAATTCTTTCCTGAGATATCGTGGGAGAAATAAATGCTAAAATCGGTTTTTTTCGAAAACAATGGCACACCAAAGTATTTTCGAGCTCGAAGAGCTCGAAAATGTATCCACAACAATGTTTTCGAGCTCGAGGTGCTCGAAAACAGCGGGAAGTTTTGAGGCTGGCCTGCAGGGTCAACCGATAGACAGATTTTTTTTTTTGTTTAAATATTACAAACAATGCTGAGAAGCAAATAAATACTTTATCAGAATCATATAATAAGGGATAGGCAAGTTTCGCATTAAGTTAAACATTTAAAACAAATTGAGAAAAAACAATTATCGCTTACCGAAGGAATCGAACTAAGATCGATTCGACGTCACGCGAGAGCTCTACCAACTAAGCCATCCCAGCCTTTGCTAGGACACGTTTACTTTTCCCAAATATACTGAGCCACACTGGCCTTATGGTCAGTCACATTCTTACATCCTAAACACAGAATTAATATTAAAAATATTGTCGCCAATAATTTAGAAAAATGTTAGTTCCGACATTTTACCAAAACACTGAAGGGATCATATGAATCGTTCATAAATGAATTTTGACATAAAAATAAAAAAATTAAAAAAAAAAAAATTGAGAAATTGTTCAATATTGTTTAGTTAAAACCCGACTAGAAATTACTGTGGGAATGCCCACTGTGTGTATCTGGCCCCAATTGGGTCCCAATGGGGAATTCCCAAGAGGGAAATCCCCATAAGGGCCCAATCAGAACCCAATCGGGGAATCCCAAACAAAAACAAAATAATTTATGGTCGATATTTTCCAATTGGGGCCTAAGCGGGACCTAAATGGAAAAACCCAACGTGAAAATGAAAAAAATTAATGTAATTTTTCCCTACTGGGTTCTGTGTGGGGCCTAAGTGGGATATCCCAACGTAAAATTAAAAAAAATATTGTCATCTTCCCAATTGGGTTCTGTGTGGGACCCAAGTGGGATATCCCAACGTCGAAATGAAAAAAATTAATGTAATTTTTCCCTATTGGGTTCTGTGTGGGGCCTAAGTGGGATATCCCAACGTAAAATTCGAAAAAAATATTTTCATTTTTCCAATTGGATTCTGTGTAGGACCCAAGTGGGAAATCCCAACGTAAACTTTGAAAAAATATTGTAATTTTTCCCAATTGCGTTCTGTGTCGGGCCTAAGTGGGATATCCCGACGTAAAATTAAAAAAAATATTGTCATCTTCTCAATTGGGTTCTGTGTGGAACCCAAGTGGGATATCCCAACGTGGAAATGAAAAAAAGTAATTTAATTTTTCCCTATTGGGTTCTGTGTGGGGCCTAAGTGGGATATCCCAACGTAAAATTTAAAAAAATATTGTCATTTTCCCAATTGGGTTCTGTGTGGGACCCAAGTGGGAAATCCCAACGTGGTAATAAAAAAAATTAATGTAATTTTTCCCTATTGGGTTCTGTGTGGGGCCTAACTGGGATATCCCAACGTAAAATTAAAAAAAATATTGTCATCTTCCCAATTGGGTTCTGTGTGGGACCCAAGGGGGATATCCCAACGTAAAATTAAAAAAAATATTGTCATTTTTCCCCATAGGGCCTTGTGTGGGGCCTGAGTGGGAAATCCCGACGTTAAAAAAAAAACATTTTTTCACCTTTTCTAGGGGGTATCCCATTTTGGCCGTTTAAAATAAAAATTTTTTTTTTAACGGCAGTTGAAAACTCTTCTATACTCTCCGAATATTATTTTTTGGTTTTTTCGTCTGTTATTCTTTGGTATCACAATAAATATGTTATTTACACTCACGCGATCACATACGTGGGTCAGCGCAGTGGATAACATCAAAGACTTTGAATCGGAAGGATGCAGGTTCGAGCCTAACAGCCGCCAGGATTTTTTCATTAATTTAAATCATGTAGACTTCTTCTAAATAATGCTCCTAGTACATTAAATTACAATTCGGATTTAATTACAATTATCTTTCTTTTTTTTCATTTTAATATTTTTTCTAACAGGGATGCCCTAGTGGAATCTCTTGGGGATTTCCCTATTGGAGCACAAGTGGGATTTCCCTATTGGGGCACAAGTGGGATTTCCCCATTGGGGCACAAGTGGGATTTCCCTATTGGGGCCCAATAGGTCTTTGCGTGACATCCCTATGTACGGCCCCAATTGGGAATCTCAACGGGGGCCCAAGTGGTCGCACCTAAAAATTTCTAGTCGGGTAATAATTCATTTATTATGATAATATAATTTAGTTATTTAATTTTTTATTTATTTAAAATAAAAATGTGGACTACAATCCATTTGCTGCGCTAATGTGAGAAAGAGAGAGAGAGTGGAGAATCTTCATTCCTTAGGGTGCGAATGAGAGACCACTTATGAGTGAATCCTAGAGAAAACTTTCTTGGTTTGAGACTCTAGTAATCTTGGTTTAAGATTTTTCGTGTGATTGGCCAGAAAAAGTACACTATACTCAAACCAAGAGTTTAAATTTTTTAAACCAACTCCCTTTATTTTTAGTTCGAGTTCGTACCGTTTATTGTTTCAAAACATCATAGTTCTTTAATTAAGTGTATAACTTTTTTGAACTAAATATTTGTATTTCTTGGTTTAAGTAAGTAACATACTTAGGTTAAAAAAAATCTTTATTATACTAAAAAATGCAAGTTTTAAAACAAGTAATTCTATTACTGGACCAAGTATGAAATATGTATTGGCTTAAGAATTTTTTTTCTTTATTCAAGATTTTAAATTCAAGAAATTATTTCACTTCGTTCAAGAAATTTCCGGTTTTCATTCCACCCGCTAAAAAATTTCTTGGTTGAAGAAAAATTTTCTTGAGTCAAGATTTTTTTTTTCTGTGAAAGAACTTCAATTATGTGCGGTGTTACAGCGATCGGTTTAGCTGTTTAAAAAAATCGATTTATGACCTAGATTTATTGGAGATTCCCGAGGCTATGGAAATTAATTTTCCTTTTGTTGAATAATATTTTGAATAAAATTCCATTTTTTAAAATACTAAAATTGATGCGAGGAAAGAAAATAAAGCTAAACGCTTATGCAGGGCATTAGAGTTACTTAATAATTTTCATCCGAGAAAGATAGAAATTTTCAATGAACGTTTTTATATACTGAAAACAAAAAAACTCATAGAAAAACTTTTCATAAATTACTTATTTTGATGTTTGAAAACACAAAGCAGCCGTTCTGTCCTACCTCTTTTCCCGATATTATTTTTTTATGATATTTTATAAGACATGTCTGATAATGAATCACATTAATTTATTAAAATGTAGGCATTGTGATAGAAAAAGTATGTGGCATGTAGCGGACGTCACATACGTTATCTTTCAACGGCAAATAAATCATCTGTTCTACTCAGTGGAATTCCTGACTCGTGAGCAGCCGTTGATCTCGCGTGCCAGAATTATCGCGATCGCCTCAATAATGTGTTTTTTTCTCTTGCACATTTTCTATCTCTGTTGCTCTTGTATTCTTGTGAATGAGATAAAAAAAAATAAAAATAAAAAGTAAATAAATAAAAGACGATGATGAGTGTAATAAGAAAAAGAAGTGAAGCAACGAGTTAGTACTTGACTTCGATGTGCACCTATTGTCATTCTGAACGAATTAATTTTTTCATTGAGTTCATCGATATTAAAAATACGATAACAAACTTTTTGTTCATTCTCAGTGTTATGAAATTTGCTATGAAAAAAAGAAATTAAATTTTTAATAATTTAAAACTAAAACAATAGTTTTATTTTTATAATTTTTTATATTTAAAAAAAAAACAACATAATTAACATGCCATCAACAATAGTAATTGCCATTTATGATAATATTAGCTTGAATAAAATAACATAGAAAAAATACCAAAGAGAGGATTTATAATTATGACAATCACACTTGAAGACTTGTTACTTATCTTTTTACTTCTTATTGTCTTAATAAAATCCTTGGGACAAAGTCACTAAAAACGAATGTATCCATACATGTTGTCACACGATTACAACGAGTGACAATTACCACTCAAGCAGAAAAAAAAGAAGAATAAGTAAAAAG
Organism: Microplitis mediator; assembly: GCF_029852145.1. Classification (NCBI taxonomy): domain Eukaryota; kingdom Metazoa; phylum Arthropoda; class Insecta; order Hymenoptera; family Braconidae; genus Microplitis; species Microplitis mediator. Next base: position 4,759,485 of record NC_079972.1, read on the forward strand.
AAAGAAAAAAAAATGAATAATAACAAGTCGTGGTGCAGGAGAGGGGGTATCTCAGTGACAATCTCATATTGGCAAAATGGCTCACGTGGTAAACAATAAAGTAAAATATAGTAAACTCGAGCGATACGAGCAATATATGATCGAGCAAGCAGGTACAGTACTTTTCTCGCATTGCTGCTGGTGTTTTGGCTTCAACTTGTGTGTTATATTGCTAGAGGTTCGACTTGAGTGCTGGCATATAACACCAAGTCCCGGGAGACCGGTCGTTCGTATAAAACCACTGATGACTAGCGTCTCCGACCAGTTGGACTCACTTATGCCTCGCGAGAGTATCGGCGGTTCTCTATACATATATATATATATATATTCATATATACACACGTATCTAAATACAGTTGGAGTTTAGAGTTGCATCGAATTACTATTATTATTTGTATTCTGTTAATTCATTGTGTATTTCTCATCGATCGATAGATCGCTATCACAACACTCGCAATTCGTCAAGGTGAGATGAAAGTGTCAATGATAAAATCATGTTTTAGTGACGTTGTATGATAACGGGATCGGAATATATAACTGTGTGTAATGTACCTATCTCGCGTATATGTTTGTCAGATTGACAGATTAATAAATCTATATCAGTGACAGCGACTCTTTCGTGCTAGCAGTTTAAGTTCAGCTTACGTTTTGATAAATATGTTTATATACAGGTAAATTTTTATTTTTACAATTATAAAATCTTAAATATTGGGCAATCTAAATTTTACGAGTCAGATTTTCTGTTTTTTCAGTATTCAATTCAAATCGTTAAACATCAACATAAACAAAAAAAAAAATAAACAGAATTTTAGCAGCATTAAATAGTTATTTTTTATATTGAATAATTTATCATGATATAGGTTGATTAAATTTAATTTGATTACGATGCTATAATTTAGTTGTTAATTTGTTTTAAACAAGTATTTTCATTAGTTTTTATGTAATATATATATATATATATATATATATATAGATATAAATTTATAATTTTTTTCATAGTGTAATAAAAAAGTTAATTTAAAAAAAAATTATGTTTCTGGTAATTTAGGAATTTTATCTATATTTTGTGTTCATTTCCTGTTTTTTTGTATAACATCGTTGGCTTTGATGGCATCAAGCAATCGCACCTTAGGTAGTATCGCAAGTTTAAACGTCGTTGTGACGACCGTCGTCTCGATTTTTGCTGCTGGAAAACATCTTCAATAAAACGACGTAATAATATTGAGGGTATTACGTTCAAACTTAATGTTTTTTTTTTTTTTCGTTATAATATCACTTATTTTGTTAGTTAATAGTTATCAAGATAAATTATATTGTAAGATATTTTTAGAATAACTATTAACATAAATTACTCAGAAATTAAAGAATTCTATTTACACTCTTAATCTCAGCATTAATTTTAATGAGAAAACAAAAAAAAAAAATTGACCTCAACGACTCCATTCCTAGTTTTCTTAATTATTGTTGAATGTAATCTATAAAAAAGATGAAAAAATAGAACGTCATTATTGATTTTTTTTTCATTCTTTAAGTAAATTATCGTTGATATTTTGGGTCAAGATGATAACTTTATAAAAAATTTGTTTTCCCTTTCTTTTATATTTAAACGAAAAAATTAAATTGATTTCCAAGTGAATATTCAAAGAGAATTTGTGCACTAAATGTGTGTACACACAAAGACTTTATTGACGATTTATACTAATTCTCATTGTAATTGGGTAGCTAGGAAATTTACATGGGAAACTGAATTGGAATGTGAATTCGTAACAAATTGCTTCACCTCATTTGTGGCTATATCCAGCTAATAGACAATTAAAGTTTTTCCGAAATCCCTCCCTATATACAGTGTCTGGTTCATTCGAAAATACATTGTTTTTTAACTGCATATGCAACCACGTTCAATTTATTTTTTTTTTTTTTTGTAGAATAAATCTCTAGGCAAAAATGTTTATTTCATTTCTTTTTATTGTATAGTAAAAATATTCTAAAGAATTTTGAATTTACCATGCAAACGTTCAGTTTCTAATAATAATACATATACATTCTATTAAATTAAACAATAAAAAATGAAATAACGAATATATATATGCATATGTGTGTGTGTATATGAGATTCATCTCTATTTTTGAAATTATTTTGAATTATTTTGTTTGCCGAAAACTGCGTCATCTTTATTTTTACTCAGCAAATTATAATAATTGGGATAGACTGGATACACATATATATATATATATATATATATATATATATATATATATATGGATATAATTCATTTTTGAGCTTTAAAACGTTTGAATAAACTAATTATTAGTACGGAACTAATACAATAATGAGTAATTAAATTAAAATGATAACTATAATTTTAAAATTAATTGAATGATTGAGAGATATTAGAGAATAGTATTTGATGACAAAAATATGGACACAAATGCAAGACAATATATCGCATGAATATTTTCTTGCATGATGATAGTCAACATTATTACCATATATGTACGAAGTGATGCAGTATATATGAGAAGCTTGAAGAGAGATTGGTCAGAAAGGCGCCTCGCATACTCGCTTCGAACAAATTAACGGGCTTCCGTTTTGGCCTCGACACCGAAGGTCTGCGGCCTCCTCAAATGACGAAGGAGAAAGATAAGGAATTAAGTATCGATCGTCTCAAGAAAATTGTATTCATTTGCATATTAGGAATTTATTTTCAAAACAATTATGTACCGTTGGATACAACGGATCAAAATATATAACAATGGTTAAAATTTGCACTCGAATATTAATAAGCTCAATGAAAAATCCAGGTTCCTATATGAATATGTCAATTAATGGGTTAATAAAATATTTTAAAAGAAAAAAAGTTTTTTAACCTCCCGCTATGAAAATTGAAAATTTCCACAAGAAATGGAAATTATTGGTTTCGGCCCGATTTTCGAAAATCAAGTTTTCATCGAGTGTCGACGTTTTGAGGTTCTGGGAAGCTAACCATATTCGGAATGATGCCCAAGTGTCTGTATGTGTGTGTGTGTGTGTGTGTGTGTGTGTGTGTGTGTGTGTGTGTGTGTGTGTGTTAAGGGTGGGCCAAAACAAATGATCGATTCGCGAAAATCGAAATTTCATCAGATACCGACGTTCTGAGGTCCTAGGAAGCTATTCTGACTATTTTCAGAATGATGTCCGAGTGTCTGTATGTATCTATGTGTGTGTGTAACCGGCTTATAACTTTTTTACTAATAAACTGATTCGGATGGTTAAGGCGGCAATCGAAAGAGCTTGTTGGCCAGGAATTATAGTAGAAAGTAAAAAATCGGTCGATCGGTTGACCCTACAAGCCAGCCCTAAAACTTCCCGCTCCTGGAGCTCAAAAATACTTTTGTATGCCATTATTTTCGAAAAAAAAAAACGTTTTTTACCATTTTTTCTCCAACGATATCTCTCAACCGAATTGACTGATTGAGACGGTTAAGCTCTCAATCGGCGCGTTTTATTGAGTTCTAAAGCTGATTAGCCTAAGATCAATGTTGAACGTGTACTTGACGCAACTTTTTTACAGAGAATCGGTTTTTGGGGATGATGTTTATTTTCTCAGTGTGCAATATTAACGTACTTAAAATAAAAATTGACAACTTATTCATCGTAAATTGAAATAAGATTTATAAAATATTAAAAGATGCTCTTGAACATGTTGGGAGTATTTGCGAAATGAATTTACCAACCCTGCTTAAATATGACATTAAAAATGATGAAACCATCAAGAAGATGTTTTCAGGGCAAGAAAAACGTGATAGTGTAGAGCTCAAAAAGAAATAGTAAAAATAACATATTTAAAAGAAATAAAACTGAATTTAAACCTATTAAGAAAATTACGTCAAAAAAATCATTGATGAAAGGTAAAATCTCAATATTAAGCTTTAAGTAGATCTACTAAAGTTTATAATTAACCAATATTTATATTAATAATCGAATCTAACATCAGAAAAAATGTAAAATATGAAATTTGATAAAAGCAATTTTACTAGCCGAATAAAAAAATGAGCACATAACAGTTTTTTTAAGGAAAAAATCTCAGCTTTCCAATGAAAATATCCATTTTTTATTTTAAGTTACAGAAGACCTTTTAAAATTCGATTAAAGTAGAAAAAACGATTTTTATGACTGTGCGGTGCTTGATACACCTAATTTGATATTTTTTTCTGAAAGCTGAGATTTTATCCCACACAATATGTAATTGTCACAATGTGCATATTTTTTGTTTAAACAAAATTAAATAAAATATAAACTTTCTATGATTAAAAAACTTTAATTCTTAACTTTTTTGAGGATGATGATACATTTTTAACACAAATATATCCTAGGCTATCGACAATAGGTGAGAAAGGGTGCACTGCTTGTGTTTCTTTCACCGTATTTGACTCCATGATGAAACAGAGTCTTAAATTTCAAATTAAACCCTGGTTCATACTTTTTCGACCTTATTTAAGGCGTGCTAGGATGAAATAGAGTTTTAAACTTCAAACTAAACTCTAGTTCACTCCTCCTTACCCGAATTTCAGGCGAGTTAGGTTGAAAAAGGTTTTAAAATCGAGGTGGCAAACACCCACCTCAAAAGGTTCAGGCGCTACAAGGCTCAGATGGGGTTTTAATATTTTGACTCGGGCGATCAGTATTTCACTAATATCAGAGGTATCAACCTAATACGAGATTTAAAAAAATTATGGATAAAACAATCAGTTTCATAATCTTTAAAAAAAAAAAAAAAAATGGTCAAATGCTGAGTACATTAGTTTGATCGTAGTAGCAAATATGGAAACAAAAAAATTGAATGTATTACTTCAAATTTTGAAAACATTATAATTGCCGTATAGAAATGATTACTACAATATAATAAAATTCCAACAATAAAACGTGACGCAGTGTAAATAATTATTATGATACCGTCACAGCATTCAGGTTATATATATATAACTTTATCGTTTAGGAATTTAAACAACGAATATTTATGAAATGAGTTACGTCTTCCATGCTAATAACCTTGCTATGGATTTGTTGTTTATTCATAATCAAAATTCTGTATTATATTTAATATTGGAATTATGTTTATTCTGAAGTCAATTTATATCATAACAAATTTATTTTTATGAAGCTTTCAATATGGTGAGTTGTTTATTATTTAAATAACAGAGTTATTGTATCAAGGTCATATGATTATAAATAAAAATTTTTTTCTCAATATTTTTGTAAGAGGAATAACATAATGTTTTTTTTTTATAATTCTGATAAAAAATACAAATATATCGGATTTACTTTTTTAAAATTATATTTACATTAGTATTTCAATTAATTTTTTTTTTTTTTAAATATTTTTAATGTATTTTTGCAACACTATTGAATCATGTAAATCTATCGATAAATAAGATAAAATAACGTTTTAATAATTCATCTTATTTTTCAATTAATGAAAACATTTAATTTAATGAATTTAGTTTTAAATTTTTATGCTATGATTCATACCTTTGTTTTCTTTTTTAATCTTTACACAAAACAATATAATTTTTATTAACAGTATATAGAGTTAGAATTCTCACAGTCTACAATTTTTAATAGGGTGTTTGTATGTATACATATATTAAAGAACAGACAAAATGTATTTATTTTAGATAAGTAAAATGTATGTGTTATTTTAAATAACGAATACTAAATGTGTTAAGTATTTTAAGTACTTCATACTATATTATTGTGACTCATATGGGTTATAGTTTTGTTTATATAGTTATTAATAGAAGTATCAAATATTTAATTATTAATAATTCATTCCTGTATCACTTATACAATCATATATGCCCTGCATGCGATAATTAAAATGAACATTTTTTAAACAAGTTGCGTGCAATGAGTTTTGTTTAATCTGTTAGTGTAACTGTTATTATTTTTATGCCTTTATCATCAGTTTGCATGTATTATTCGTCGAAATTTGAAATAATATTTTATTTATTGCAAGTGGATCTTGCATTTTTATAAAGTAATACACTTACGCAAAAAACTAAAGGAACAGAAAAATTTTATAAATTTTTTAGTGATTTTGGGAAGGCTGTCACCTGGTGAAAAGTAATCGTATCGAGACTTAAAAAAAAAAGCATTTTATAGCTTGAAATCTCTAGTTTCGGTGCATTTTTTTTCAAAATTTTTGAAGAGCTCCGGCTATTGCGCAAACATGAGAAATACCGCAAGACAAAAAATTTCTAGAATTTTTTTTTTTTTTTTCGAAGAGCCTCGTCAGGATATTCTTATTAAAAAAATCTGTCTATCGGTTGACCCTGCGGGCCAGCCCCAAAACTTCCCGCTGTTTTCGAGCTCCTCGAGCTCGAAAACATTGTTGTGGATACATTTTCGAGCTCTTCGAGCTCGAAAATACTTTAGTGTGCCATTGTTTTAAAAAAAATACTTTAGTGTGCCAATGTTTTAAAAAAAAACCGATTTTAGCATTTCTTTCTCCCACGATATCTCAGGAATGAATTGACCGATTTTGATGGTTGCGGCGGCAATCGGCGTATTTTATTGAGTTCTAGAGCTGACAAAATTTTGAAATTGTTTGGTTCAGTTGTTTCGAAGATATTCGCAAAAAACTGTTTTTTACCATTTCTTTCTCCCGCGATAACTCTCGAACGAATTATCTGATTTTGATGATTGACGCGGCAATCGATGTATTTTATTGAATTCTAGAGCTGATTAGATTTTGAAGTTGATCGTATAAGTCGTTTCTGAGAAATCAATAAAAAACTAAAATAAAAAAAAATTTTTAATTCTTATTCTTTGTATAACTTGTAAACTACATGACCGATTTACCCCAAAATCTAATCAAGACTAAGTTTTGGTGAGCTCTTTCGATCACCACCAAGTACGTTCAAATCGGTTCATCCGTTCCAAAGATATCGTCGGACAAAAAAAAGTTCACACACACACACACACACACACGGACGGACGGACGTCCACCCGGGAATAGTCAGAATAGTTTCCTAGGACCTCAAAACGTCGACATCTGATGAAAACTTTTCCTTGTCAGGACCTCATCAGGATATCCCTATTCAAAAAAAAAGTTATTTGCCATCGGGTCAACCTGACAAGTTCCTGATCAGGACCTCGTCAGGATATCTCTATTAAAAAAAAAGTTATTTGCCGACGTGTCAACCTGACGAGTTCCTGATCAGGACCTTATCTGGATATCCTTATTCAAAAAATAGTTATCCCATCGCTTTAAATATTTCATTTACAGGCTAAAAATTAAATAAAGTACAAAAGAATATTATAAAAAAATCACGTCAATCATTGTAGCACAGATTTTTTACCTCTTCATCAGTTATTCTTTGACATCATAATGAATATTATATTTACACTTTCAAGATCACGTGTGTATGTTAGCTCAGTGGATAGTATCGAGGACTTTGAATCGAAAGGACGCAGGTTCGAGCCCATCAGTGATCAGGATTTTTTTATCAATAAAAAATATGTTTACTTCCTCTAATTAATGCTCTCAATACATTAGATAACATTCTCGATCGAATTAAAATTCTTTTATTTTTTTTTTGCAATTTAATATTTTTTTAAAAATAATTACTAATAAGGCAATCCTGATAAGGACGTGATGAGGATATCCTGATAAGGTCCTGATAAGGCAACCCCGATAAGGACCTCATGAATCTTAAGCGTTACATCCATATCAGGATCCTCGTCAGGATACCCTGATCGGGACCTTATTTGAAATAAGGTTAACCCGATAAGGACCTCGTCAGGCCCTTATGAAAAATTCTAGTCGAGTAGAATACATATATTTACTACTGTATATTATCCGATTACGACGTTTGAGGTGGCAATCGAGGCGTTTTATTGAGGTTTAGAGCTGATAAAATTTTGTGAATGATTGGTTCAGTCATTACGACGATATTCGCAAAAAACCGTTTTCTACTATTTCTTTCGTCGACGATATCTTTCGAACAGATTATCCGATTGAGACGTTTTTGACGGCAATCGAAAGCTTTTATCGAGTTCTAGAGCTGAATAGATTTTAGAATTGATCAATCTGACAGTTTTTAAAATATCCAAAAAAAACGAAAAAAAATTTTGTTTTTTTTCGTATTTCTTAAATATCTCAGAGTCTCTTCAACTAAATGATCTAAAATTGTCTGAAAATCTAAGTTCAGAAGGAATCTTCTGAATGCTGCAAGAACCATGTAAATCGGTTCATTCATTAAAAAGATATGAGAGGTTTACATCCACACACACACACATACACCCATACAGACATCTGTCTGAAAATGTCTAAATTGCATCCTCGCACCTTCAAATGTTGACATATGATGAAAACCCGATTTTTGAAAATCGGGGTGAAACCAACAGCTTCCCGAATTTTTTGAAAATCGTCGATGTTCTCAGCGGGAAGTTAAAAAAAATTTCCAAAAAATGTCAGAAAAAAAAATTTCGAACAAAAAAGAACAGTTTCAATTTTTTCTTTCTACGATTTTTTTTGAAAGTAAAGGATGAGAGTCAATCGAATGTCGACACTAGTTTGTATCATTAAATTTTATCCAAGATTTTTTACGGCTACACGGAAAAAAAATTCGACGAAAAATTCCAATATTACTATCGTAATCCTGGACTATACTTTTATTATCTGTAACATTCAAATATATGATACGAAAATTTACAGTTTTTAAAAGATTTTTTACTATTCACTATCGTAATTTCATTAAGAGTTTATTGTAATCAATTCAATAAGAAATATTACAATGTTACTATCGTAAATAGTAAAAGAATAAAAAATAAGATTTAATTATACTATTTATTCTTTTATTCTTCCTTTTAATTTACAGTGCTGCCTCTATGTTTTTACAATACAAGCTACAAAAATTACGATAGTTGGATTGTAAATTTTCTGAAATGGTATAGTATATGCCATCTGAAGCGTTTACGTATGAAAGACAAGTGTTGTCACAAACCATGATGTGATGCTTGTATGAGTGTATATATATATATATAAATACAAATGATGACATCTACTTTGTCTGTATTATTTGTGGTTCAACTATATATATTTATAAATCAGTTCATCTTTATCCACAGTGTAGTGCAGAAATAGAGGTTATTATTCATGACGTTTTTCGGACAATTGTAAATAAGAAATTTAAAATAAAAACTGTACTTTCGTCATTACAAACCTACATAGATTGTGGAATATAATAATTTGGTGGTGTAAGTATAATTATTATTATTCAATTTTTATTAAACTTAATATTCTGTGGGTATATCGTATGATCCTGAAGTTGGCAGATAATTAGTAATTTTCGGATTTTTTTTTTCACCAAAGAAATTACAAAAAAAAAAAAACTAAAAAAATACACATGTAGAAAATTTAAAAAACTATGGGTGCAATTTTTTTAAATATTTTTTTTTTAATTATTTATCGTCTAAAAAAAAATCCAAAAATTATTAGATATCTGCTAACTTCAGTATCATGTATATCGTTCGTTTTAAAATCATTTATCTGGACAAGAAGTTTATTTTTATAAACAATTTAGTAGTATTTTGTGGTCATAGGATAAATGATTCTAAATGAATGAAAATTTATTTTTTCTAATAAATTCAATTCTCCTAATTTTGTTACAGGATAATCTTCATTTGTCGACAATGAATAATTTTACCCGGCTTTGCGAGAGGTAAAACATTTCAATAACCTCAAATTATGGACATTCAACATTTCTTTATGATACTGAAGTTAGCAGACGCCTAATAATTTTTGGATTTTTTTAAAAATGATAAATTATAGAAAAAAAGTATTCGAAAAAATTGCACCTATGGTTTTTTTAATTTTCTACATGTGCGTATTTTGAATACAAATAAATGAGTTATTTATTCATAAATTTTATATATACCAAAAAAATATGTTTGAAAAAATATTAAATAAATGTTTTATTATTACTACTTCAACATGTTTTATTTTGATTTCGAGATTGTATTTTCCTTCTCAATTTAACTGTTAAAAAAAAAAAAAAAATTCCAAATGATAAATTTTTCTTTTTTATTAATTATAAGTTCTACTTTTTTAAGAAAATATATTTTACTCCATTGACTTCTAATTATTATTTTATATTTAAAGAAATTCTACATTACCGACTCATTCATTTTACGATAGTTGTATTAGAATTTATGTTAACACAACTTGTATAATTTACTCTATAGTATCTGATTTTTTCTTTCTGGTAGTAGTATAAATTATAAAATAAAAATTACGATAGTCTATTGTAAAAATTATTATTGAAAACTTATAGTCCAGCGTTACAATACTATATAATGAAAATTACGATAGTTAAATCGTAAAAAATCCGTGAATTTTTTTTCCGTGTATGCATTATCTGTGATTTTACTAAACATCAATTTCCTTTTTTTATTTTTTTTTTTCCCAATTAATGTAATAGACCTAATACTCGATTAGTGACTATAGTAGTATACCCGATCGGGTATTTGGCCGTTTAACTTTAAAGAAAAAATTGTTTACAAAAATATTATATGGCGAAAAAAATATAGCAAACTTTACTTAAAAAGATAAGTTAAAATTACTAAATTCATATTGTAAGCTTTAAACGCTATTGAAATTGTCTAATTTTTACCATCTTGAGAATTAAATTTTTAGTTATATTCAGTCATTTTTATTATTTAAATATAGAAATAAATGTAAACTGTATTAGTAAACTTAACTAATTGTTTAGTAAATTTTACTACATTGGAATGAAAATAAATAAAATTTAATTTTTATTACTTTTGCAACTTTTTATTGTTATTGTTAATACTTTGATTACTATTATTGTTAATATATTTTCGAGCTCGGAAATATTCTAGAATGCAATTGTTTTTTATGAGCTTTTCAGGCTCAAACAAGTAACGATATATGTTGAACTTTAAAAATTGAAGAATCGATAATCATTAATGAACAAGCGCTTTTAAATGTTTATTTTCGATTATGTTCAATAGAATAAATGTATTCAGGCAGAAATCAATGTAAGTGATCAACATAATGATAACGAACACGGAGAGAAATGTCAAGTAAATATGCCTATGCCACAGAGTAATAATTACATTACTCTATAGTTTGTATAATTAGTCACAGAAGAGCGGCGTGACACAAACTATACATGGAAAAAAATAAATAGTAAATGCAACATGATGCAGTCTTGATAAATAAACATGATGAAATCATGTTGCTTCCACATGATTTGTCATGTTTCGGCTACATGACAATCATGTTGCGGCAGCATGAGTAAATCATGGGGCAGCAACGTGATTTTCATGTAGCCTTAATAGCATAAAATTAAGCTGCAGCAAATAAATATTTATGCTTCAGAAAAATTATTTATTATCAAGCAACTAGATTTTTTCGGATTTATAATATTGCAGATGAAAATTAGAGTAAATTATCAAATTAAATCATTTGTAAATGATATTTTTGCTCAAGGGGTTAGGGGTAGTCAGGATTTTCAAATAATTGATTTTTTGCTTGATTGTTGCTTGATAATAAATAATTTTTCTTAAGCATAAATATTTAGTTGTTGCAGCCTAATTGTACGCTATTAAGGCTACATGAAAATCATGTTGCTGCCACATGATTGTCATGTAGCCGAAACATGACAAATCATGTTGCTGCCACATGATTTTCTCATGCTATCGCAACATGATTATCATGTAGCTGAAACATGACAAATCATGTGGATGCAACATGATTTCATCATGTATATTTACCAAGACTGCATCATGTTGCATTTACTATTTATTTTTTTCCGTGTAGAGTAATGTAATTATTACTCTGTGGCATAGGCATATTTACTTGACATTTCTCTCCGTGAAATTTGTTCATATTTATGTAGATTAAACAAAAATAATTATCAACCGCAAGGTTTATGTTTTGATGTTCAAATTTTGAACGTACAATTCAAAACTAACTACAACTAACTGAGAAAAAGAATAAATGTTGTCACAAGCAAATACGCTGTACTCTCTAAACATGAATAAGTGAAATAAGTGAATATTCACTAATTCTGAGTGCCAACCGAACCACTTTTTGAAATAAGTGGTTCGGTTTGCACTTGTAATTAGTAAATATTCACTTATTTCACTTATTCATGTTTAGAGAGTATCTGTTTGAAATTGGCAAACTTTACCCAGGCTACCGTGTCAAGCTTGTCGTACTCATTGTTGGCGTCCTAGGAGGGATGAAACAGTCTTTCGTGTCTGCACTGGCTAAAATACCAACTTGTTCATCGCAAGTTGAGTTTCTGGCGTCGCGGATGCAAAAAGCTTTAATTCTTGGATCCCTCCGTCTCCTAATGCAACGAAACTTGGCCTGCTGCGCATTCTGATTATCTTGTTGATAGAGCATCGCAGCAGTAATCGCTCAGGTGAGGCCCTCGGTAGAGTCGGACTACTGGGGATAACTCCCTGAGCATTTAACTTAGAAAAAAAAAATAAAAAAGAAATAAATAATAACAATAATAATAATAATAATATTAATCTGTTATTCTTGAAATCTATTGACAAAGTTGAACAATTACTGTGGTTAGTTAGTGAAAAGTCCGATGTTCGAAATCTCAATGTGGTAACTGACAATTAATAGTAATGGTTTTTGATTGGGGACTCAAAACGCTTTGGATAACTTTTATCAATTTATTGACTCATGGTGTAATTTTTCAGCATATTGTCTAATTAAAATGTATAAGATTTCCATCTCTTATTACAGCTTAAAATTTACAATAATTTAAGATTGCTCGGGTTTGAGATACATTTTTTTTTTACGGCTTTCTTTGTATCGAACTTTCTCCGTTGGTGACCTTTGCGTGTTAAGACCCTATTTTATTTCACGACTGTTAATTTTGAACTTTGCCGTAAGTTCACTGTTCGATATTCTTCAAATATATTTTTTGCATTCTTCTAAATAGTATTTCTTTGATCGGTTGAGTAAAATAAAATTTTATGTTATTGTTTTCACTTACGAACATAATTGATACGGTAAACAACCTAATACCCGATCAGGGACTAGTACTCAAACGAAAATTAGGCCTTTACCTAATTTAAAAAAAAAAAAAAAACTTTTTTTTTTAATGTTGATTTTTTTTTCTCAAACACCATCTTCATTGAAATATTTGTGACGAGGTCTTTAATTTTTTTATGGTCTCGTCTCTTTAATCACTCGGTAAATATGTATTGTTTAACAAGTATCAATATGTATGGTCGATTTCCGAATAAAATTTCCACTTTATGTTGAAGCGTAAATAAAATAAAATACAGTCAATTTCTACGATCACTTTCATGAATATTTTCATATCCATATGTTTGCAGTACCAGCATAAAAACTTAACTTAAATTAAATTACTATATATTGATTGACATACGCAAATTACCAGTTTTTTTTCTTATTCATAAAACTATTTCATCATCAATAAATTATATTTGTTTATCAACAAGTCATAAGTATTTGATTTTCGAATTCATATTGAATATTAATAATATATATACTCAAGATTCAGTTTGTTTAATGTTACTAGAAAGGCCATAGGGGTATAAGTATGGTGAATCGGCCCCGGAAAGATATTTGAATGACACTTAGAGGATATGTAGGTACTAATGAAATACTAAGAACCTGAAAGTTTCAGATGTCTAACTAAATCCGTTTCTCAGAGAATAAATACTATGTAAAAAATAGAAAATTTTATTTTTCTCAGGATTGGCTCGACCGATTGGTCTAAAAATTTGGTATGTTTTGGGAGTTCATAATAGCTTTCAAAAAAAATAATTAACAGTTTTATAGCTTCATAAGATCCTTGAAAAAAAAAATTGTTTTTTTCTAAATTGTTTTTTCTAACTATGATACAATTTTGGAACAATTATGAAACTATTTTTTTTTAAAGCCTTATGTACTCCCCTATAACACATAATTTTTTCAGATTTTAAAAAAAAATACTCCATCGGTTAAAATAAAATAAAAACCATTTTTCAGCTCAATTATTGAATCTATTCAAAAAGTTTAGGCTATACTTTCTTAATTTAATGCCTATTCAGATAGTTTGTAGCTATCAGAAATAAAATTTTGTATTTAAAACTATGACAAAAATTTTTTCATGAATGTAAAAAATTAAAATAGTTAAATGTAATTGATTATTTATTAATTTTGTTAAATCTTTTTAAAAACAACTTTTTGTTTCACAGCTTGTCCGTGTAAAAAAAATTTCTCCCGGAGGGATCCCGCATTTGGAACCTGCCGCTCATGAGACTGACCGGAATTTCTCTTGAAGGAAATTGAATGCTCTACAAAAAAAGTCTCTTAACAATTTTCGCTAAATTCACTTCTTCAAAAGTTATTCAAGATTATTGAAGTCGTTTTACATAACTTCAACCTTGAATAACTTTGGAAGGAGTGAATTTAGCGAAAATTGTTAAGAGACTTTTTTTGTAGAGCATTCAATTTCCTTCAAGAATATTTATTGTCTTTTTCCGGAAACTTATTTTTCTTGATCCCCGACCCGAAAGTGGGGACTTTCTGGCTGCTTCTTGCTCCAGAAAGAACGACTTTTGTGGCTTACACGAATTACAGCGCGCTCTAGTGGACTACGTTTATTTTCTGGCTCAGTCCTGTAACTATCTTCATAAGCGCGCTTGTGTCAGTATACTCACACTATGAGTTATACACTATAAAGTGTATAGTATACAGTGCCGGCGTACTGACAGCTCAACATACTCAACAACATAACCAACGCTAATCATTTTAAATCGTGATAATTATTATAATTTTTAAGAGTTAATGGCTTTCAACGATTATAACCGTATGAAAATTTTATTAATTAATTAAAAAAAATTAAAACTTCAATTGAAAAGAAGAGAACGTAGTTGTAATTTCACCGAGGTATATAATTTTAAAAAAATTACTTGCAATTGATATCAATCAGAAGTTAAACAAAATTTGTTGAATAAATTTTAGCCTATAAAATTTGAAAATTGGAATTATAAAATTGACATGAAGATTATACTGAAATTTGTTTTACAAATTTCGTTCAGCTTCCAATTGAAATCAACTGTAAATAATATTTTTTTAAATCTCTATCTTAGCGAAATTACGACTACGTATTCCCTTTTTTACTTGAGGTTCTAATTTTTTTTTAATTAATTAATATAATTTTGATACGGTTATGACAATTGAAAATTTGTAAAAATTGGGGGACACTATCTGAGCTCCAGGATGGCCTGCAGGGTCAACTATTTTTCAGTTTTTTTTTTTAGCCCGCCCCGACCAGCAAAACCTCGGCTTCGCCTCGGCTTTGCAAAAGTCGGGCGGGCTGCCCCCTTCCCCCCACCTTTGTCCAAATTTCCGTACTTTCGGTTGGAGATCAAGAAAAATAGTATACAACCCACGGCCAAAAAGTTGGATGCTCTGACGCAAGGAATATAGATGCCTCGGCTTCGCCTCGGCATCTATATTCCATGCACCAGGAAATCCAACTTTCTGGCATAGGGTAGTAATATACTATTTACATGAATTACGAAATTCCAAAGTTGAACAATCAAATTTTAAAATCATACCAACGTTCAAAGCATGATTATAAGGAAACGGTTCATCTGACGAAAAATTTTAATCATATCTTTTTTGTAGAGCATTAAATTTCCTCCAAAAAATGTACCTGAGTCGATTTCGTTTATCGCGATGGATTGAGAGTTATGAGACAAAAACCCACTCATTTAAAAAAAATCGAAAATTGCGATGATACACCTCTTAATATCAAAATTAAGGGCTCAAATTTTCACAATAATTTTTTTTTGTCATCCCAAATAATATTTACACAGTATCGTTAAGAAAAAAAAATAGTCGATTTTTTTGGCCCAGTCTAATATATATATGTATATATACATATATATATATATATATACATATATACATATATATATATATATATATATATATATATATATATATATATATATATATATATATATATATATATATATATATATGGGATGTAACGCAGTTTTAAGGACATGATTGCGTCTACAATTCTTATTAGATCTTAATAAAATTTTTCACGCTCATTCTATGGGTGATTATCACGGTTAGGTTCGAAGATGGGCTAAATCGGTTGATTAGTTTAAAAGTTCTGGCTTTCTGAAATTTCCACGATTTTTCGAAAAAATCAGTTTTTATCCACTTTCAAGTTTCTATAATTTTAAAACTAATACTCATAGACAATTTCCGTAAAAAGTATCGGAAAGCTTGTTTAATAAGCTTCAATTTATAACTTTAAACTTTATATTTCGACCATTTCTTCCCATAATTTGATGGACTCGAAAATTTTAATGGAATCAAAAAACGTTGAAAATATGGTTTTCATTCCACATACTCTCTAAATCTGAAACAGTGAAAACCACTGAAAAGTAGTGTATATACACTGTTTTACAGTTATAAGTATACCACTTGGTAGACTTATAACTGTGAAACAGTAAAAAGTCACTGTTTCAGATTTAGAGAGTAACTTATTAACTCCCCATCATAATCCAGTTTCGTCAGTTGTATCTTATTGTGCAAAAAATAGCCTGTAAACCCTGGGTACCACCAGAAATTGAAGAAATATGTTAAAATAAAAATTCTATCAGAAGATCGGCTCTTAAATTCAAGTTTTAGAGGTAGTCCATCGCATTTTTCGATTTCTGATTTAAATAACATAGGAAAAATATTTTTTCACAGTTTAGAATTTTATCACTCACCAGCGAATTAGTGTATCGGAAAAATCAATTGATACTTGTGTTGAAAATTGAACGTCCTACAAAAAAAGTCTCTTATAATTTTTCGATAAAGTTAATTTTTTGAAAGTTATTCGAGGTCAAAGTTAGATTCATAGTAAATTTTAGTATTATTTGACTTTTTCGGCAAAACTATCAGACTTATCTTAAAATGTGATAGAGTCTTTTATGTCAATCATTTCACTTCCTACAACTTATTTTTTACAAAGTAATACAGTTCACTTGAAGCAAGAAAATTAATATTGATACAAGAGATTTTGTTTAACGATTTAGAAAATTGAAATTTTCTTGCACCTAGTAAATAGTTATCTTGAATCAAAATTTTTTAACTTCCCGCTAAGAAAATTGTAAATTTTCGAAAATTCGGGAAGTTATTGGTTTCGGTCCGATTTACGAAAATCGAATTTCCATCAGATGTCGACGTTTTGAGGTCCTAGGAAGCTATTCTGACTAATTTCAAGATGATGTCCGAGTGTATGTATGTATGTATGTACGTATGTAAATACCTGTATTTTTTGAACGGATGAACCGATTTTGAACTTTAAGGTGTCATTCGACGCGGATTGTCAATATCTTGAAGCCGAGAGAAAATTGAGCTTGATCGGTAGTGCTCGTTCAGAGATAATCCAAAAATAAAGTTTTTTCAAAAATGTTTTTTTTGGATAACTTTTAATGTGCTCGATGGATTAATTCCAAAATGGACTGGGCTCTAGAGCTTTATAAGCCGCGTCGAATGCCACCTCAACCATCAAAATCAGTTCATTCGTTCAAGAGAAACCGTTGTCGAAAGAATTAAAAAAAAAATGTTTATTTTTCCTGAAATATCTCGAAAACGACTCGATAAATCGAATCCAAAATTTGATCAGCTTTAGAACTTGACAAATCGCGTCGATTGCCGCCTCAACCATCAAAATCGGTTAATTCGTTTGCGAGATATCGTGGGAGAAAGAAATGCTAAAAAATAGTTTTTTACAAAACAATGGCATACAAAAGTATTTTCGAGCTCGAAGAGCTCGAAAATGTATTCACAATAGTTCAACGAGCTCGAAAACAGCGGGAAGTTTTGGGGCTGGCCCGCAGGGTCAACTTATAGACCGATTTTTTTTCCTGAAGTCAACATATTTTCCTGAAGTCAACATATTTTTATGCTTGAACAAAAAAAGTTAATACTTGTTTTAAGAGTTTTTTTTTCTAAACATGAGAGATATTTTCTTAAAGAAAGATGTGTTAGTTTTTTGAAACAATATTACATTTTTTGATTTGAAGACAATAAATTTTCTCGGAATAAGTACAATTTTTTAAGCGCAAAAATTTTTATATGTTCCAACCAAAAAAAAAAAAAAAAATGCTTAAACTAAGAGAAAAATAACTCGGGAGTAAAGATATATATGTAGGAGAGGGAGGTCACCGGTGCTATAAGCAGCAGCGGAAGTAGTTCTATGCTCGCCACGAGATCGCGCCCACGGGTTGTTGTGTCTCTAGTAAGAAACTTATTTCAGAAGTGTTATATTCCAATGCTGGAAGCAATTTTGGCACGAGTACTCTTCTGTCATTTGACAGAGTGATGAGTACCTTTTTTGTTGGTATCATAGTATATCCTATTTTACATCGTGGCATTAGTATTTATTACCAACGCTTCCATGAATAATAATTCTCAGAAATTAAACTTGGATTTACGAAAAAAGTATAGAGTTTCTACTATATGAACAAAAATTTACAATTTATTTAATACGTTGTATAGGATGAAATTCAAGCGTACAATTTACATCTGCGTGTATACACAAAGTAGTGTCCGAAGCAGAGAAGCTGCATAGACCTGAGTGCTCCTGTTATCCGAATGCTGCTATGGAAAAAAATCAAGAGCTTGATTTTCTTGACTTGAATTTTTTCTATTTTTGTTTCAAGCAATAGCCACTAGTTGGTTTAAGAAATCTGACTCCTTACATAGAGAAGTTAAATTTCATAGAATAAAATATTCTATATACATAAATGAAGAAATTCAAAATATTTATTCAAAAAACAATTTACTTTATTTAATTAATTTTTCTTTTTGAACTAAAATCATATATTTTAACTTTAAACTTTAACCCATTTGGGTCGAAAAAATAACTTTTTGAATCAAAATAATCAAAATTAAGAGAAAATTTTCTTCAACCAAGATTTATTCCATTTTCCTAAATATTTTCTTGACTCAAAATAATTTTCTTTGAACCAAGATAACCTTTCGTTTAGTGTACCCAAATAATGAATTACTTATGAGTTGTACACGAGTTTTATCCGTCCAATAGCATTTGTTTAACTATTTCGTAATTACACACACATAAAACGTGTGAAAAAAAGACAAAATACGATTGCAAGCGTATTTATTGGAATATTTTTTGTTAACTAATATACCGAGTCGAAAAATTTGATCTGATTTTAGTCTAACTGAACTGTATTTGGACTACTTGGTCTGTTATTGAACTTCTATAAAAATTTTAATCTGTTTTTGATCTACCCGGACCAAAAAATTTTATCTGATTTTAGTCTGATTGGACTATTTGATCTGTTTTTTGTCTTTTACAAAACTGTTAAGCTGTTTTCGATCTGTTATTGTCAAATATAATTGCGTTACGAGCAGACCAAACTAGATTAATTCTTGAACTTTAAAAAATTTTAGTTCTGAAAATGTGCAAGGACAAAACTAGATTAAATCATGGACTGATAAAATTTTTATTTATGGACAATATTTATAAAAAAATATTAAGTTACACTCTCTAAGTCTGAAACAGTGAATATTCACTGTTTCACAGTTATAAGTATACCAAGTGGTATACCTATAACTGTGAAATAGTGTATATGGGGCATTCCATACCAAATCGGCCACTTTTTGAGGTCACCCCCTCCGATATTTTTGAAAAATTTATGTTTTGGAGGCTGATAAAAAACGCTCTCATGAATTTTTTCAAATTTTTTTGACTACTCGTTTCCGACATACCGATTTTTTTCAAAATACGAGGTTTTTTTTTTTGAAACGGTTATAACTTCGCGAAAAGTACACCAATCGGATCGTTTTTCTTTTTTCAAAATCTTCGTTTTTGAATGTTCTTTCAAGAAATAAAAACGTTTTTATTCTTAATCAATTCCTTCATTGTTTATTTTAAGTTTGAAGCAAAAAAAATGTTTTTTGGAAATGTATGCCCCCTCCGATTTTTTTGAAAAAATTCTCAAAAAAACTTGGATGAATTTAGAAAATTTTGAGACCAATCCGATCGTGGACAAACAATTCGTTCTATTTTTTTTCTTAATTCGAAAAAAGTTTTTTTCCCTAAATATTGTTTTTCGACTTAAATTGACCAATGAACATTCTCAGATCGGTCTATTTAGATGCTATGATTTTTTTTTAAATACTGTGCCGTTCGGAGTATACTATTTTTGGAAGTTTTTCTACTCATTCAATACATAAATTTTAAAAATCAACTAAGAACTACTTATGAGTTATGTTTATGACCTAGGAGAAGTGGTACGTGGCCTTATTGGGACGATAGCCAATAAGGAATAAAAAATACCCAGGAAAAGATAGTAAATGAAATTGATCCGAATTTAAACCCCAAAGTAATAAACGAAGTTTATTTTTTTTGACGCTTAAACAATTTGTGAATTTCAAATTCAGTTGAATTTGAGTATTGTTTTACAAGTAAACTTCCTTCGTCATTTGGTATCACGAAATGAAGCTTAATAGAACAGCAATTACAAAAGGAACCCAAAAACTTCATTGTGTGATACAAATTGACAATGGATACTTTTTGATACATGACTGCTGTCTTCTTTCCCTCTTTTTTACATTGATCGGCGTACTCTTTGTTTTTTCTGTCTATTAATTGTTGAGAGCTGGTGAGCTCGGGGTTGATGTAGATGTTTTTGGTGTCCGGATTGCCGACGCAGTAATTCCGGCGATGGCCTGGAATCATCAACGACGCCTAGATCCGGCTAAAAGGCCTGGATCTGATTAGACAACCGTCTGGCTTAAATTAATTTTAACAAATTTATTCTACGACTAATTAATTTATAACGGGCCTAGACGCGGATTACCCGACGAACGACTAAGTATTTTTATAAAATTAAATTAATATTCTGGCTTGGGCCTAGAACAATTAATTTAATTAATACCTGAGGTTTATTACTGATGTTTTCTTTCTGTTGCGGTGTCTCCAGTCCTTCTCGTCAGGTTCCTTTGTCTCCCTTTGTCAGGTTCCTTTGTTCCGTCTCGTTCGGATCCTTTACTCGCGTCTTTATCCTTCTTTAATCTCGTACTTGTCTCCCAAATTCCAATTTTATTGATACTCCTTCACCTGTTTTTCCAGATAATTAGTAATAGTTATAAATGATACCGGCTAATGGCCTGGTATCTATAATATTGAGAAATGATATCGCTTGGTTCCACAATCACAGAATCCAAGTAAAATAATTTTAATTACCTGTTAGCTTATGGCGCGTCTGCTGGCTTCGGAGGTCTGTCCGGTTGTGTTCCGGTCTCGATTTTCTCTTCGACACTTATCACGGTGCACCCACTCGATTAATTTCGGCCACTTCCGGAAATCTGGAAACTCCTACTTACAACTAGAGAGGGGGATTGACGGACAAGCCCCTACAATTACCACTCCTGGTGACAAGTCGCGCTCTACCCCGGATAACCCTGGAGTAGTTATAGTTTTTACCGACGGCGCGTATACTAGGTAATCGTAGTAACGCGGAAAATTCAAATTTTCCCTGTTACACCTCTTAGCTTTTGTTTCGACTTCATGAGCAATGTTTTGGACTCCCAAGAGTCAAAAGTAACTTAGATGATTGGAGGTGCTTTTTTAAGGAGCCTTGCTTCTAAGATCTTTGGTTGAATGTCTAACTTGTCACGGCAGAAATCGGAGACTTGCGAGGTGACGTTATTCTCATTGATTGTAAAACCTTTAATTACTGCAATGTTTCTTACCAGTTTTTCTTCTTGCTTCTCGAGTTTCTTGCTTAGCTCATTGATTATTTTTGCTGCATCGGTGGACAGTGTTGAGTCTACGAGAGTTTCTTGAGCTGTTGCCAGTAAGGATTCGACCTTGCTCAGTCTTTCAGTGATACGAGAGTTTTGGATTGCGAGGTCTGTGTGATTTTTCTTTAATTCCTTAACCTCCTCTTGGATTTTATTAATAGCCTTCTCTTGTTTTTCTGCGAGATTTTGGATTTGTGCGTTAGTTTCCTCGTGAAAAGTTTTATTTTCATTACGAAAATTTGCAAGCATCTTGGCGAGCCAAGCCATCTCATTGGGAATGTTTAGAAGCTCGACGTCATCCATTTTGTTTGAGGAGTTTGCTTGCTTGGCTATCTTTTTAGGGGGGTTAAAATAGGTGGAAATCCAGTTGTCCTGGGGCGAGGTGAATTGCTCACGTTTCCTTTTGTTTTTGAAAGCGTGCAATTCTTCAACACTCGTATTGAGATTTTTATCTGCTCCGCTGGGAGGATGAGGCTGTAGGTCTTTCTTTAGGCGGCCTCTTTTTAACTTCCCGCTAAGAAAATTGTAAATTTTCAAAAATTCGGGAAGTTATTGGTTTCGGTCCGATTTACGAAAATCGAATTTCCATCAGATGTCGACGTTTCGAGGTCCTAGGAAGCTATCCTGACTAATTTCACGATGATGTCCGAGTGTATGTATGTGTGTACGTACGTACGTACGTATGTATGTATGTAAATATTCATAACTCTTGAACGGATGAACCGATTTTGATCGTTGAGGTGTCATTCGACGCGGCTTGCTAATGTCTTGAGGCCGTAGAAATTTGAACTTAATCGGTAGGGTGCGTTCAGAGATATTTCAAAAATAAAATTTTTTCAAAAATGTTTTATTTGGATAACTTCCAATTTGCTCGATGGATTGATTCCAAAATCTAATCAGCTCTAAAACTCTATAAGCCGCGTCGAATGCCACCTCAACCATCAAAATCGGTTCATTCGTTCAAGAGAAACCGTTGACGAAAGAATTCAAAAAAAATTTTTTCCTTGGTTTTTTTGAAATTTCTCAAAAACGGCTGAGTAAATCAATTTCAAAATTCGACCAGCTTTAGAACTTGATAAAACGCGTCGATTGCCACCTCAACCATCAAAATCGGTTGATTCGTTCGCGAGATATCGTGGAAGAAAGAAATGCTAAAAAATGGTTTTTTACAAAACAATGGCATACAAAAGTATTTGCGAGCTCGAAGAGCTCGAAAATATATTCACAATAATGTTTTCGAGCTCAGCGAGCTCGAAAACAGCGGGAAGTTTTGGGGCTGGCCCGCAGGGTCAACTGACAGACCGATTTTTTTTTTTTGCTTTGGAGTAATTGTTGGTGTGATGTTATTTGAAAGACTGACCTCAGCTGATAATTCTGACGTTTGGCATCCCAGTGGAGCTGGTTCGTTGGATAAGACAGAGTACACCATCTTATGTTGTAGAAAAAATTTAGGTAATGGGTAAAAGAACAGTTTTTTAACACAATCAGTTAGTACTTTGTAATTATGAGCACTTTTTATTTAGATAATTTTGTAACTTTTGCTCTCTTGTTCGTATAAAGTTAAAAAAATCGATTTTTCATTTTTGCTCATTAATATATTTTTACTGAGCCACGAACTGTCATATAACTTACAACAATGATACCACGAAAAAAAATTTTTTAGTGTACCAAAATATAAACTATTCCCATAAAAACTATGTTTCTCTAATTATTAAATAATTAAATGTTTCCACTATGTCTTATATAAAATTATAACTTAAGTTATACTACACTAATTAAGTTACACTACACTAATTAGTGAGTTACTAAAACATTTTAAAAATTGAAAACATAATTTTTCTCAAAATTTTCAAATACATTTTTAAGTTTCACAACTTGAAAATTTTATATGTTCTATTTTGAGTTGCATATAATTTTTTTTAAGCACCATGATTTTATAAAAAAAAAAAATACTATGGCCGAAAGCAGACTGATTAAACTGTCGGCCAAATATCAGCCTGATTTCGGCGAAAGATTCTTACTTGCGATAATTTGATTAAAAAACAAATATATTCTGGCCGAAAAAAGGCCGATTCATTTGTCGGCCAAATATCGGCCGATTTTCGGCTTCTTTAAAAAGAATTAAAATTTTTCGGCCATTTTTCGGCCTATTTAATAACATGAAAAAATTTTCGGCCTTTTTTCGGCCTCTTACAATAAAATTTTATAGTTTCGGCGTGATTTCGGCCAAATTAAGCTGTTTCGGCCTAGTTTCGGCCAAATATTTTCACCCGGGATACGATTATATAATTAAATCGATTTTTTTTTGCTTGTTTCTGTTAAATATACATATATATTTCACTCATATCATTTTGAATTCAATCATTTTTCAAAATTGTATTTCTAATTACTTTAGTAATGTTATAAAAATTTTGTCAATTTTTATATAATTAATAATCAAAGAAATATATACTGTTGCATTTAAATAAAGCTGAATTATATTTTACGTACAAAAAAAACGTTTTATATGATAATAAAGTTCTTTTTCGTGCAATGCAATTCTTGCTCAAGTTTTTCTTTCGTCGTCTTGAATTTAATCTTGAACTCTAAGATGGGAGGCTTGACTTAAAGGATGTATAACTTATAAAATAGGAGGTATAACTTAAAACCAAGGAACAAGAGGCCCTCAGTCCTCGACTTCTCACAACCCACAGCGAGCTTTCGAGTTCCGTCTACCCTCTAATCGCTATGACTCACTCATGTCCAATCTTCTATACGACTCAATAATTGATACGTATTCAAATCTATCTGCACGTACGATATCTTTCTTTTTCATGTAGAATTCTACATTCAGATCATAACCGCCTCGAAGTCTCCCAAGACTAGTTGATGCAAATCCTACCCTTATTAAAAGAAACGATTTAATACGATTAGAAAAAAAAATTTTAAATACTTTTTAATGCTTTTGGATACGTTGAATACTTTTGAATCGCCTTTCTTATGGGCATTTAACATTGCAAATCGTTTCGAATTGTTTCTTTTAATCAGGGTAGTACTGCTTCCGATGCAAGTTCTCCGAATTGGAGAAATCATGTGACTTCTTAAAGGACAATGACAGCTGTGTCAGTACTATGACCTATTTTACAAGCGCAGTAGAAAGAATATCAAAAAAATAATCCCTTGAGAAGACGAGATTTTCATAATAAGAAATACTAGTTTTAAGTTATTCTAACCTCTGACCTCACCCCTCAAAGGTTTGTGGACCCCAGCTCAACGCGGTTCCTCCTTTACAATGCTAACGAACCAACCGTAACGCAGTTTCCCGATAAAAGTCATCCCACTTACCTCACCTCTACCTAGTTCTGCACCTTCTTCAATTCCTCAGTAACAACCCTGATTAAAAAAGTGAATTGAAAAGTATTGAAAAAGATGAGAAATGAATCCTTTCGAATACTTTCTATACCCCAAGGTTTTCATTTTGACATAAAATGAATACTTTTCAATCCCAAAATAATAAAAGAATTTCTGAACTTCCGAGGAATTGAAAAAGATTCAAATGAATTGATATTTTTAATCTTTCTGAATCCTTCTCAATACCTAAATAATCCGACATTTCGGATCAAGTGTGGGATTGAAAAAGATTGAAATGAATTGAAATTTTTGAATCTTTCCGAATCCTTCTCAATACCTAAATAATCCGATATTGAAATGATGAAAGATTGAATTATTTTCAATACTTTCGAATTCCACTTTGGAATTGGAAAGTATTCAAACGATCGAAATTCCAATTCCATTCAATACTTTCCAAAACCACCGAGGGATTGAAAAGAATTGAAATAATTTTCAATACTTTTCAATTCACTTTTTTAATCAGGGAATTGTCTAGTTATCTTATACGCCTATCTGCCTCTTACACCGAGTCCTAGGCCAAAAGTGAAGGAGAATCTCCTTTACAAATTCTTCTAACTAACCATTTCTTCTATTTGCCCCCTCTTCTTCTTATCATTAATCCCGTTCTTTCTAAGAAACTCTAACAAACATCTACTTCTTTAGGTCAACCCATTTATGTCTTTCTAACCAATTATTTTCTTTATTTTAAGGAGATTATGTAGTTATCATTTGTTGCAGTGTAATTTTGAGCATCAATAACTAAAGAAATTCTTGTATTTATAAGTCCTGACAATTATTTTTTTAATTATGAAATTCATCCTCATTATCCCGACTTCTATCCATGCTCGGCTCCAAATACCGTGGTCTCCATTACCCGAATTAAGGGATTCAGTTTTTTGACTCAAAATTAAGAGACTGTCGTACGGTACTGTTGGTCTAAACGTAATAACATTAAATTTCATGCAATCCCTGACTGAGAAGTTCAATTTAAGAGCGTTGGATGGTGGTTGAGAAATGACGAATTTCTGATACCTACACTATATCACTTTACTATTTCATACGGTACAGTAATAGAAAACATTATAGCATGATATATACTCTTATTCCACTAACTTACAAATATTATGGTTAGTTTTGGTTGTATACATCCTTTAAAGAATGAAATTTCTTTTACTGACTGACGTAATAATGTTTACCTATGTACTCGAGGCTACTCTTAGAGACTTACGAGGACTTGCGCGTTCTACGTACCGTGCATTAACCTCTGCTAATTTTGTTAACAGTGCAATGTACGTGCAATATTAGTTATTATTTAGTGATCATTATCTTCATAAATTTAACTTCTGAATCATGGATCGCATAAAATATTGTATGTTACTTATCCGAATTATATCATAAATAGTTATTCTGACAAGAGAATTGTAATAGAAATTAGATATTCTTGTTATTAAATTATAAAATAATTCGTAAACTCATAATTGAATAAATTTCAAAAAATTTCACGGTGTTGCCCACTTTCTCTGCGACCTTACCCTCACCTTTGTGATGCTGATTGCAAACGCGCGGGCGTTTAAAATACACGGGAACTAGACTAAAAATATACTTGGCATCTGAGTAAGCACGAAACTTGACTGCAGATTCATGCGAAAGGCTTTCGACCCATTTTAAACGTAAATAAACAAAGACCTCAATCGTATACTCTGCTCTTAACCTGACTCTGTCATCAGTTCTTTCCAATGGCTTAAATTTGAATAAATGATTCATAACCATTATGAGAAAATATTTTTTTCTTTTTTAAATAATTTTTATTAGTATTGATATTACATTCAAATAAAATATGAAAATATCAAACAGTAAGTAATTTTCTCATTGCGAAAAATTATTGTATGATGTCAGATATGATAAAATATTTTACATATATCTGCATAAAAAAATAAAATGTCAAAGTATTTCATGTAGTGAGGCACAACATGCACGATAAGACAAGTTCATTTCTCTAAAATGTCGTGTTCTTAAAATTTTATTCAAAAAAATGCATAAAATATGAATGAAGACATCCCGTGTAAAAAAGTTGCGGTATTCTGCCGGTGATCCGCTGAATATCATGTGGAAGTCATATTTTGACACAAATATGAATTTCAGATGATTTTCGGATGAATATCCAAAGATAATATGGAAAGAAAGTTAATGATAGATTGTAATGATTTTATTATAAGTTGAGACGTAGTAATATTTTGAGCTATAAAAAAAAAGTATTTTTCCATTATAAATTTGTATCGAATTTTAATGAAGAGTTATCCGATAGTTGATAAGCCTCAGTATTCTTGCCCACTCTTTGACCGGTAAGGAAGTTGTATCACTCTTCTCTGCAAGAGAACCATCTCTTCACTACAGATTATCACTCCAAGATATTATGAAGAAGGGATATTGGAAGTGGAACTAGGTCTTTTCCTTCGCGACATCAAAGAGCTTATTTGTGGAAGACTGCGTGGTTGAGAGTTCCCTAGAAGAAAACACCCAGTGCTCCAGAAAACAACGAAAATCGAAAGAAAAGCGATACTAGCCACGTTACGATGAACCGTTAGGCTTCCAACATGACTGATTAAAGATACCCTGCCCATTTAAATATTTGTCACTTTTTGTCGGAATTTCTATGGATTTTAGGTTTGAAAGTATACAAAAAAAAATTCCTATCAGTTTTCAGAGATTTTTAAGAAGCCGTTTACGCATGACTTTTCACACAAGTTATTTAAACAGGTTCGATAAAATATTTGGAAAGAACTTCTCGGGATTCCCTGAAAACACCCGTATAATTTTTAAAGGAAATCCAATGAAGCTTAACCTGAATTTTCATAGAGTTGAAGATGAAAATTAATCTAGGTAAATTTTAGATAAAATAGCACAATAAACAGTTAAACATGACATTTTGAATCTATGATAAGGGAGAAACCAATTAGTATTACTAAATAATGAACTCAACAAGAACATGTTTTATTTTTTGAAAAAGTTTAAAGCAATACAGTTTTTTAAGTTAATTAATTATGAGTCATTGCAAGAGAATAATAAACTACAATCAACATTTTGGGTTTAGAACAGTAACTAAATTAACATTGAAAAATAGCAACATGTAGAACTGTTAAATAACAAAAAAAAAGTGAGAAATTATAACTTTTAAGAATCACTTTGAGAATCGTTTTCAACATCAGTATTATCGTTCTTATTAGCATCATCTTCATTTTGTTTTTTATCATCATTTTTAGGCTCATTGTTGCTTTTTAAACCCTCACGAATGGTGGAAAGCATTCTTCCTACACAATTTTTAAATTCTGCCGCAGTCAACTCTCTGCCATTTGCAGTATGGATCGTCCCATATTCTATTGAAAAAAATTATGATGAGATTTATTAAAGTAATAGTTCTAATCGTTAAAGAATTCCTTATAAATTCTAGTACAGACGTAAAAAAATTGAGTAACATTATTATACGTAAGCTCACCGAACCAGCTTCGAGATATTTTTCAGGCATTAGTTCTCGTCCTTTTGTTTTAGCGATCGTCATCTTGGCTAACTCCTCTATGTCAATAATCAATTTGAATAATTTACGAGTCATTTCTCTGGGATTTTTTCTATAACTTTCCGTAATTAGATCCAATTTAAATCGATTTACAATTATTCCAGATTTTTCGACTAATTCTACCTGTTAAGATATGAAATAAATTTTAAAGAAATTATTTGTTTGCTCCATTTCCAAACAAAATAACTGCAAGATTTTTAGGGCTGATTTCATCCGGTGAAATATATTTATTTTTGAAATTTATTCTTGGGCTAAATGAAAAGAAATAACATTAAAACGGAAATCATCAAACAAAAAAGCTGAAAAACATCTGAGGAATCGTTCAAATCTTTTACGACTTCTCCCGAGCCCAAAAAAAAAAATCACGAAGAGTAAAAGCCGTTAGAAAATAACTCAGCAGAAAAAAGGCCGATTTTTGCGAAAATAATTAAAAAGTATAACTCTGACTCTATAAAACGAGTATACCGACGTATAATGCACGTTTATTAAATTTGAGCTCTCTACATTTGGGAGTTTTATAAAATAATTGTATTCTAAAAGTAAGATCTATCGGTATAGTCGTAAATTAAAATAAAGTAGTTAAGAATGCAAAGCTGTCCTCGGAAAAGTGGCTGTAAAACTTAAAGAAGACACATCTTGACGGAAAAATTCGCAGGTAACGATATTTTTGAACAAATATCCTTCCATATGCAGATTAAAGTAACGAAAAAATATTCACTATAGTTAAATCTGCAAGTCTTTTAATAAAATATTTTTAGTTAAACCACTGTCGATAGAAATCAAGTTCAAACCTCCTTTGCCGTTGGCTTTTTGTCCTTCCGATGTTTCTTACTCCTACTTTTACTTTCACTCCTGCTCTTACTCCTACTCGTTTCTTTCTGATGCCATTTCAAAAATTCTTCGAAGAGTTTTTTATCTGTAAAATAGTTAAAAATTTTAATTAACTTTTTAAAAAAATTTACGTAAAAAGATTAAAAATTTTTCTCGCAATTCAAATTAATGTTTTTATTAAATTTCTTGCTGCCACGAATAAGGTAAAAGAAAATTTAATAACGAAAATTGTTAAAAACAATATAGCTGGCTGTTAATAATTCGAAAATAATAGGATTAAAAAAATTAAAAACTCAAATTTTTCAAATTCTGATGATTATTTTCTCAAGTCCTTCAACGTCCCTTGGATTGGAACTCTGATATAAGTAAAATATACAAACTAACACTAAATATTTAAGTGCTTCCCTCATTCATTATTAGAGGATTCTTGAGACTTTTTCACAATGGCGTAAAAAATCAGCAAATTTCTTTATCCTCCACAGTATTCCCGAACGAACACTTGAGTAAACTTCTGTGTCGTTAATATCCTCTTAAATATAGTAAATATAGTAAATCGTTTAGTTCTTCGCTAACTGATTTTCAGAAAATCTTTTCGACTTCCGCAAATGTGTAAAAAATCAGAGGTTCCCTCCCTGCTTAAAAAAAACGATGGATTCTTATAGCTGTAAGTATAAGGCCCTATACTTAACTATGGCACTTCTTATGGAACTCATTCATCCTTATAAAATCTCTATCGGAATTTATGAGAATCTATTAGATTCTATGAGATTTCCTAAACAGGGCTTTGACTTCTGGAGCACCCCTATATCTTTCCTTTTCCAATTAGTTCTCAAATCAACTGTAGTGTCTCGAATTATTAAGTCAGCTATATTGATTACAATATATAATGCGGAATAAATTTATAAATAAAAAATACCATTCAAGTTACTGCTAGTGTCACTTGAATCATCGCTTAAACTGGATTTTTCTCTTCTTAATTTTTTGGATTTGTGAGATCGTTGACTAGATGCTTCTTTTTTATCAGCACCAGTTCCTTTTCGTTTGTTTGATTTTTTTTCTAAAAATTATAGTCAATGATTATATACTTAGAAGTAGGGTAACCATGATATTAAGAAAAAACTAGAATTACCCTGGCAGTTTTGAATTACCCTGGAAACACGGTGGAATCATGATGGATCCAGGGTGGTTCCACGGTGGATTTGTGCCATTTTATCACCGTGATTCCACCCTGATTCCACGGTGTATACACGGTGATAAAATGGCACAAACCCACCGTGTAACCACCCTGGATCCACCGTGATTCTACGGTGTTTCCACTCCCAGGGTGTTTCCAGGCTGATTCAAAACCGCCAGGGTAAAACTAACTTTATGAAACTTCAACTCAAAGTAACATTAAGTTAAAAAAATTATACGAATTAATGTGGACTGATTACATATAAGCTAATTAAATTATAATTGATATGTATTACCGCTCAATTCAGTATCATAAGAATCTCTAATTTGCTCCTTATGTTGGTGATATCGATGTTTTGATCCCTGAGAACTAGTCGGTACTTCATTATCACTGTGAATTGTTTCCATTGTTGAACTTGGTTCTGCTTTGCTGCTTGATTTATTTTTATTGAGTAAATCTATAAGTATAAAAATTTATTTATTGATAAATTTAAAGTTAAACTTGGATAAATTCTTTAGTTTCAGGATTACTTTTCAACGTAATTTTATACTTCAATATCAACGAAAAATAAATTCGTCTCGAAAAACTTTTTTAAAATTTATCTAAATAAGTATACCGGTTTTTTTATATTTTTAATATAATAATAAAAAAAAATTCTTTTCATATATTATAAAATGTCAATTTTTTGTTTATTTGTGATTATTTTTTTTTTTTCAAGTCTAAAAATTACAATTTTTTTAATTTTTTCGTCCAATTATTGAGTTAATTTTAGGAAATGCAATTTTGTTGATCGAAAAAAATACGGAATAGTAAGGTCACTATGTTACTACAAAATAACTGGAATTAAAATGAAATATTTAAATTCTTAAATATTTAATTTACTTTGAGTTTGAAAAATTATAAAATTCGGAACAAAATCAGTAAATTAGTATTAACCTTTATCACCTGTCGGTCTACCACCAGGAAAACGTTCAATGGATTGATTTTTAACTTCACGATCTATTTGTTTTAATCCATGAGCAACAGTCTGTAATTGACCATCAATAACTACTTTTTGGGTTGTTGTTGTTGTTGGCGCTAATTGATCTAGCACAATAAATACATTCTTACAATTTTAGCAAATTAAAAAGTCGACATTAATAAAAAAAAATCAATACTTAAAATAATCATAAAAACTTTTGTTAAGTCATACTAAAATATAATTTTAATTTGAAACAAGATTTGATATTTCTCTACACAAAATTGAATATTGATCTGATTATTCTGAAAGTATGAATAAAAAAAAAATTAATCTTGTTAAAAAAAAAATCGGTCTATCGATTAACCCTGCGGGCCAGCCCCAAAACTTCCCGCTGTTTTCGAGCTCGTTGAGCTCGAAAACATTATTGTGAATACATTTTCGAGCTCTTCGAGCTCTAAAATACTTTTGTATGGCATTGTTTTCTGAAAAAACATTTTTTAGCATTTCTATCTCCCACGATATCTCACGAACGAATTAACCGATTTTGATGGTTGAGATGGCAATCGACGTGTTTTATGAGGTCTTGAGCTGATAAAATTTTGGGAATGATTGGTTTTGTCGTTTCGACGATATTTGCAAAAAACCGTTTCCTACTGTTTCTTTCGTCGACGGTATCTTTTGAACGGATGGTCTAAAATTTTTTTGAAAATCTAAGTTCAGAAAATATCTTTCGAATGCCGCAAGAACCATCTAAATCGGTTCATTCATCAAAAAGATATGAGAGGTTTACATCCACACACACACACACACACACACACACACACACACACACACACACACACACACACACACACACACACACACACACACACACACACACACACACACACACACACACACACACACACACACACACACACACACACACACACACACACACACACACACACACACACATTTTTTGAAAATCGGGGTGAAACCAATAACTTCCCGAATTTTTTGAAAATCGTCGATCTTCTCAGCGGGAGAAGGAAACAATTCATCTGACGAAAAATTTCAATCGTATCTTTTTTGTAGAGCATTAAATTTCCTTCAAAAAATGTATCTGAGTCGATTTCGTTTGTCTCGATGGTTTGAGAGTTATGAGACAAAAACCCGCTCATTAAAAAAAATATAAAAAATTGCGATGATACACCTCTTAATATCAAAATTAAGGGCTCAAATTTTCACAATAATCTTTTTTTGTCATCCCAAATAATATTTACACAGTATCGTTAAGAAAAAAAAATAGTCGATTTTTTTGGCCCAGTCTAATATATATATGTATATACATATATATATATATATATATATATATATATATATATATATATATATATATATATATATATATATATATATATATATATATATATATATATATATATATATATATATATATATATATATATATATATATATATATATATATATATATATATATATATATATATATATATATATATATATATGGGATATAACGCAGTTTTGAGGACATGATTGCGTCTACAATTCTTATTAGATCTTAATAAAATTTTTCACGCTCATTCTATGGGTGATTATCACGGTTAAGTTCGAAGATGGGCTAAATCGGTTGATTAGTTTAGAAGTTCTGGCTTTCTGAAATTTCCACGATTTTTCGAAAAAATCAGTTTTTAATCACTTTTAAGTCCATATAACTTTAAAACAAAAACTCGTAGATAATTTCTGTAAAAAGTATTTTAAAGCTTGACTAATAAGCTTTAATTTATGGCCTTAACCTTTATATTTTGACCATTTCTTCCAATAATTTAATAGCCTTGAAAATTTTTATGGAATCAAACAACGTTAAAAATATGGTCTTCAATTCACATAACTTATGCTTGTCCCATTATAATCCGGTTTTGTCAGTTGTATTTTATTGTGCACAAAATAACCTGTAAATTTCCGAATATTTTATATTTTAAAAGTATTTCTTTTATTATTTATGATGTATCGAATTTACCTCTAATCCCTATGATTATCACTGGTATTGTCATTACGATAGCACCCACAGTACTTATCGGATCTTAATGAATTTTGTTACACTTATTCTATAAGCGATTACCTTGATCAAGTTCAAAGATGCCCTGAATCGTTCGAATAGTTTTAAAATTATGGCTGTTTGAGATTTTCATGATTTTTCGTAAAAATCAGTTTTTAATCACTGCTAAAGTTTATATAACTTCAAAACTAACATTCATAGACAATTTTCCTAAAAAGTTTTTGAAAGCTTGTCTAATAATCTTTAATTTATGACCTTAAACGATATATTTTGACTATTTCTTCCAATAATTTGATAGCCTTGAAATTTTAAATGAAATTAAAAAATGTTGGAAATATGGTTTTTTATTCCACATAACTTAAGCATTTCCCATTCTAATTCAATTTCATCAGTTGTATTTCATTGTGAAGAAAATAACCTGTAAATTTCACTGCTATTTAATATTTTAAAAGGATTTCTTTTATCACTTATGTTGTTTCAAACGTACTTGTACGTCCTATAATTATAACTGGTATGCCATCGTAATAGCGATTACAATTTTGATCATATTAATTAAATTTTCTATATACTTTGTTCACGTGAAGGTTAGTTTGGTACATTACCTATATATTGTTTTGTCAAATCAACTATCTGAAGTTTTCTATCATACATACATACTCTTAGAAAACAAGCCTAATTTCATATCATGACTATACACTAACATGAATCACAAGATATGTATGTATGAAACTTTTTATATAGATTAATTAGAAAATCTACCTTCCATTTCGGCTGCCGAATAGCCTTTTTTTTTTTAATTTTTAGCCTGTAAATGAAACATTTAAAGAGATGGGATAACTTTTTTTTGAATAAGGATATCCAGATAAGGTCCTGATCAGGTTGACCCGATGGCAAATAACTTTTTTTTGAATAAGGATATCCTGATGAGCTCCTGACAAGGAACTTGTCAGGTTTGCCCTAATACGGCAAACCTTATATTAACCTGATAAGGTCCTTATGGTACTTCAGGCAAATCAGGAAGAAATTCTAGTCGGGTGTAAGATTGTTAGAAATATTGTGGCGTAAGTGCGAGTGAAAGTATAAGAGTGCATGAAGTATGCTGTTGGGAGATGGGGGTGAGAAGGGACCGAGAGGCCCAAGTAATTTTAAGGGATAGTTTTAAGTGAGTCCAGGGGTAGGACACTTTGGCCTCCCACCATGCCGAATTTTGACTTGAGTTAGTTTGTCGCAAACGTCAACTTAACAACAAGAAAATTTCAGAAAATAAATCTGTAAGCATGGTACCCTTGCCAATAAGGTAAGGTTAAGGTATCGCACACGTGGTTAGCCAAAATTATCAGCATAAAATGTTTTAATTCATCTTTTACTAAAAGCTGTAAGTAAGTGCATGAACATTTGATGAATATTATGTTTTTTTTTTTTTGTGCGTGTGTCTAATAAATTTTTCATTCATACAATGAGCAAGATCACGTTAAGTGGACCCCCCATTTTCCACTTGATCATGAAAATTAAGTCTATGAATTTTTTTCGTATGTAGTCAATATGAAAAATTAATCCCTCAAACGATTTTTTAAAATTATCATTTTAACAACAATTTTTTTGTACAATAAAAATTTTTAGTACTTTTAATTAAAAAATAGATTCTAAAACAACCGTTAAAGACGTTTTAGTTATATTTTATAGAAATATTAATAGCATAAAATTATTTGTTTATTATTTCATTGTTAATTAACTTTTAAGTAAACAAATGAAAATTTCATTGACTTCTCGGTCAAAAAATGAAGTTTTTTTTCATGAGTTACATGCATTATTTATTAAAGTTTAAGATCCTGAAAGAAAATTTTACTGCTCGTGATTAAATTAAACAATATGAATTTATTTATTGCCGCGCGCCGGTCGCTAAGCGTTCTCAATACAGTGCGCGGCCGAGCGTCTCAGGCTCTATTGCAGCTTTCGTCAGTCATAATTGAAAGTAACATCAAAAAATATTATTACTAAACAAATTTAATTTTTTTTTAACAATATCATGAATAATACAATAAAATAATTTTTCATCGTTAAACTGAAGCAGGGAAAACTAACTGATAATCAAGTTTAATTATAAGTTACTTTTTCCTGATTATTAGTTAATAAATAATTCATTTATTATTAATTACTTAATAATAATTTCTAAGTTATTATTAATTAATAATTAAGTTTAGTTATTAGACAGTTTTCCCTAATTATTGTTTAATACATTTTTAATGTATCAATAATCACTTAATAATAATTTATAAATTATTATTAATTAGTAATTAAGTTAAAGTATTAGTTATTTTTTCCTGATTATTGTTTAATAAATAGCTAATGTGTTAATAATTACTTAATAATAATTTATAAATTATTATTTATTAATAATTAAATTTAATTATGAGTTAGTTTTCCCTGTTTCAGTTTGATAATAAAAAATTATTTTATTGTATTATTCATGATATTGTTTAAAAACAAAAAAAATTTGTTTAGTAATAATATTTTTTAATGTTACTTTCAATCATGACTGACTAAATCTGCATTAGAGCCTGAGACGCTCGGCCGCGCACTGTATTGAGAACGCTTAGCGACCGGCGCGCGGTGATAAATAAATTCATATTGTTTAATTTATTCGCGAGCAGTAAAATTTTCTTTCAGAATCTTAAATTAATAAATAATGCATGTAACCCATGAAAAAAAACTTCATTTTTTGACCGAGAAGTCAATGAAATTTTTATTTGTTTACTTAAAAGTTAATTAACAATGGAATAATAAGCAAATAATTTTATGCTATTAATATTTCTATAAAATATAGATATTCGACAATAAATCCTGAAAATTTCATTAATTCATCTTTAACGGTTGTTTTGGAATCTATTTTTTAATTAAAAGTACTCAAATTTTTTATTGTAAAAAAAATTGTTGTTAAAATGAAAATTTTAAAAAATCGTTAAAGGGATTAATTTTTCATATTGACTACGTACGAAAAAAATTCATAGACTTAATTTTCTTGATCAAGTGGAAAATGGGGGGTCCACTTAACGTGATCTTGCTCAATGTAATTTTAACAACTGTCATCAATTTATTATAATATTTATACAAGAGAATTCTTCATTTAACGAAAAATTTTTGTACTTTATAGTAATATTATTGAATAAAAGGGCAATCTATATACAGCTTGAGTAAGTTATTTATCTAAATGTTTTTCATTTTAGTATCGATATTTACTGCAGAAACAAGAACTCGAATTTGATTCAACTTTTCGAAAATTTAATAATTTTATGATTTATTCATTTGAATTTTTGAAATTTAGCTATTGCATTAGTACTCTTGCTTTATAGTTAATTCCTGAAACTGTTCGAATTCATTTTATTGCTGTGTAACACTTTTAAAACGAAAACATTTCAATTGAAGCAGTTATAACCAACTTTGTTCAATTGAGAATATATAAATAATATGATATATCATCAACAAGAATAACATTAATTATGATAATAATACGATGGCAATAATAATAGGGGAGGGTGGGGCAGAGCGGCCCCCCTAAGCCAATTATTACTTTTTGTGGCTTTCAACCATAAGATCACTTTACTTTTGTCCTATTTCGAACAAATTTATGGACATTTTGCCAAAATTCTGAAAAAAAAAAAATTTTTTTTTGTGGGGCAGAGCGGCCCCCCTCCAAAAAGTGATAAAATTTTTTTTTTTCGTTTTTTTTTTTTTTTTTAAATTGTTTTCATCATTAAGAATGTATTTCTTTCTCTTGACAACTATTTTCGGTATTATATTACTCGAAAAAAATTTTTTAAGGTGTAATAAATCGTTTACTCTCGATTACCTTAATTACTAATTGTTATTTAAAAAAAAAAAAAAAACAATTCTATAGTTTTACTTTATTTCAAAAATTTATCAACTAAAAAAAAAATGTTATTTTTCTAAATTTTTAGTGACCAAATTTGCCTCTAACATAGAGAAACGGCCGAAAAATTTGAAAAAATAATTTTTTCGGAAGTTTCGGCTGGTCCATTTTGCCCCAGGTGTTATGCGTAGGGCTAGAAATGTGGAATTATAATCATTTTTTTTTAATTTGACGATAAAAATATGAAAAAATCACTTTTTCTAAATTTTGGGCTTGTCCAGTTTGCCCCAAATGTCATGCGTAGGGGTAAAAATGCGCAAACATATCGGATTTATAGTAATTAGGCGAAAAAAAAAAAAAATTTTTTTTGATCAAAATTTCAGGGGGGCCGCTCTGCCCCACCCTCCCCTATAGCTATTTTACATATTTTTGTAATTTTATTCTCTATAATGTATTTTTTATTATAGTTTATCAGGATTTGGCGGTACCTTCATTTGAAAGCTTGAAATAAGCAATTAAAAAGAAATCTACTTCCTTTTCAGCTGCTGAATGGCCTT
The DNA here is from genome assembly GCF_029852145.1 of Microplitis mediator. Taxonomy (NCBI): domain Eukaryota; kingdom Metazoa; phylum Arthropoda; class Insecta; order Hymenoptera; family Braconidae; genus Microplitis; species Microplitis mediator. The sequence continues at coordinate 4,797,755 of NC_079972.1, forward strand.
TTTTTTTTTAATTCTGATTAATTCAAACAGGAAATCCGACTCATTGAAAATGAATATTATTAATTTCATCATTAAAAAAAAAATTACACTATAAGTATAATATTGTCTTTAATTTATTTTATTATTATTATTTATATATATGTATATTTTTTTTTTTTTTAATAGAATGACACCACTAATTTGAACCGGATCAAGAGTACCATTAAATCCTTCTAATGGATACTAGGTTATCTCATCTCTATAGCTGATCACAAAAAGAAGATAACAGTGATACGAGTTTTCACAGTATGTTGTCATCTGTAGTATACAAACTCAAATGTTTGCAGTAGTCTTAATTGCACCATCGGCTAGTAATTATGAAAGTTTGTTGCAATAGTGTCTCGTGGTGTGGTGTGTTATATTTCTGCCCACAGTGTCTCCTTTATTTTTGAAATGTAATGTGAGTGAAAACAATTATTTCAGTAACATTTCGTCTCTTTAATTTGTGTGAAGGTGAAAAAATAAAAAAATTATAGACATTAAATTAATCATTATATATCATAAATATACAAATAATTAAATATTTAATAAAAAAATAGTATAAAGCTACCCAATAAATAGTTAACAATGAAGGTGTGTAGGATAAGCGCGTTTCTAGTCGTCTTTTATACTATTGGTGAGTCAGTTTTATTTCATTTTATTTTTTTATATGCTATGAATATAAAAATTATTGATTAAGTTTGGTAATAGATAATTATTTTATAGTTTATGATAAATATAAGATAAAATTTAATAGAGAATATCAACACGTAATTTTCAATTGATGAACAATAGTGATATGCAATAACTATAATATGACCAAGTCATACGGGAGCAGCCAAGTGCATAAGGAATGCTAAGTGATTTCATATACCATAAGAGCTTTTTCTTTCATGAATTATTTATTGTAAAAAGAAAATACCTTAACAAAATAAGTTTAAAAGCCAGACTTAGTTGGAAATCACCTTAACGGTGGTTTTCTACCCTAGAAGCATACCCTCGCTGGGTAATCGAGGATTGAATAAACTTTTCTTTTTCTTTAATACTTAGCTAGCTAAGCATCTCGTAAGCTTCAAACTCATAAGAACAAAGTCCACTCATGGAGACCACGACTTCTCAAATTTCACTTGCTCTGCACAACTTTTTTGTCGACGTTGAATATGTATTTCTCTATGATATTAACAGGAATAATTTTTACTTTTAATTCGATTCAATTGGTAGTAACGGAAACAATGATGATTACATGTACCCAAAAATTGAGAGAATTTTTCATTTAAAAATTCTAGTGAACATAGGTAATTTTATCTATATGATATAATTTTAGAGGGTCTTTACTATTTTTCGAGAAAAGTTGAGCCATTAATGTAAACTATAATATGCACTTTCAATTCAGTTTCGGCAAAGAAATGTAGTTTAGTTTTTTTTTTTCAATCTGCAAAATTACTTCAACAAATGAAAATTAAGTTACACACATACATTCAAGCCAGATTTTCAGTGATTTTTGTTAAGTTTTTCTCTCAAACTCAAACAAAAACTCGGAACGCGAGATTAAAAAATAAGGCGCGAGGATGCATCACGCTTTGTAACTTAACAATCAATGCTTTTATTATTTGAAAATTTTTATTTATTTAACGTGGATAAAATTTCCATTCATTGTGAAAGTACGATAGTGATAGTACCGTTCGTCCACTCGAGTTACAGAGGAAAAAAAGAATGCACCTCTCAATAAACTTTATAATTTTTCCTCAACGGTAATGTTATATTTTTACGGACGATTCTAATAAAATTTTTCGGCATTATTAACTTGCTAATTCAATTAAAAAATATGCCAGTTTTTTATAATATATTCTAACAATTTTAGAGGATTATTTAAAATTTTTTTTAACATTTAACGTAACATTCATATCATTACTTCATTAGACAATAATATGCATATTTTAATTCTTCCATAATCACAATTTTGACCTTTTTTACAATTATTAACTATAAACTTTTTTTTCGTAATATTTTTATGTTCGTAATTCCTTTGTAATATTTTATACAAAATAAAAGACTACATTATTAATAATTCAAAAATGCTTTTCCACTATTTGTAATATTAACATTTTAAATTGTTTTCGTACGTAATAAATGCTGTCACATTCTTCTAATTTATTGAATATAATGAAAGCATAATGGAATAAATAAAAATGCACGCATTCACAAAATACGTCGACTCTGGTATTCATAGCTTGATTGTATAAAATAGTTTGGAATTTTGTTCAAAGTATGATCCTCGTGTTCCAGTATGGAATGCGGTCAATCGCGATGTCAATCGATCGTAAAACAATTTTTATATTCATGACCTCTTCTATATCTCCTATGTATATACTTTTTTTCCCTCATCACTGTGTATTCTTCTTATGTTGATTGTTTTACAACTCATTTGAAATTGGAATCATTATCGGTAATTTGCAATTGGTTAATGTTGAACGTGATTCTCCGTATGGGGCATACCACGCCAAATCAGATGGTTTCAAAAATTGATTTTTCCGATTTTCTTAATTTTTTGGCATTTTTTAGTACCTCTCGAAAGAGGCTTCCTAGTAAATTTGGAGATTTTTTTGATCAATGGTTCAAAAAATATCGAATTTTCAAAAAAATCGCTCTTTTTCTGGTTTTTTGATCATAACTTTCGTAATAATGATCGGAATTCAATGGGTTTTTTTTTCAAAATTTTCGTTTTAGATGGCCTTTACAGCAAAAAATACAAAACAAATATACGACATGTTTTCAATCGAGATTTTTGAATTTTAAGTTTTCAACCTTGTTTCTAAAAAAAGATGCATCCTTCGATTTTCTTGAAAATTTTCTATCTTAAACTTCTATCCATACTGCAACTTTTAAGCCCGGACCGGTAGTGGGCTTTCCATAATTACTATTTTTTTCGATTTTTGAAAATTGAAAAAATTTTTTTTTCGCAATAAATTATTATCAGTACCGATTTTTGGTACTGTACACTTGTTTTTGTCGATTTCGATATTTTTTTGTTCTGAGTAGGGATTTAAAAGCAGAAAGTAAAAGTTAATGCTATTTATAAGCAGATATAATAATTGTTTTTGTTTATTAAGAAGCAACTATTTCGAAGCAAAAGAAACATTAGATTTGCTATACAATACAGCTAAGACAATTACAGGAGCTCAAAAATTCCATATAATTATTCGAAAAAGCGACGAAACTGTATTAAAAACGTTTTTAATTATTTCCGTGTTCTTTCGAAAATTTTACATCAACGATTGTTTTATGAACTAGAGTACTCCTTAGCGAATATAGCTCCGTCGCTTTTTCGAATAATTATATGGAATTTTTGAGGAATTTTTTCTATATAAAAAATTATTTTTTGGTTTCAATATTATTAATAATGCTGTGAAGCAGATAAATACTTTATCAGAGGCTTTTACAAGGGATATGGCACTATCTCAATTAGTTATACAATAGTTATATACTATACATTAGTGTATATTGCAACAAATTGAGATAAATAATTATCGCTTAACGCAGAAATCGAACCCGGGCCGATTCGGCGTCGCGCGAGAGCTTTACCAACTAAGCTATCCCAGCCTTTGCAAGGCTACGTTTCTTTTGCCTACATCTATTTAGCCACACTGGCATTGCGGTCAGTCATATTTTTCAATCTTAAACACAGAATTTTAAATAAAAATATTATCGCCAATAATTTGGAAAAATGTTACATTTTAGCAAAATACTTGACAGATTATATAAATTTTTCATAAAACAATTTCGATATAAAAATATTGAAATTTTTAATAAAAAAAAAAAAAAGTTCGTTTAGAAAAAATTACAAATTAATTTAGTGTTGTGTTATGTCCGCCGCTTAGATTTAAATTAATTATCCGGGATTTCTCCCTTTGGTAGCGATAGAAAAATTTAACGAGCGATTTGGAGGATGCGGACAACAGTAAAGAATACGAGGAAGGTTTTCACTTCCTATATTTATTATTTAATGTGGGTTTTTCGAAGAGTACGAACCCAAACGCCTTCGAGCTTGATCACGTTGCATTTATAAATCGATCAATAGAGAGAAAATGTTTTAAATGTCTCTCACTTACCTTTAGATGATTCTTTCTTCTAACACGGCAGGCTTTTATCCCTCCAAACTTTGCAGCTCACTCGGCCTCCTCCTGAGTGGATTTGGTTGAATAGGCGCGGCTGGGGTTGTAGGATAAAATCTTATGTGCTACTTTCGAATGAAACTCTGAAGATTGAAGTTATGATCTCTAGACTTTTTATTAAACGTTTCAATTACAATATTTTTAATTGAACTTTACTTATACACTATACTTTTCACAAATTTTATGAATCCAATTTTATTGTATTATGCGTCTTTATTGGGCCCGAAAGCTATTATGCGCAGAACTGAAACGACTCGAGATTGGATTACAATTTATTTTTATTTTGCATCACTATTCAATCGAACCGAATTTTTAACAGTTGTTTGAGAATTTTTAATAAATAATTTGGATTCAGTTATTGACTTCTCAACGCAAACGCGGATTCCTGCAATAACTGAATTTAATAGAATTTTATTTTAAAGATCTAACTGATTTTTCAACGCAAACGCGGATTCCTGCAGTAAGATTGAATGATTTTTAAATAGATTTTTAGTTTAAATATTCCCTATTGACTTTTCGACGCAAACGCGGATTCCTGCAATAGGGTTCTTATTAAAAAGATAGAAATTCTCTTATTGACTTTTCAACGCTAACGCGGATTCCTGCAATAAGATTCACGAAAATTTCGCGGTTTCGTTATTCGCGGTCCGTAGGGCTCAAGATCACGAAATCTGATAGTCAACTAAGGCCCTGAGCCATGGTGCTCAGGCTATTTAAAAACTTTGATTGATGTTTGATGGGAGTAATTAAATTGTTGTCATTGGTGGAAAATGACGACAAGTTTTTATTTATTCGTCAATCGTTATTGCAAAAATCGTCGCGCTACTTTTATACGCATAAGTGATGGTAATACTGACGCTGCGTTTTTGCGTGCTTTTGTAAAGAGGAGTTTCGTAAATTTATTTATGAAATAAAATAAATTAAATAAAAAAAATTTATTGGACATAACAGTTGTTTAATTATATAAATTAATTAACTTATTATTAATTTTATATATAATTTTATATATTATAATTTTATTATTAATTTTAATTTATTTCAATAAAAAATGTGGACTCAGTATCAATTTACTGTGCTAGTGCGAGAAAGAGAGAGTAAGTTAGAATTCATTTCTAGAGAACAAAATTTTCTTCAGCTAAGAAAATTTAGTCTTTGCTCAAGTCGATCATACAGCTTGACTGGAAAAACTATATTACTAACAGGAGAAAAGACTTTTGTTGGTGCAACGAATTTATTTTCTTCAATCAAAAGATATTGTTATTGAATGAATCAAATTAAGGTTCTTGTTTAAAAAAAAAAAATTATTTACCTTAATAAATGTATTAACTTCTAATAAATAAGTTCATTTTTAATGCAAGTAAATAGCAATTCTTGGGTAGAACAAATTTTTCTTCAATTAAGAAAATCGAGTATCTTGAATTAATAAATAAGTATTTTAATTCAATAGTAAAAGAGTTTTTGACTTACGAAATGATTTATTGACGAAAGATTCAAAATTCAAGTTAATTTAATACTTGATCGAAGAAAATTCTGGCCTTCCTTCTTTGACCCAAAAATTTTCTTGACTCAAGAAAATTCATATTGAGACAAGATATTTTTTTTTCTGTGTAGTATGAGTACTTTATTAGTTATTTATCTAAATAACATGCAATTATTTATACAATGTAAACAATAATTTATCTCTGAAAAACTTAGATGGTTTATTACGACAGTTAAGATGTGTAAGTTTAGTCTCTATTCATGAACTTGAAATTGGAAATCTCAATTGGAGAAAGGACTAACGGTTTACGTATATTTCATATACTCGTAATGCAATAATGTTAATGATAATTTGCTTAAAGTATCAAGTAGTTCTATGAGGTCATTTAATGTACAAGGTACTTGAGCTGAGATTAAATTGAGAGACCGTGGTTTAGTCAGTTACTATCTGAGTTTCATGTCGATAAACATTTGTTATAAAAGCCGATACAAAGTATACTTAGCATTATCGAAACCTGCAAAATCGTAGGCAGGTAAGAAGATTTCAGTCTCACCAGGTGGAACATATTGCAGACAAACCGGTTGGCAGGGCAGGTCGAACACGAAAACCGCTAGATGCGACCTCGACTCCGATGAAATGTCTTTACTTTTGAGTTAGATATTTAACGGGCAATGAAACTTAACTTTTAATTTATTACATTTTGACTTTTACCATTTATTTACATTTATTCTTCGATGACCGTCATCAACATTAAAAATTGTACATGAAAAAAGAAGTTATTTCTTGCACTGAGAGAAAAAAATAGTTTTCTAAACTATAAAAGAATAGTTGAATGAAACCACCACTATCAGTTACAATTTCGCTAACTAATATGATATTAGTCAACAGTAACAGGAGAGTGTAGTTAAGGTGACTATTGAGAAGTAAATTTAATTATTTCTTATTCAGAATGTCCTGAAGATAATTGTTGCGACATTCATACTTCTATATTCAGCGAGCCCAATTCGATAAAATTATCATCACAACATATATATTAGGGTGTGCTATTTTTAGGCGAATTTTTTTTTTCAACAAAAAAACAGGTTGAAAACTTGCATGAAGGTGAGGAAAGAAGCCTGTTCAGAGCGGAGCTCTTAACATAAATATTTAGAGGTGCCTATTTCTAATTTTACATTTCCCATTTAAATAAAATAGAAAAAAAAAATTGTTTTTTTTTTTTTTTCATGAAAAATTATTTTTTCGGAATTTTTTGTTTTTCGATATTTTCTTTCCTCGTCATGTTCACAATTGATTTTTTTGACATCAAAAGTTACACTTAGAAATTTTCGAAATTTTGAGCGACTTTTAAAAATTCATATTTTGAGTTGAAATTTTGAGCGACTTGATAACACTGATGAACAAAACAACTTTTTTTTTGTGTAACTAGAAAAATTTTGGCTGATTCTGTTAGGAATCAGGTCAAGTAGAGTAGAATTAGTAGTCTCAAATTTTAGATACGAATAGTTTTATTGTAATATGATTTTTTTTACTTTTCTTAAATTACAAATTATTTTAACTTAAATTAAATTATCATCAATGTTATAATATTTATATAAGTAATTTTTCATGATTTTCTCCTGTATTTTGCATCAGAAACGTCCCTCTGTAATCCCCAGCAATAATCTGCCAGCATAGTTGGACTCCATTTTCCCTGGTATCGTTTTTCTATGGTAAAAATATCTTAGTGGAATCGTTCCTCGTGTTCATCACTAACGGCACCCAAGTTTGGGGGAAAAAAGTCTAAATGCGAATGTAAAAAATGTATTTTTAAGGACATATTGCAGCCTAATGCTTTATACTTCTCTAAAAGTTCCTCGACAATAGTTTTATACTCATTTGATCGGTGATTTCCAAGAAAATTTTCAGTGATTTTTATAAATGATTCCCAAGCTGGTTTTTCCAGAACATCGAGTTATTCTTTAAATATATCATCTTTCATCACTTGCCTGATTTGAGGACCTACAAACACACCCTCTTTAATCTCGGCGTCACTGATTTTAGGAAATTTTTCTTTGAGGTATTGAAATCCAGCGCCATTTTTATCCATTGCTTTCACAAAGTTTTTCATCAGGCCAGGTTTTATATAGAGAGGTGGTAAAAATATATCTTTAGGTTGTACTAATGGAGCATGTTTTACATTTTTTATTCATGGAGTAAGAGATCGTCTTTTGCGCCAATTTTTCTTAACGTAATGGTTCTTCCTATTCCTACTGTCTCATTCACAAAGAAAACAATAAAATTTTGTATACCCAAGTTACAATCCTAATAAAAGGGCAACAACTTTTAAATCTTCGCAAGTTTTCCATTTATGTTCGTCATATTGAATCTTTTCTAAAAGAAATTTCATTGTTTCATAGGATTCTTTCATGTTAGCACCATAACCTACTGGCACGGAGGGAAGATTATTACCATTGTGTAACAAAACTGCCTTCAAGCTTGTTTTTGAAGCATCAATAAATAAACGCCACTCTTCAATTTTGTATTGTATTCCCAAAATATTCATAACACCACAGACATTGTTACAAAATATCAAATCATTATCTTGTGAAAAAAAGCTTTTTAACTCTTCATCTCGATGCCGAAAAAAAGTTATTTTTGTGTTTGGTTGCAATAAATTCCATCCTTTTAATCGAGATCCTAAAAGTTCTCCTTGTTGTTTAGAAAAGTGTGAATCACGAACTAAGTATATATTTGCGATCGGGTCAACCTGACGAGTTCCTGATCAGGACCGTATCTGGATATCCTTATTTAAAAAAAAGTTATCCCATTCCTTCAAATATTTCATTTACAGGCTAAAAATTTAAAAAAGTACAAAAGAATATTATATAAAAATCACGTCAATCATTGTAGCACAGATTTTTTACTTCTTCATCAGTTATTCTTTAACATCATAATAAATATTATATTGACACTTTCAAGATCACTTGTGTATGTCAGGCCAGTGGATAGCATCGAGGACTTTGAATCGAAAGGACGCAGGTTCGAGCCCAGCAGTTATTGGGATTTTTTCATCAATAAAAAATATGTTTACTTCCTCTAATTAATGCTCTCAATACAATAGATAACATTTTCTATCGAATTAAAATTCTCTTATTTTTTTTTTTGCAATTTAATATTTTTTTAAAAATAATTACTAATAAGGTAATCCTGATAAGGATTTGATGAGGATATCCTAGTAAGGACCTGATAAGGGCGTGATGAGGATATCCTGGTAAGGTCCTGATAAGGCAATCCCGATAAGGACCTCATGGGTCTTATGCGTTACATCCATATCAGGATCCTCGTCAGGATACCCTGATCGGGACTTTATTTGAAATAAGGTTAACCCGATAAGGACCTTGTCAGGCCCTTATGAAAAATTCTAGTCGGGTGTATGATGTAAAGAATAAGCATACACAATAGACTGGGCCAAAAAAATTGAATATTTTTTTTTTTTTTTCGATACTGTAAAAATATTATTCCTGATGACCAAAAAAAATTATTGTGCAAGTTTGAGTCCTTAATATTGATATTAAGAGGTGTATCGTTACGACTATTTTTATGACAGAAATTTCATGTATTACCTCAAACTCGTAAATCATCTATCTGAAAAATTTGAGCAATGTATAGTCTTAAAGAAATTGAATTCCCTACAAAAAATCTCTATGAGGAAATTGCCGTAAAACGAGCCGTTTCCTCGTAACCGTTCGTTAAACATTGATTTGTTTTTTCAATACTTTGATTCTATTTTGGATTTTTGCAACTACTAGAAATATTAAAATTTTTTTTTACGCAAGATTCATATTCTTGAAGAAAATTTAATGCTCTACAAAAAAGGTCTTCTAACATTTTTTGCTAAATTCACTCCTTTGAAAATTATTCAAGGTTGAAGTTGAGTCCAAACGAGGTCAATAACCTGAATAACGTTCGAAGAAGTGAATTTAGCAAAAAATGTTAAAAGACCTTTTTTGTGGAGCATTAAATTTTCTTCAAGAAAATGAATCTTACGTAAAAAAAAATTTTTATATTTCTAGTAGTTACAAAAATCCAAAATAGAATCAAAGAATTAAAAAAACAAATCAATATTTAAGGCACGGTTACAAGGAAACGGCTTATTTGACGTCAATTTACTAAGAGTAATTTTTTTTAGGGAATTTAATTTCTTTTAAGAATATACATTGCTTAAATTTTTCAAATAGATAATTTACGAGTTTTGGGTAAAAAATGAAATTTCTGTCAACAAACTAATAGTGGTAACGATACACCTCTTAATATCAATAATAAGGGCTCAAACTTGCACAGTAATTTTTTTTAGTTATCAGGAATAATATTTTCACAGTATCGAAAAAAAAAAATATAGTCGATTTTTTTGGCCCAGTCTAATACATTCCTATACATAGTGTATAGCCAGAGTTGCAAATAGGGCGTTAAATTTATAATTGCATTAGTGTTTCAATTAAATTTTTTTTTATATTTCATAATCCAAAAACAACAAATTAAAAATGATTTTGTAATTTTCTAATTGAATATCTTCGAATTGAAAATAATTTTTTCATTTTTAATCCAACATTTTTCAATTAAAAATTAAATTTCAAATTTTCAATTCGTAAAGTATCGTTGAAATGTAATGGCTTAATTTTTAAATCTACGTTTTCAAATAAACTAACTAAATAAACATTCGAATAAACATTAACTAAAAAATTTCGATTCGGAAAACCATATTAAAAAATTTCTTTCTAATCTCTAATTCCATATCTAATAATTGAAAAGTCAATCAAAAATTTTAATTAGCCATAGCTGAAGGGGATTAGAAAATTACATTCTGTTTCTAAATTTTCTATTTTCGAATAAATAAATTAAATAAAATATTTTTAATTCTGAACATCGGATTGGTGTTGGTTTAATTTTAAATTCTCTGCTTACGCTGAAAATTATTCAAAAAATTTAATGCTCAAATGTTTTAACTATGCATGATCTTTTTAATTCAAATTCTATTATATCTGACGATCAACAGTAAGTTTAAAAATATTCAAACTTGAAGATCAAGTAAAATAGTATTCTTTCCAGTTATAAGTGCTGTCAAATTTTTTGTCTTGATTACTTATTTGATTGCGTACCGAATCTGAAATAAAAAGTAATTTTCAATTTTTGATCCCATGTGTTTGAATTAATAAGTAATTTTTTAATTTTTAATCCCACGTATCTGAATTAGAATTAATTTTTGAAATTTTAGACCCACGTGTCAATTTAAAAACTACTTTTTTAAATTTCAATTTCACTTCTCTTATTAAAAATTGGTTTTTCGATTCTTAATCTCACGTGTTTATATTTAAATTAATTTTCCAATTTTTCAATTCAAGTTGTTGAATTAAAAGTTAACTTTGTAATTTTAATCGATATAATTTCAATTACGGATTGAAAATTCAATTTTTGATTGCAAATATTCTCATTAAAGAATTCGCAACCCTGTGTATAGCCTCCCTGCGTTTAACGTAGTAGTAATGATCAGATGGTTCCACTTTTGACCACCAGATGGTGTAATTATCGAATGATATAATAATAATAGCAAACGGCAATAATAATAACAGTCATCCCATAGACTATACATTAGACAGTGTATAGCCACCATACATAGACTATACATAAAAAGGTTACGATTTTTTTTCTCGCGTTACGGACGTTTTTTGCCGGCTAGGGTTTAGCCTCTCCACAACGCGCCATAAGGAACTTCGTTCCAAAAAATTTTGTTCAACAAACTCTACCTTTTCTTTTTATTTATACATTTATTGTCACATACAATTTAAAAAAAGATGAAGATGGAAAATGTAAACTGTCAAAAATTCTCTCAAGTGTATCTTAGGCTTTTGAAGTGGAAACATCTTTCGAAAGATAAGTGTAGTTAATAATTTACATATTTTACAATTAATGATAAAATTTAGAAAACTTTTAAATCAACCGCGATTAGTTAATTAATTTTTGTATAAAATTAAATTAGTTTCAAATGATTATCTCTATTACTTTTTTATTTAGAGGGGGCGCATTATTTTTCTGAAGAATTGAATATGATAAACGCTACAATCGCTGTAAAAGAGCGTATGTATTCTATATGTATGTGTTCGTTTACAGAAGTTTGAATGTATTGTAGTAGTCTGAGTACTGACCATACCTAACTATGCTCAAACTACGTTCCTTAATACTGCGTTCGACAGAAACATTTGACGATATTTGTGCTTTCTAGAAATACAAAAAAAAAATCCATACAAAAGAAGGGTACTTGAATTTTATAGTCTTTAAAATTTTTTTCATACGAACTATGAAGTTGTTTATTTTAAAATGTTTTCTCTGTATACTGAACAGGCTTTACATGAACTTTTCATCATACTTTATAAAACTTGAAATTTTATTAACTCGTAATTTTTTTTTTAACTTCCAGGGTTAACCGATAGACAGATTTTTTTTTTGTTATTTATGTCATCGTTAATTGTTAATTATTGAAGAGTTATGGAATATATACAAGTGACTAAAAGTGAAATTTTCAAGTAACTTTTTATATCTTTTTCAATCTATGAAATATACACAAGCATTGCATTGTAGAAATAGATAATAGATTAAAATCGAAAAATAGTACAGTCAAACAAGGATTTTTGATGGTCCCATTTCTTGTCCCAAGAAAGTTCGTTCTTGGTTTAAAGCATTATTTTTCTCGGGCCAAGAAAGTTTGTTTTTAACTCGAGAAATTTGTTTCTTGTCTAAAGACTGTTACCTTATCGAGTCAAGAAACAATGTCTTGAGCTAAAAAAAAAGTTTTTGTACTAAGAAAAAAAATTTTTTAAACCAAGAAGAAACTTTCTTGGGCCAAGAATTTTTTTTATTTGTCGCAAACAAAAAAAAAAATTTTCAGCCAAGAAATTAATTTCTTTAATTAAGCAAATAAATCTATCGAGCTAAAAATTTTATTTTTTTTTGTTTCATTTTTTTAATGAACAATTTTTTTTGTTTTAATATTACAAATAATGCTGTGAAGCAAATAAATAATGTATCAGAAGCATTCATAAGGGATGGGCGAGTTTCGTAATAATTTAACTATTTAAACAAATTGAGAAAAAACAATTATCGCTTAACCAAGGAATCGAACCCAGATCGATTCGGCGTCACGCGAGAGCTTTACCAACTAAGCCATCCCAGCCTTTGCTAGGCTACGTTTACTTTGCCCACATATACTGAGCCACACTGGCTTATGGTCAGTCACATTTTTAAATCCTAAACCCTGAATTAATATTGCAAATGTTATCGCCAATAATTTAGAAAAATGTTAGTTCTGACATTTTACCAAAATACTGAACGGATTGTATGAATCGTTCATAAATGAATTTCGACATAAAAATAAAAAAATTAAAAAAAAAAAAAACAGATTTAATTACAAAAAAAATTGAGAAATTATTCAATATTATTTAATTACATTAATCAATTAATTTATTATAATAATATAATTTGGTTATTTAATTTTTAATTTATTTAAAATAAAAAGGTGGATTCAAAATCCATTTGCTGCGCTAGTGTGAGAAAGAGAGAGAGTGGGGAGTATTCATTCCTTTGGGTGCGAAGGAGGGAGCACCTATGAGTGAGAATCCAAGAGAAAACTTTCTTGGCTTGAGACTCTAGTAATCTTGGTTTGAGATTTTTCGTGTGATTGGTCAGAGAAAGCACACTATACTCTAACCAAGAGTTTAAATTTCTTAAATCAACTCCCTTTATTTTTAGTCGAGTTCGTACCGTTTATTGTTTCAAAACATCATAGTTCTTTAATGAAGTGTATAACTTTCTCGAACTAAATATTTTTATTTCTTGGTTTAAGTAAGTAACATACTCAGGTTAAGAAAAATTATTATTAAACTAAAAACTGCAAGTTTTTAAAGCAAGTAATTCAATTATTGGACCAAGTATGAAATATGTATTGGCTTAAAAATTTTTTTTCTTAATTGAAGATTTAAAATTCAAGAAATTATTTCACTTCGTTCAAGAAATTTCCGGTTTTCATTCCACTCGCTGAAAAATTTCTTGGTTGAAGAAAAATTTTCTTGAGTCAAGATTTTTTTTTTTCTGTATATTTATACACATTAAACAAAAATAATTATTAACGGCAAGATTTATGTTTTGATTATGGAGGGTAGAGGTAAGGAGCACTCTCATATGGGGCTTCACTTTCAAAAGTGTCCACAATAAGCTGTACAATTATAGTTCCAAAACCAACTACAAAGGCGCTGATGAGCACGAATGGTTATATGTGAACTTGGCGATTATTGATAAAGTGAAGTATGCTAAAGGGAAATAATAGAGTACAGAAGTAGTTGTACTGAATAGAGTAGTTGATAAAAGTAATGTAAATGAATATTCAATTGATAACATAGTCAAGTGAGAATTTTAAATATTTTTAAGAAAAAATTAAGTTACTTTTTAAATTTATTTTTTTTGCACGCCTCACAACGCAGAGCGTTTGAGGTAGTGCATTACTCTCAACATATTAATTTAAGTCTTAAATTATATGTAAACAATAGACTCATTAAAAAAAATTAACTACTTTTTTTTTTATCAAGGACAGAAAGTTTTTAAAATATCAAAAAGAAAAAAATTTTTTTTTTTCATATTTCTTAAATAGCTCGGAATTTATTTAAATAAATGATCTGAAATTTGCTAGGAATCAAAGCTCAAAAGAACTCTTTTGAATACTGCAATATTCATCTAGATCGGTTTATTCACTCTCTAAACATGGATATGTTAAAATAAATGAATATCTACTAATTCCAAGTGCAAACCGAACCACTAATTTCAAAAAGTGGTTCGGTTAGCGCTCAGAATTAGTGAATATTCACTTATTTCAATTATTCATGTTTAGAGAGTATTAAAAAGAAATGAGAGGCTTACATATCTCTCTCACACACACACACAAAACAGGGAAGTTATTGGTTTCGGTCCGATTTTCGAAAACCGAATTTCTAACAGAGCTTGACGTTTTGAAGTTCTAGAAAGCTATTCTGAATAATTTCAAGATGATATCCGAATGTATGTGTGAATCTACACAGAAAAAATACTTAACTTGAATCAAGGAAAATATTCTTGATTCAAGAAATTTTTTTTGATCTATTCGGAAAATAAAAATTTACTTGCCTCAAGTAAACAATTATCTTCAAATTTTTATCTTAAATAAAAATTTTTTTCTCACGTTAACATATTTTTACACTTAAATCAAAAAATTTTCACTTGTTTCAAGAGTTTATATTTCTTAAAGTAAGAGATATTTTTTTTGGGGCAAGATAAATTATTTTTTTGTAGCAATATTGCATTTTTTTGGTACAAGAAAATAAAATTTCTCGGAACAAGTACTATTCTATTTACGCAAGTATTTTTGTATTCTCCGACCAAGAAAACAAAAGTTGCTTAAGCCAAGAGAAAAAATTTCTTGGGAGAAAAGATCGATATGGAGAAGGGGAAAGTCACCGGTGCTAGACAGCAGCAGCGGGAGTAGTTCGGTGCTCGCCACGAGATCGCGCCTACGACATGTAGTGTCCCTGGTGAGACATTTATTTCAGAAGTGTTATATTCCAAATTTCATTACGATTTTGTTCGGGTACTCTTTTGTCATTTGACAGAACTACAAGTACCCTTTTGAATTGTACTATAGTATATCCTATAATACATCATGATTCATGACTTTAATATTTAATATTAAAGTTACTTGAAATTCAACTCTTGAATAATTTTGCTCGGTAAAAAAACACAAAAAATTACGTTTCAAATAAAAACAAAATATAAAAAAAATCCACGCGTCAACCTTTCGGAGAGAGTATACATTTTTGACTGAGAAAAATTTAAGTCTTCATTAAAGAAGCAAACTTTTGGAGCAAGAAATTTTATTTTCTTGGCCCAAGCAACTTTTATTATCACTTAAGCAATTTATTTTTCGGAGCAAGAGAATTTTTTTCTTGGGCCAAGCAACTTTTATTTTCTCTTAAGCAATTTATTTTTCGGAGCAGGAGAATTTTTTTCTTGTGCCAAGAGATTTTTTCTTGGCCCAAGGGATTTTTTTTTTCAATCAAGACGTTTTTTTTTTGGAGCAAGAAAATTTTTTCCTTGGGCCAAGAAATTTTCTCTTAGCTCAAGTTAACTTTTTTTCGTTCAAAACTTTGAGTTTTTGGAGTAAGAAATTTTTTTTCTTGGGGCAAGAAAAAGTTTTTTGGCCGAAATTAAACTTTTTTTTCGTCCAAAACGTTGATTTTTTTGGCAAGAGATGACTTCTTTTCTGTAGCCAAGAAGTTTTTTTCTTAAACCAAGAAATTTTCAATTTCGCTTAAAAAATAAATTTTTTTGGAGCAAGAGAATTTACTGTCTTGAACCAAAAAAAAGTTTTTGAATCAAGTGTTTTACTTCTGTTAAATCAAGAAAGAAAATTCGGAAGACAATATTTTTCTTGAACCAAGTTAACTGTTTTTTCTGTGTACGCATGCACGTACGTACGTATGTATGTGAATATTATGTAACTTTTGACTGGATAAACCGATTTGGCTTTTTAAGGTGGCATTTGAAGCGGTTGATTAATTCCAACATCTTTTGAGAAATTGAGCACAATCGGTTGGGTGTATCAAGAGATATTCAGAAAATAAATTTTTCACATAGTTATTTACAAAATACAAAAATTAATTTTTACCTGCGTATTTTAAATGGAAAGGAGGAACCCCCCATGCTCCTCAGCTCGATTTTTGAGATGAGAAGCTGAAATTTAAGGAGGATTTTCATTGTTTGTTAAAGTATCTTCTGAGGTATATTTAATCCAAGAACACAAATGATTTTTTTTTCTAACACAGCCTATAAGTGTAAAACCTAATTTAAATTAAATATACTTGTTTAGCATTTCATATATATATATATTTATTAGAGTGTGTCGAAAAACAACATTAATTTTTTTTTTTAACTTCCCTAAGAAAGGACTTATACGATCGACTTCAAAATCTAATCAGCTCTAGAACATAATAAAACGCGTCGATTGCCGCCTTGGTCATCTCAATCGGATACTTCGTTAGAGAGTTATCGCGGGAGAAATGGTTAATAACGATTTTTCGCAAATATCTTTGAAACAACTGAACTAAACAATTCTAAAATCTGATCAGCTTCAGAATTCATTAAAAAACGTTGATTGCCACCTCAACCATCAAAGTCGCGTTATTCGTCTAAGTATCGTGGAAAAAAGAAATGGTGAAAAACGGTTTTTTGCAAATATTTTTGAAATGACTGAACAAGAGATTTCGAATTTCAATCAGCTCTACAATTCAACAAAACGCGTCTACAAAAAATGCCTCTTATCATTTTTTGACAAACCCATATGTTCAAAAGTTATTGGAGCTCGAAGTCGAATTATAGTGAATTTCGAGATCTTTTTGCTTTTTCGGCGAAACTATAAGACTTACCATAAAATATCATAAAGTCTTTTTCGTAGACAATTTTATTTCCTACAAATTATATCGAATAAAGTTTTTTCGGATTCCGCATGATTTTCTAGTTATTTCCATTTTAATATCAAGATCTTAAAATCGATCCGAACACTATTTTTTTTAAGATCTTGATATTAAAATGGAAATAACTAGAAAATCATGCGGAATCCGAAAAAACTTTATTAGATATAATTTGTAGGAAATAAAATTGTCTACGAAAAAGACTTTATGACATTTTATGGTAAGTCTTATTGTTCAGTCACGAGCTTAATCATTTTGAAAAGCTTCGTGTACTTTCGCCACGTACGGGAGCAGCCGAACTCGCTACTGACTTGAATGTCAGAATAGTGCCGAGTCACTCGCTATCTGGGCCCGACACTTGCAATTTCTTGCTCATGACCGTGTCAAAATGGCATGAGAACCCGCTACCAGCCGGCCAATGGAATAATTTGTCTCATATCACCGTGCTGGGCAGCCAATAAGGAAATTGGCTGTTAACTACTTCCGGTTGGCGCGCATTTAAGCCAATGGGAAAAATCGTCTTATGCAGCAATGCTGCCACGTCAACACCAAGTGGAAACGCCGGCTCAACACCAGCAAGCCAGGATCGACTTCATAGTTCGATCAGTACAAAGACAGCTATCCATCTAACCGCTTCGCTCAATACAATATATCTCTAGTGTGATATAATTCTGAACCGCTCCGCTAAATCTCCGCTTAAATATTCTCAATAATTAGCTAGTATATCAAGGCTACTAATTATTGAGTATATATTGAATTGTTGCTCGCGTGTTATTAATTATAAATTAATTATCGCGTCATTAACCGCTATCGACCACGTGTCGAATTTATACGCGCATTCCTTTACAGTCGCATTCGCTATCGCGTATCTTGTAGTTGCATTCGCTATTAAGTATTTTTCTTACAGTTATTCAGTGTACATATTGTTAAATAAAGATCTATTCTATTATCTGTAATTGTTGTATTAATTGTTAGTTATTGAATTAAACACACCTACACCAGAATCCCAAAGTACATTCGCTCATTTTACACTTATAGTTTCGCCGAAAAAGCGAATTGAAATTCACTATAATTCGACTTCGAGCTCCAATAACTTTTGAACAGATGGGTTTATCGAAAAATGATAAGAGGCATTTTTCGTAAAACGTTTAATTCTCTACGAATATGTATTCCAGGCTTATCTGTACAATGAGCCATTGCCGAGGTGAAAAATTCCAAACTGAAAAACTTTTTTTTTTCCCATGTTATGTAAATGGTAAATCAAAAATCGCGATAAGCTACCTCTAAAATTTTAATTTAAGAACTGATCTTTTGGTAAAATTTTTATTTTGTCAAATACCATCGATTTTTTTTGGTGGTACCAAAAAAAAAAAAAAAAAAGGAATAAATGTTGTTTTTCGACATACCTTAATATTTATACTGATTTTCTATGCACTTCAAAGAACAGAATCATTTAATCAAAAGTAAGCTGTCGTTACGATTCTGTTACTCCTATATTTTAGAAATATACAAATATTCAGTTACGCAACATTTCTGTGCATTATAAGATAGTCATTATTTAATAGAGTGTTATTTTTTAATAGATACTTAGATTAATAAATAACTTTTAAGTTAATAGGTCAAAAGCTAGTCATTATTCTTTTAATTATTATTTTTTCTTTAAGTTTATTTAAGCTATATTATTTGTTACGTTTAATATGCTTCTTACGTTATATCATAGTTCAAATTTAATAATGATGTTTCGAAATAAATTTAAGTACTCGATTGTAATTTTAATTATTCCTAACTATCGAACTCTCCGCAAAAAAATATTTTTTTCTGAATATATTGAATCAACGACAGAAATAACATTAATTTCTTGATATTCTAAAATTTTATATTATAAATTTTTGAAAGTCGCGCGCTTACGAACCGGATTTATATCTTTCTTCGTTTAATAATGTCCTACTCTAACAGTTTTAGGCGCTTTCTGTCAAATTAAGTCATTTTCTGAAAACAGCGCCACCATAATTGTATCTGATTTTATGGACACTTCTAATATTCAAAGAGAGTGCTCCTTACTTCGACCCTCCATAGTTTTGATGTTCAAATTGTGAATTTACAATTCAAAACTAACTACAACTGACCGAGAAAAACAAGAAAGTACGCTGTTCCCATCGAGGCGCCACCTGGCGTCAAAATGTTCACTTCACCCAAGTAAATCTGTTACTTGGTTTGAGAGTTAGATTTATTGTGTGAAAAAAATATACTTTTGAACCAAGCATATATAAATCTTGATTTAAAAATCCTGAAACTTCTTGAGCCAAGAAATAAATTCTTGAAGCAAAAAAAAATTGAATTTTTCAAACTAGTATTCTTGGTTCAAGAATATTTCACTTGAATTAAGTTAACTTTTTTTTCTGTGTAAATGAGTGTGAAATTGTGATATACATGTTATGAAGATGTGATATACATGTGACTTACGATTTTACGTAACCGGAAGTTGTCATTCTATAAATGTGACATCCCTGTTACGTTGATGTGTTCACTGAGCGAGTGTCGCCAACTCATTAAAAATTGACGTTTTATTACGCAAAAGCAATAATTAAATACCAGCGCTATTAATCAATTGTAGAAATATAATTTATTTTCAAGCAAGAACTATTTTAAAATACAAAATATTTTGATTATCAAAAAAAATATATATGTACTAGAACAGATTAACAGCTGTATTGGAGTATACGAAAGAAATAACTGAAGCGTAAAATCACGTGCGGGCGAGGTGAAAAAGTCGGCGCTTTGACGGGATAAATATGAAAGCGCCATCGGGTAGAAATAATTCAGCTCAGCTGATCGTCACTGACCATACCACTGTATATACGTCAGCTCATATATTTTATATATAAATACAGTGTAATGGTATATATGTCTATATCTTCGAGAGGTGTGATTAAAACGAGTGATTACGCAAGCATACCAACGACGAAAATAGATGCTGAGAAAAACATTCACAAGCTAAATATTACCCTCTTACTTCTCTTTATCTTCATCTTCTAACTTTTGTGTTATATGTATGTATGCTGTGACTGGTTTGTATAGATTGTCGACTTGCAATTATTCAACGACGTCACCTTTCAAAGTGCGTCACTTCTTCATCGAGCAATAATTAAGCCAAAGTTAACATATACTATTTTTATACAGTAGAATTTCATTTTTCATCATTGCATCTAACCAATTACATTTCACAGTCAACATATAGAACTTTTCATGATAGCACATAAATCTGGGACATGAGTTTAATGTAGATTTATAGATATTGATTTATGTTGAGAAATTGCGATTCAACAAAAGCCGATTATAGAAGATTATTAACTCTTGTGCTTGGATTCACATATATATATATATATATATATATATATATATATATATATTAGGGTGGCGCAAAAAAACCGACTATTTTTTTTTTCGATCTCGCATGAAAATTTGTTGGTTTACGATGTTTTAAGAAGCCTCTCTAAAAGTCAGCTCGATGAAAAATTTACAAATAATCGCCTGCGAATTTTGAAAATATCAAAAATTATAGAAATTCGACTTTTTTATTTCAAATTTTTTTTTTCTCGTAGCAACAATAGTTTATACTTGTGAAACCATGACCACGCTGAAAGTTTAAGGCCAAACTATAAAAATTTAAACCTAGCTCAAGAATTTTGAATTTTTCCGAGTGCTGTCGAATTTTTGATATTTTCAAAATTCGTGGGCGACCTCTTGCAAATTTTTTATCGAGCTGATTTTTGGAGAGGCTTCTTTAAACATCGTAAACCAACAAATTTTCATGCGAGATCGAAAAAAAATTATTGTCGGTTTTTTTGTGCCACCCTAATATATATATATATATATATATATATATATATATATATATATATATATATATATATATATATATATATATGTCACGTTTTTTCATTTCTAACCCCGAAATTCAGATGAAAACAAAAAAAAAGGCCATTCGGCAGCCGAAATGGAAGTAGATTTCTCATTATTTAATTTTTTTCACTGTTCAAATAAAAGTTGATAATGAAATAAAATTTTTTTTGACATTTTCTTAAAAATTCTTGAGATGATAAAACAAAAAAAAATCAAACAATTATAAGTATAATGCCAAAAATTGAAGCTAACTAAATGAGCTTCAGAAGAATTTTTGATGAAAATGCACTATATGTTTTGATTTGACGTTATTTAAAGATACCTATGCACATATTCAAACTATCGGACAAATGGTATTCCGGACCCTATTCGAAAAATTGTGATAGATTATGGTTTTAATGCTCGAAAATTCTACCATAAGGACAAAGACGATAATTTGCTTTCAATAAAATCTACTAATAAAGTATTCTAAGATTAAACTATGATTGTGACATATCAAAGTGTCATACTTGAAATTAGTACTAATGTTTGAAATAGAAAGCCTATTAGAATATCAAACGACGAGCAGATATAGAGAAAATTATCATCATAACGAATGTTAATCTTGTTATTGATATATCATATCATTTATACACTGTCGATAAAATAAAATTGTATATACCCACTAAATTAAGATGTTTGGATTTTATGAGTGTCACACCGCGATAATATGAATTTAAGTAGCTCCATGAATTTACTAAGAAGTAGGAGAACTATAATGCAATAGCAAAATTTCATTAAATGAATGGTAAAATAAGTAATTTCAGTGGTTTAGGCATATATATAGGCATGAAGATTAAAGTTTATTTCAAGAGCTTTCAGATAAATTTGATATAAAGTCGATAAGTTATCACATTCAAAAGATATTGAAGGAAGAATAAGTAAAAATATGAATTTTGGACACTTTGAAAATTTTGAAATGCTATAACTTCTAAACTAATCGACCGATTGAGCTCATTTTCAAACTCGAACAAGGTAGTCGCCCTTAATATACGTATACTAAGTTTCAAGGTGATCGGTTTTTAAATTGTGGCTATAATCAAAGTGAAAACATGCATAAAATTAGTTTTTACAATATTTTGTAAATGTTCAAAACCCTTTATCTATTGGAAAAAATGGTCAAATCAATGAGCTGTATAGTCGAGATTGTAGGCAATCGAACGAGCTTTCACATAGAACAAACAAAAATGAGCTATCTACTTCCGTTTAGAAGTTACATCCAGTTCAAGCGGCAAACAAATTTTTTTTGAAAATTTTACAAAATTTCAATTAACCATAACTTCTAAACTTATTGGCCGAATTGGCTCATCTTCGAACTCATCCAAGGTAATCGTCCATAGAATAAATATACTCAGTTTCATTAAGATCGGTGTAGAATTGCGGACGCTACCGTTGGAGAACAGCGCGTTATATTGTATATATATATATGGGTCATTCCATGTCAAATCGACCAATAGTTGGAATCGACCCCTTTCGATTTGGACGAATTTTGGTCAGAAGTTTTCTCTCATCATATAACGAAGTTCTGCCAAGGGAAAAAGAATAAAAAAATTTTTTTCAAAAGTTATGCGATTTTGAAAATTTCACTAATTTTCCTGTTTCTTAAACTTATTCTTCAAAGATCTCGAAAACTATTACAATTACTCTAATGATCTGAGCTAGGTTTTAAAGAGGATACTTAAAGGTACCAAAAAAAAATTTTTTTGAAAAAATTTTTTAAAAATTCGCTTTTTGGGAAAATTTTGAAATTTCCAAAATTGCAAAAGTCGATGACCGCCATCAAATTTTTCGCTCAAATTTTTTTCTAGAGTACCTCTAATTGATTTCAAAAGATCCTGAAATTTTTGAGTAGGGGTTTTTTTTTGTTCAAAAGATATAAATTTTTGAATTTTAGGAAAAAAAAAATTTTCTTTCTTTGGCATTGACTGAATAAAACAATGATAAATTCACTTGTAATTTTTAATTTTAAGGCTCAAAAATTTATTTTAATGCAATAGAGTCAATAAAAAACTTATTAACGTGATATTTTTGTTTTTCAGCTACATTTTGATTTTAAATTGGATATAATTTTGTTAGAATGATCGTTTTTTCTTAGCCCCTTGCGGTGGTGTTGATTTCGCACTTCTTTTTCTCAATATGAAAGTAAATAGTATTATTAGTATACATGTATATTCGATTCATATAAAATTTCCATTGAAAAATAGCTTTCTAATAATACTATTTACTTTCAGATAAAGACCATTTAAATATAGTGGAAACCTAAACATGCAAACCTCTTAATAAGACAATTTATAGATAAATTGAGAAAAATATAGATAGCCCGAACTGGGAATCGAACCCAGACCAATTCGGTATCGCGCCGAGTGCTCTACCAGTTGAGCTATCCGGCACTATACTATATTCCGTTCAATTTGATCTATAACTTATTGAGCCACACCGTCCATCGTACGGTAATACACCATTTAAAAAAGGCCATTCGGCAGCCGAAATGGAAGGTAGATTTTCCAATTAATCTATATAAAAAGTTTCATACATACATATCTTGTGATACATGTTAGTGTATAGTCATGATATGAAATTAGGCTCGTTTTCTAAGAGTGAGAGTAAAAAAAGACAACGACTATTTTCGATAGAGAACTTCAGACAGTTGATTTGACAAAGCATTATATAGGTAATGTACTAAACTAACCTTCACGTAAACAAAGTATAAAAATTTTAATTCGTATGAGATCATAATTGTAATTACTATTACGATGGCAAGATCAGTTATAATTATAGGACGTACAGGCACGATTGAAACAGCATAAATAATAAAAAAAATACTTTTAAAATATAAAATAGCAGTGAAATTTACAGGTTATTTTGTTCACACTATAATACAACTGACAAAATTGTATTATAATGGGAAATGCATGAGTTATGTGAAATGAAAACAATATTTTCAACAATTTTTGATTCCATTAAAATTTTTAAGGCTATCAAATTATTGGAAGAAATGGTCAAAACATTAAGTTTAAGATCTTTAATTAAAGCTTATTAGACAAGCTTTCAAATACTTTTCACTGGAATTGTCTATCAGTTTTAGTTTTAATGTTATATGAACTTCAGCAGTGAATAAAAACTGATTTTTTCGAAAACTCGTGGAAATTTCAAACAGCCATAACTTCACAACTATTCGAACGATTCAGCCCATCTTTGAACTTGATCGAGATAATCACCTATAGAATAAGTGTGGAAAATTTCATTAAGATCCGATAAGAACTGTGGGTGCTATCGTAATGACAAGACCAGTTATAATCATACGTCGTAGAGGTACATTTGATACATCATAAGATATAAAAGAAATACTTTTAAAATATAAAATAGCTGTGAAATTTACAGGTTATTTTGTGCACAATAAAATACAACTGACGAAATTTGATTATAATGGGAAATGCATAAATGATGTTGAATGAAAACCATATTTTCAACATTTTTTGATTCCATTAAAATTTTCAAGGCTATCAAATTATTTGAAAAAATGGTCAAAACATCAAGTTTGAAGTCATAAATTAAAGCTTATTAGGCAAGCTTTCAAATACTTTTTACGGAAATTATCTATGAGTTTTAGTTTTAAAGTTATATGAACTTGAAAGTGGATAAAATTTTTTTTTTTCAAAAATCGTGGGAATTTGAAACAGCCATATCTTCTAAACTAATCGAACGATTTAGCCCATCTTCGAACTTAACCGTGGTAATCGCCCATAGAAGAAGTGTAAAAAATTTCATTAGGATCCGATAAGGATTCTAGGCGCAATCGTGTTCTCAAAACTTAGTTCTATTACATATGGGCAGATCCATTAATTCTCGACGAAAGTGTGCGCACTCAGGTCAACGATTTTGATGCCGATTTTTTCCTCAAAAGTACACCTTAAAAAAAGACGATCCTGAAAATTTGGACCCGATATAATCAAATCTGGCCGCTGGAGAATTTTTTGAATTTTTAAAAAAGTCTATTTTTCACTGATTTTCGAATATTTGTATCTCAGCTTCTATATAACTTAAAGACTCCTGTCCAACGGCATTTTTCTCAGTAGACTCTCTACTTTTAAGAAAAGAATAAGTATTTGGTCTAAACTCAAATAGGGCTTAGCTGACAGCCTCTAACTAACGAACTGTTTTGGTTAAATTTTACCAATTTGTAAAACACTAGTATACGTACAGTGTTCGAAGTTGAGGATCGACCAGCAGCTAATGTCTCCTATTGGGGTATACTTTAGTAGAATCTATGCAATTTTTACTTCATTGCTTCTATTAAATAAAGTTATAGCCATCTGAAACCAATAAAATTTTAAAAAATTGCAGTTTTCAGATGGCTAGAACTTTTTTCTCGGAACTTCGATTTCCTTCAAACTTTCAGGAAAGTTGCTGTATTATGTTCCTAAAAAGCCCTGAAAATCGGGGCTAGGGAATCGAGCTTGTATTCAAGTTATGAATTTTTTAATATTGCCAAAATTGCGTTGTTGAATATAATATTTGCTGATAATTTCTTAAATATCTATCGAATTATTCATATCTTATAGACAAGTGAATTATTAATACTCTCTGTTCATAGATATAGCTGCTGTCAGTAACCATTTGAGTAACGTCTCAAGTAAACATTTTACCCTCAAAAGCGCTATCGTTCTTATATTGATTGAATTTGTTTCAAAAGTCGCGCTCGGGCTACTCTGTTACTCAATTTATCCGCTTCGTGGTGTGACTGAGGTACCAATGTTATCATAGGCTCATGAAAGCATTGCAACCTACGTTGAAGTTCTCTAGGTATGAAGGTCTACAGTATTTAGAAATTTTTATGGGTTTAATTTGGAGTGTTTAAACTATCAAAACTTGAAACAATGGATAAGTGTTATATTGGTCAGTCACGCCACGAAGCGGATAAATTGAGTAACAGAGTAGCCCGAGCGCGACTTTTGAAACAAATTCAATCAATATAAGAACGATAGCGCTTTTGAGGGTAAAATGTTTACTTGAGACGTTACTCAAATGGTTACTGACAGCAGCTATATCTATGAACAGAGAGTATTAATAATTCACTTGTCTATAAGATATGAATAATTCGATAGATATTCAAGAAATTATCAGCAAATATTATATTTAACAACGCAATTTTGGCAATATTAAAAAATTCATAACTTGAATACAAGCTCGATTCCCTAGCCCCGATTTTCAGGGCTTTTTAGGAACATAATAAAGCAACTTTCCTGAAAGTTTGAAGGAAATCGAAGTTCCGAGAAAAAAGTTCTAGCCATCTGAAAACTGCAATTTTTTAAAATTTTATTGGTTTCAGATGGCTATAACTTTATTTAATAGAAGCAATGAAGTAAAAATTGCATAGATTCTACTAAAGTATACCCCAATAGGAGACATTAGCTGCTGGTCGATCCTCAACTTCGAACACTGTACGTATACTAGTGTTTTACAAATTGGTAAAATTTAACCAAAACAGTTCGTTAGTTAGAGGCTGTCAGCTAAGCCCTATTTGAGTTTAGACCAAATACTTATTCTTTTCTTAAAAGTAGAGAGTCTACTGAGAAAAATGCCGTTGGACAGGAGTCTTTAAGTTATATAGAAGCTGAGATGCAAATATTCGAAAATCAGTGAAAAATAGACTTTTTTAAAAATTCAAAAAATTCTCCAGCGGCCAGATTTGATTATATCGGGTCCAAATTTTCAGGATCGTCTTTTTTTAAGGTGTACTTTTGAGGAAAAAATCGGCATCAAAATCGTTGACCTGAGTGCGCACACTTTCGTCGAGAATTAATGCATCTGCCCATATATAGATAGATAGATAGATAATAAATTTTATTCGACCATGAGATCTTGATCACCTGTGGCCGTTCAAAAAACAATATTTACATTAGTTTTACATGTATAATTATAATATAAACAATAAAAATAAAAATAAAAATAAAAATAAGAATAAGAATAAGAATAAGAATAAGAATAAGTTCCACTGTCAACTCGTGTTTTCTGTCTCAAAAAAGTAATTATATACAGCACTGCGAAATTCAATGAACGTAGAGAGAGATGTAATGCTCGGAGGAAGTGTATTCCAAACGCGAATCGCAGATACAATAAAAGATTTATCATAAAATGCAAGATGACTGGTAGGTAGACGTAAATAGTCCTGCCTTACATCTCCCCTACGCAGCATTGGCTGTAGAAAAACTAATTCATTATCGAATAATTGACCCTGATTCATATAAATTGCTTTATATAATAAGCAAGATAAAAAGAAATTTCTCCTAGTTTTTAGCGTTATCCAACCTAGTCTGCGATAATATGGTGTAATGTGCTCAAATCTACTAACTTTAAAAATGAAACGAACGCAAGCGTTAAGTTTTCTTTGTAATTTACATTGTTGAAGTTGCGTTATATTAGTGTAGATTGCAGCACAGTAATCAAATATTGGGAATATTAATGTCGTAACAAGTTTAATTTTAATTTCTTCGCTAAAAACCTCATTATTCATTTTCAACTGTGCCAGAGTTCTCATACTGCGCTTACAAACATCATTTATTTGTTCATTCCACGATAAAGTATTATCGAGAATTATTCCTAGATATTTTACCGACTTCACAAATTCGATTACAGTGTCATTAACAATAATGTTATTACAAAGCATACATTCATTACTATTGACATTATATGAGCTACCAAAAATTACAGCCTTTGTTTTCGCAGCATTTAGTTTAAGATCATTTTCATCACACCAACTACAAATTACTTTAATTATATTGTTAAGCTCACTAACACGATCATTAATGTCAGCAATATTACAAGATAAATAAATAACAAGATCATCCGCATAGAATAAGTATTTGCAGTTAAGTAATTTCCCAAGATCAGAAACGTATAGAGAATACAATAAAGGGCCAAGTACACTACCTTGAGGAACACCTCTTTGTATTGTTTTCCACAGTGATGTTGTGCCCTTATTGTTATCACGAACTGATTGTCTTCTTTGATCAAGATAAGACCAAATCCAAAGAATAGAGGCTTCAGAGAAACCCATATTCCTTAACTTATTTATTAATTTAATATGACTAACAGAATCAAACGCCTTACTAAAATCAAAGAAGACTGCAATTGTGGTTTTCGAGTGATCAACTGCGAAACGAATATCATCAATTAGTCTAACAATCGCTGTTTGAGTATTCATACTCTCTCTGAAAGCAGTTTGGTATTTATCAATGTAATCATTGTCAACAACATATTTCAGAATTTGTTCGTATACACATCGCTCTAGTGCTTTTGATAACGTACATAAAATGGATATTGGACGATAATCCGAAAATTGTAATGGATCACGTATTTTTGGTAGAGGTACTACATATGATTTTTTCCATAAATCCGGAAATTTACAATTTGATAACGAAAAATTAAATAAGAATGTGAAGATATTTAAAAGATACGGTAACAAAATTTTATAGCTTTTTATTGAAAATCCATCTGGACCGATAGAGTTAGAGCTAATTCGCATTATTGATTTTTTAACCGTTTCATTATTAATATCTTTAAAGTTAAATTGCGACCTCAAATTATTATGTAAAATATCATACGAGTTATTTTGAATATCAGTAGTAATTAAATTATTATAATTATTGTTATCATTATCAATCGTTATATTAATTTGAGCACATTTTATAAAATATTCATTTAATTCATTAATATCAATATTTAATGCACGATCATTTTCTCGATTTTTAATAAGTCCTAGATTTCTAAAGTCATTCCACAAAGATCGCGAATTATGTTCACTTAAAAATCTTCTTTCCAAGTAAGTCTTCTTTTCCGCTGTAATACGTTTTTTGATTAGTTTACGTACATTTGAGAATTCAGTATACGCAAATCCTGTTCTTTTGAATATTCTGTATAGTTTGCTTCGACGACGTTGAAGTTCTTTAATTTCATCAGTAATCCAGGGTGCCGGTGGACGTTTAATTAATTTTGATTTAATAGGAGCGACTTTATTTAAAATATTATCCATCGATGTATGAATATAATCATTCATCGAATCAACAGAATCAAAGTCATTCATAGTAGTAATATCAATATTTTCGCACATCCTTCGTACGGCCGACTCATCAATATTACTCCAATTTCTGTATTGTATCATACGTTGTGTTTGTTTTGGTACAAGGTAGTTATATTCAATAGATATCAGGTCATGTCCCGATAAAAATGGTTCCATCGACTGTTCTGATGAGATAACTTGTGCTGGATCACTTACCATACACATATCAAGCCAAGTATTAGAGAAAGCAGTATGATGAGTAGGTTGATACGCTATTAGATGTAGTCCAAGGCCATCACAAAATCGCCGCAGCTCTCTAGATTTATAATCATCATCACATAAGTTAGCATTGAAATCTCCAAATAGTATGACATTTTTATAATGGGGCATTATATCTTCAAGTTCAGACTCAAGTATATTCAAGTGGCCAGTATTTGGCGGACGATACACAACTCCCATTAAAATTTTATGTCGAGCAGCAGACCAGACTTCAATAAACAGATATTCAGGGTGCTTAGGTAGTAAATTTTCTGATGATACAAGATACCGCGATGACAAGGTATTTCTCACATATATTGCAACCCCACCACCAATTCTACCTCTGTCATTTCTATACAGAGTATACGATGGTAAATGAAACTGTTGATCTGATGCATTTACTGAAAACCAAGTTTCAGAAATAGTGATGACATCATAGTAATGCACTCTAAAAAATTCTTTAAATTCCGTGAAATGACTATGTAGCGATTGTGCATTGAGGTGACAGACGAGAAATTCTTTAGATCCGGATGAAGATGAATTAGTTGAAGATGTTGTTGACGCTGGAACTATAGCTGGTCAGTCTAACTGACTACTAATAGCATCTAGTCCTGTAGATGGTAAAAGTTGTATCGGTGCCTTATCACTTGCAATCCTGACATGGACCGCTGAGTTAGCAATCCATATATTTTTAGGGGGAATTTTTGGATATTTCTTCTTAATATTTATACGTAATTTATACAGTGCTGGAGGATGTCTTCGATGTAAATAAATTTGATTTTTAGGAAAATCAAGCTTATGAGGTATTAAAGTATTCGCTGTAATCACATTCTTACAATTTCTCATCCCAGTGATGAATTGATCCACATCATGCTTAGAATTTAGCTTCACCAGGATATCGCGCGGACGTTGTGTTTTATTTTGTTTACCCATACGCTTAGCAAACTTTATCTTTGACTCCGCAATCGACAGATCTAATTTGTTCGATAATTCAATAACAGCAGAACACAAATTTTCATTTTGATCTTCAGGAAGACCTGACATTACCAATTGATCCTCGAGTGCTAATGATTCGAGTTGTAGGGTTCGTAGTTCCAAGTTATTACTAGTGATAACCTCCGCTGCCTTTTCAATTTGTTCTAGTATTCGATTAGCTTCATCCGGTTTGCCTTTTTCTAATATCTCAACACGCTTGCTTAAATCTACATAATTATTGTTTAAAGATTGACAAGCAGCTGTTAATTCACCTATTTTATCATTCACTAATTTTAGCGACGATACAATGTTACTAAGATCATCAAGCTTGTCGAGTTTATTTAGTTTATCGAGATCATCTAATTTGTTAAGTTTTTCAAGCTTTGATGCAATATCATCGGATAATTTTGTACTACAAACAGGACACGAAACAACAGCTTCAGTAGCTTCAGCTCTGGATTGTAGGCATAACCTAACTTTAACACATTGTGCGTGAAAACGGTGTTTACATTTGTCAGCTGTTTGTACTTTATTATGAGAATTTTCAATAGCCGCACAACATATTCCACACCACATGTTGATAAGTAAAAACGTAGTACAATACAGACAAACAAGATGGCACTGATATTATATGCAGGAACTAAAAAAATTCCGTTGGTTAAAATAACCTTGAAAGTTCAGGTTGATATTTTACAAAATAACTTAATAATTTAGCAATTTCAATCAAAACTGAATATTTCAAAATGATCACAAAATTTTTTAAATATAGCGCAAATCCAAATTATTAATAAAAACAAATTATATACACCAAAAAACTAATGTAAAAGCACAACAAAATTACACGTGTGTCACTGTATACGCACACGCGTATATATATATTAGGGTGGCCCAAAAAAACCGACTATTTTTTTTTTTTTCGATCTCGCATGAAAATTTGTTGGTTTACGATGTTTTAAGAAGCCTATCAAAAAATCAGCTCGATACAAAATTTTTAAGAGGTCGCTCACGAATTTTGAAAATATCAAAAATAGTCGAAATTCGGATTTTTATTTCTAAATTTTTTTTTTTCTCGTGGCAGCAATAGTTTATATTTGTGAAATCATGACTACGCTGAGAATTTCAGCCCAAAATTTAAATATTTAAACCTCGCTCAAGAATTTTGAAAATTAACTGATAATATGTAAACTAATAGTTTGAATTAGTTTTTATAACTAAATTATTGTCATTTCACTTAAATATAATTTTTGCATAACCGAAAATATACAGGACAGTCTTAAACAATAAAATTTGGTAAGTTTTGAAAAAGCGAAAAAACCTACAAATTGAATTAAAAAATGAAAAAGTATGCAAATAACTTATTATTTCTCTTTCTCGGTTTGTATTTTTATTCATTATGATACAAATTGATGGTAAAAAAATTGAGAAGCTTTATTATTATTACGAAAACATCCAAGAGACGGTACTCGGAAACATTAAAAATTCTTGAGCGACGTTTAAATATTTTAACTTTGGGCTGAAATTTTCAGGGTAGTTATGATTTCATAAATATAAACTATAGCTGCCACGAGAAAGAAGAAATTTAGAACAAAAAATCCGAATTTCGATCATTTTTGATATTTTCAAAATTCGTGAGCGACCTCTTGAAAATTTTTTATCGAGCTGATTTTTGGAGAGGTGTCTTAAAACATCTTAAACCAACCAATTTTCATTAGAGACTCGAAAAAAAAAAATAGTCGGTTTTTTTGGGCCACCCTAATATATATATATATATATATATATATATATATATATATATATATATATATATACATACATATATAAATTTTTCAACGAATGGTATTTTCGAACTCTACTCAACTAATTATGATAGGTTGTGACAAAATTCCTTGAAAAATCGACCATGAGGACAAATACAATACCTAGATTTTTAAAAAAATCTACCTAATGTAGTGGAAACCTAAACATGCAAACCTCTTAATAAGACAATTTATAGATAAATTGAGAAAAATATAGATAGCCCGAACTGGGAATCGAACCCAGACCAATTCGGTATCGCGCCGAGTGCTCTACCAGTTGAGCTATCCGGCACTATACTATATTCCGTTCAATTTGATCTATAAATTATCTTTGCGGGATGTTAAAAAAGACTTTAACGCATAGTTTGGGGACTTTTCCCCTATATATTACATCGTTTGGGGACATTTTCTATATGGACCATATCCTTCTAGAGCAATATGTTACTCTGATAGACGTCAATCGAAATTGCTTTAACGCATAGATTAGGGACATTTTCGCGATATATCACTTAATTTGGGGACATTTTCCCTTCATATAATATAGTTCGGGGGCAGTTTGATGCTCTGAGAGCATTTTGGAAAAAAAAACTCAAACGCATAGTTTGGGGACATTTTTTCGATCTATCGCATAGTTTGAGGACAATTAAATAATCTAAAGACTTCAGAAATAGTATATTACTACCGTAGGCCAGTAAGTTGGATTGTCTGGCGCATGGAATAATCGGCATCTATATTCCTTACGTCCGAGCATCCAACTTTTCGGCCATGGATTCCGTACTATTTTTTTTTATCCCCATGCAAAAATACCGAAACACGGGGGGGAGGGGGCGCCCGACTTTTGCAGAGCCGAGGCTATGCCGAGGTTGGGCTGCTCGGGGCGGGTTTTAACAAATATGTCATTAAAAAAATACAAGTCATTGCACTGTAACTAAATTCTGACACTAATAATTAAGAATAAAAAGAACATAAATGAATAAATAAATGAGAATAAATTGATAATTGCCGAGTATAATGAAATTTTTATTAAATAGTTTGTACGTATTGACGTATATAATAATCAATAACTATAGCATCACGCAATAGTGATACTTGTTTTTCGGTGATAATCATTGCTTAGAACATTTAACTATATTAGTTATTTTAATATCACGTAACAAACAATGAAGTTATGTAGAGAAGTACAAGTTAGTTGCCGGTATTGCATACAGCGTGCTTGTAAATATGGCTATTATCTTACTGAGTCAGAAAAAACACGTAGTGCACCAGAGTGTGCTGTAATTCAACTGCGCCACAAAAGTCGTAGTTTCTGGCGCGAAACGCGGCACAAAAGTCCGTATTATCGGTCGGGGATCAAGAACAATGACTTGAACGCATAGTTTGGGGACATTTTCACGATATATCGCATAGTTTAGGGACATTTTTTCAATTGTCCCTAAACAACGCAATATATCGAAAAAATGTACTCAGACTACGCTCTAAAGCAATCTCGATTGACGGTCTTCAAATTAATATGCTATCCTAGAGCGATATGATACATTGGGAAAATCTCCCTTAACTATGCGATACATCGAGAAAAGTCTTCAAACTATGCTTTACAGCCATGTTTACAAAAAGATCGTCAAAATATTGGATTGTCTACAAACTATGCGATATATCGAAGAAATATCCCCAGACTATGCGTTGAAGTCTTTTTTTTCAGAACAGTTTTCAGAGTATTAAGCTGTCCTGAACTATATGCTATATAGAGAAAATGTCCCCAAACTATGCGATATATCGGGAAAAGGTCCCTTAACTTTGCGTTAAAGCAATTTTGATTCACGGTCTTCAGTGTAATAAGCTGTCCTTGAGTGATACGATACATAAGGAAATCGTCCCCAAAGTGTGTGATACATCGAGAAAATGTCCCCAAACTATGCTTGAAAGCCATTTTGTACACACCGGTCTTTTAATTATTAAATTGTCCTCGAAGTATGCGATGTTTCGAAAAAATGTCCACAAACTATGCGTTTAAGTCTTTTTCTACAAAACGGTTTCCAGAGTATTAAACTGTTTCCGAACAATACGATATATAGGGAAAATGTCCTCAAACTATGCGATGTATCGGGAAAATGTACCTTAACTATGCGAAAGATTTTTTTTTTTTCAGAACCGTCTTTAGAGTATTATGCTGTTTCCGAGCTCTATGGTATACAGGTTAAATGTCCTTAAACCGTGCTATCTATTGGAAAATATCCCCAAACTATGCGATATATCAGAAAAACGTCCGAGAACTATGCGTTACAGGCTATTTTTGCAGAACGGTCCTTAGATTATGAAGCTGTCCTCTTAAGATACGCTATGTAGGGAAAATATCACCAAATTATGCGATACATGGTGAAGAGGTCTCTTAACTTTGCGTTAAAGCAATTCTGATTTACGGTCTTCAGAGTAATAAGCTGTCCTTGAGCGGTACGATACATAAGGAAATCGTCTCCAAAGTATGCGATACATCGAAAAAATGTCCCCAAACTATGCTTGAAAGCCATTTTGAACACAACGGTCTTTTGAATATTGAACTGTCCTCAAAGTATGCGATATATCGAAAAAATTTCCACAAACCATGTGTTTAAGTCTTTTTTTACAAAACGGTTTTCAGAGTATTAAACCGTTTCCGAACAATACGATACATAGGGAAAATGTCCCCAAACTATGCGATGTATCGGGAAAATGTACCTTAACTATGCGAAAGATTTTTTTTTTTTCAGAACCGTCTTTAGAGTATTATGCTGTATCCGAGCTATGTGATATACAAGTAAAATGTCCTTGAACCGTGCTATATATTGGAAAAGGTCCCCAAACTATGCGTTAAAGCCATTTTTCTAAAGTCTTTAGATTATTTAGTTGTCCTCAAACTATGCGATGTATCGAAAAACTGTTCCTAAACCATGCGTTTACGTCTTTTTTTCAAAACGGTTTTCAGAGCAGGGTTGCTAGATAGGGCAACTTATCACCATTTAGGCTACTTTTGTCACTGGTCGGTGACCAACATTTTCTTGAAGGCGACTAGTTGCCAATGGGCGGCTTTTGAATAAGTAATGAAATGAAAAATTTGTTTATCTTTAATTTACATACATTACATGAAATACCTAGTACCACTGAGTATGCAGCTTGATTACAAGATAGGGGAAATGATGTAATTAATTTATTTTATGATATAATTCTTTTATTATAATATTATTTTATTAATTTAATTAATGTTCTGATTATTTACAAACGTGATCTACTGAATATGTACATTAAAATGTATATCAAACGAATTATTATAATCAATATGTAAAAGAATATCCTGGGTCTAATCTCATGAGTAATATTAATGACCGAATTAAATAATTTGTTCGTTCTGACTTCTTGTAATATAATTATATAGCTCATCTAATTTATCTTGGTTACTTCCTATCAACAAGTTATAATTGAAATTTTGAGATTCATAATGTCAGACGAATCAAAAAAAAAGCAAAATGCAACAAAAACCTAAATATAAACAACTCCGCGTTTGGCAAACTTGTAATTTACTGCATGTAGACTTCCATCGATGATCTTCAAATAACGTAGGGCATTCTGGACGTGGACTGCAAAAGACTTGATTGACCCTTTGAGAAGACTATTGGCGACGACTCGACATTGTGGCACTGATTTTTATACACAGATTCGAAACACAATTTATTAGCTGACTAGATTTTTATAACAAATAAACTGACTGGACTTTTTCAATAAATTAATAGACTTTACAATAAAATAACGGACTCGTCTTTACGATAAGCTGACTAGACTTGACTAGTACAAAGAGTACAGTAGAGATTTGTACTTGGTGAGCTGGAGAGTATAAAGTAAGGACCTCGCTAGGCGTCCTCAGCCCTTCTCTACACCTCCCAGCTGAGTGTGTACTAAGTGAGAATCAAGTCACTTAGTGTCACAATCGCCAAATGCTCGCCCTTATATATCCTTAGGTCCTAAGAGGGGTCATCCACGTGACCTCGTCTGAACTGCCGTCTATGATATTTGGCACACTGACCCATGGGCCTCTTTCGGAGTCTCGGTAAACCGGGTAGCGAATATGTGTTGATAAGGGTAGTGTGTAAACTTAGAGGCTCCCTAAAATGGCGTGACCGATTTGAGCAGTCGGACCTCTAGCTGCCTCGTCACAAAATACTCTGCTCGATGTTATCGACAGTTTCTATCTCAGTTTTAATATTTTATTTTGCTACTATCCTGTCAATGTCTATGTCAACATTTGACGAAAAAAATTAAATAGAAATAAACGAAAGAGGCCCAGAGAGGAAAGTACGTCGTGCCAACTCTGTAGAACCCGAAGCCAAGCTCGTAAGCCAGTCTTGGACCAACCTTAGTAGAAGTCTGGAATGATAATTTCGGGCCAAGCCTGATTGCCAGACCTGGTTCAGGTGATTTTTAGATTTTTTAAATTTAATATTTCAGTTTTTAGTAGATTTCATTAATATCTAACTATTGTATTTGACCCAATGATGGAATTTTCGAAAACTTTTGCTATCTCTAAACTCAGCTCGACGGGCTAAATCAGGAAATACATTTGGTTCAAAAGTTTATATAAGTATTTATATGTACAGTTTAGAAGTTACGGTTGATTGAAATTTTGTAAAATTTTCAAAAAAAAATTTGTTTACTGATTTAACTGGATGTCACTTTTGAACAGAAAGAGATAACTTCTTTTTGTTTATTCTATGTGAAAGCTCGTTCGATTGCTTTAAATTTTTACCATACAGCTCATTGATTTAACTATTTTTTCTAACAGATAAATGATTTTGAATATTTACAAAATATTATAAAAACTAATTTTATGCAGGTTTTTACTTTGACTATAGTCATAATTTCGAACCGATCACCTTAAAACTTGATATACGTATTTTGTGGGTGACTACCTTGATCGAGTTCGGAAATGAGCTCAATCAGTTGATTAGTTTAGAAGTTATGGCATTTCAGATTTTCAAAATGTCAAAAATTCATATTTTTACTTATTCTTTCTTTACTATCTTTTCAATGTGGTAAATTATCAACTTTCTTTAAAATTCATCTGGAAGCTCTTCAAATAAGTTTCAATTTTCATGCCTATATATGTACCGAGACCAATGAAATTACTTATCTTACCATTCATTAAATAAAATTTTGCTATTGCATTAGTTCTACGTTTTAGTTAATTCATGAAGCTAATTAAATTTGTATCATTGCAGTGTGGCACTTATAAAATCCAAATATCTCAACTCAGTAGGTATATACAATTTTGTTTTATCGACAGTGTATAAATAATACGATATATCAATAACAAGATAAACATTCGTTCTTATGATAATATTCTTTATATCTACTGGACGTTTGATATTCTAATAGGCTTTTTATTTCAAATAGTAGTACTAATTTCAAGTACGACACTTCGATATATCACAATTGAATTTTAATCTTAGATTATTATATTAGTAGAATTCATTGTGAGCAAACTATTGCTTTTGTCCTTATGGTAGAATTTTCAAGGAATGAAACCATAATCTATCATAATTCTTCGAATAGGATCCGAAATACCATTGGTCCGATAGTTTTAATGTATGCATAGGTATCTTTGAATAACTTTAAATCAAAACATATAGTGCATTTTCATCAAAAATTCTTCTGAAGCTCATTCAGTTAGCTTCAATTTTTGGTATTAAACTTGAAATTTGTTGATTTTTTTTTATTTATTATCTTGAGAATTTTTAAAAATGTGAGAAAAATTTTTTTTCGTTATTCACTTTTATTTGAAGGTGTTAATAATCAAATAATGAGAAATCTACTTCCAATTCGGCTGCCGAATGGCCTTTTTCATAACTTAATTCATTATTGAAACTTCGAAATTCCCTTAGTTGGTCTATTTCCAAGAATTTAAAAAAAGTTTGTATGTAACATTTATGAATGCGGTAAATTAAAAAATTTTATATTATAACAGAGGGTTTGTCTTTGTCAAATTTGGTCGCACCTTGGTATTATAGTCAAATGTAAGAGCTTTACTGGAAGATGGACTCTCGGCCTCCCAGAACCGGATGGTGTAAAATTAATTGAATGAAACCAGGGTCGTTCATAAAGATATTGTAAGAGAAGAGAGAAATAATTGAGTAGGCTGAAATAATATATAAAAAGTTGATTTTATTTTATTTCAATATAAGCACCTTGCTTCATTTCCTTTTATTTATTTTACTTCTGACCATCTAATACTTATGACAGACTAACTCCTTATGGAAAATTATATCCTTATGACAAACTAATTCCTCATGACAAACTAATTCCTTTCAAAATTTTCTTTATAAAATATCGTCCCTCGGACGCTCCCACAAACGTATAAAATTATTGACTTGCCCGGACGTTAACCAATTTTCCTTAAAATACCATCCTCTGGGCGTTACCCGGAATTTCTTAATTTTAGTGTCCTCTGTACATAATCTTAAACCTTACTTAGTTCGTCTACCGGACCTAAATCACAGACACAGTTATTTGACGTAACATTGAATTTAAAAGTTACCTAACTCTTTTCTTTGCTTTGTACTTTTAATGCATTCATTACCACAATTTCCATCACTTTAATTTTCAATGCTCTATTTTCTTGATGTTGAATACATTAACTAATTTATTTTTATAATTTAATTTATTGAGTTTTATTTATTAATTAAATTTTTGCTCATGAATTTTTCCTAATTAATTATTTCACTATTATTATAAATTAAAACATTTTCATGATAAAATAATCCGTATCGTTACAGTCATAAGCAGCGTGACGCTTACCGAACTCTATCAATAATTTTTCCGACCACGATTCTTGGCATCAGTTTTAGCTTTAACTTGATTAGAAATTTATTAACTTAGTTCTATAATTAATTTACAATTAATTTTGTGACTAGAATGTGCAACCAATTCGGCGAATTAATCAATAAATTTTGCTTCTGAATATAATTTCCACACGTGACTAGAATCAAAAGTTATAAGTTGACTAGAAAATTCAGCCAGTGAATTGGTATCACACGGGCCTAAATTTACGGACGGAAATCGAGTAATTTGTGACTAAATTAATTGTATAATTCGGCCAACGGAATAAATTCCGACCTGAATTAATGTATGACGCGATGAGGAAATTAATTTATAGCGGCCGATGGGCCTGGAATAAATTAAAAGTTTAATACTGAATTTAATTGAATTATTTACTACGTGATTTTATACGCGGGAAATTATTTTATTCCAGCCGATAGGCCTGGAATAAATATTTCAGAGTAGCGGACAAAAATGGCGGCGAAGAGACGCGATAGAATTTTCAGACACTGAAACCTCAACGCGTGGTTAAAACGGCCGATAGGCCTGATACTACCAAATTATTTACGCGAGACCAAAGGAAAACTATTAAGTAACCAATTATAATTAATTCAGCCAATTAAGTAAATTAATTATAGGCCTTAATAAATTATAATTTACCTCGATTTTCTTTTAGCAGCAACCAGATGAAGAGTTGTAGCTGGTGTTCGGTTTTCTTTTCCCGGTTGTAGTTGTCCGGTTTTTGGCCGGTAATTTGCTCGTTCTCTTGTGTGTAATTCTCTCGCTCTCTCGATAGTCACCCACAATGATTTTATATATTAATAGTAACCTGTCAAGAATCAATACGCATTAGAATATGTTAACTAATATAGATATCGGCCTGAGGTGGCCTGATAATAAAAATTAATATAAAATGAATCGCCTCGTTCTACGTGAAGTGGAAATGGACTTATATATTTACCTCAGTATTAAAATGCGTCTGGTCACTTTAGTCGTCCGACTAACTCTCATCGAGTCCACGTTCTGCAGTCCTAGATATCTTGTTCCACTCGGACATCTTTGGTTCACTCCCGGAAACTTATCCCTACTCGTAAATTAGACTAATGGGAGTGGCTGATGTTCGGGTCTCAGTGATCCATGCGACGCCCGGTGACTAGTCGCATCACTAACTTAAAATGTACGGGTTCAATGACCGGTTCTTGACAGTAAATAAATTCAAATTCAAAATATTCAAATATTCAGGAATTTATATTTTACTCTGTTACAATATACTTGACAAGATTTTATAAATTAACATAAAATCAGTTTTTTCGAATAATCTTACGTTATTTGATCGTATCTAAATTATTTCCCGAAACATTATGAGTCCCACACCTGCACGGCATGATATTGACTCAGAAATTATTAGATAAGGTACCCGCGGGTAATTAGGCCTGTCGGGTAATAAGGCCTAAGTGACAGAAATGATATTTAAAATAACCGCCGCCGCTAAAGGCTACTCTAGTAGAAGGGTCTTGCATAGAAATGTTACGACAAGTTTATAGAGACCCAATACCATGTTCCCTGTCTTCTATATTTCATCATCCGTCATATGATGTCATAGCGCAGAAGAAATTATCGCCTTGACGAGGTCCTGATCAGGACCTTGTCAGGTTGGCCCGATGGCAAATAACTTTTCTATGAATAAGAATATCCTGACGAGTTCCTGATCAGGACCTTATCTGGATATTCTTATTCAAAAAAAAGTTATCTCATCTCTTTAAATGTTTCATTTACAGGCTAAAAATTAAAAAAAGTACAAAAGAATATTATATCCTGGTGCTGAGCGGTACCCCTCAGATAGCGCCCCCTCCAATCGCCAACTTGGAGGTTAAGCTGAGATGACGTATGTCGTCAAGGGCAAGACTATATTTGACCAACTAAGGTGATCGCTTTCAGAACCTTCTTACACTATAATTGCATAATTATTAATCTTCCAAGGGAATACTGAACTTTTCAGATAACTTGCCCGCGTAATAGAAATTTTTTATATAAATGAGCTACCTAATAATTGAAAGGTATAATTCAGATATTAATAATTTTTCTTATTAAATTCTTTTCTTATTTGCTTCCACTCGTGATCAGTAGTTAAGCACGATATTACTTCGCGAAATTCAACCTTCATGTACCTTTAAGAGAAATAATGAGCCCTAAAAAACTTATATCCATATAAAAAATATTTATTATGAAAAGAATAAACCAAAAACTGAAAAATTAGAAGATATAATTTAAATATTAATTATATGTTTTTCGTTTTTTTTCTTCTCGCCTTGATCTTTAACCTTGGCTACCGCACGTGCAGAATAAAACCACAGGAGGAGAAGCCATCAGGAGCTCATAAAAATTAGAAGCTGGCACGGTTCGCATCTTATTCTTGTACAAGAGCATTGCGGTAACGATGAGGTCTCCGTCGCCTGAGTAAAGGACTTAAGTGTCTTGACTCAAAATAAGAGACTGTATTGCATGTTAGACGTAACAATGCGACTAGTCACCGGGCGTCGCATGGATCACTAAGACCCGAACATCAGCCACTCCCATTAGTCTAATTTACGAGTAGGGATAAGTTTCCGGGAGTGAACCAAAGATGTCCGAGTGGAACAAGATATCTAGGACTGCAGAACGTGGACTCGATGAGAGCTAGTCGGACGACTAAAGTGACCAGACGCATTTTAATACTGAGGTAAATATATAAGTCCATTTCCACTTCACGTAGAACGAGGCGATTCATTTTATATTAATTTTTATTATCAGGCCACCTCAGGCCGATATCTATATTAGTTAACATATTCTAATGCGTATTGATTCTTGACAGGTTACTATTAATATATAAAATCATTGTGGGTAACTATCGAGAGAGCGAGAGAATTACACACAAGAGAACGAGCAAATTACCAGCCAAAAACTGGACAACTACAACCGGGAAAAGAAAACCGAACACCAGCTACAACTCTTCATCTGGTTGCTGCTAAAAGAAAATCAAGGTAAATTATAATTTATTAAGGCCTATAATTAATTTACTTAATTGGCTGAATTAATTATAATTGGTTACTTAATAGTTTTCCTTTGGTCTCGCGTAAATAATTTGGTAGTATCAGGCCTATCGGCCGTTTTAACCACGCGTTGAGGTTTCAGTGTCTGAAAATTCTATCGCGTTTCTTCGCCGCCATTTTTGTCCGCTAGTCTGAAATATTTATTCCAGGCCTATCGGCTGGAATAAAATAATTTCCCGCGTGTAAAATCACGTAGTAAATAATTCAATTAAATTCAGTATTAAACTTTTAATTTATTCCAGGCCCATCGGCCGCTATAAATTAATTTCCTCATCGCGTCATACATTAATTCAGGTCGGAATTTATTCCGTTGGCCGAATTATACAATTAATTTAGTCACAAATTACTCGATTTCCGTCCGTAAATTCAGGCCCGTGTGATGCCAATTCACTGGCTGAATTTTCTAGTCAACTTATAACTTTTGATTCTAGTCACGTGTGGAAATTATATTCAGAAGCAAAATTAATTGATTAATTTGCTGAATTGGTTGCACATTCTAATCGCAAAATCAACTATAAATTAATTATAAAACTAAGGTAATAAATTTCTACATGTCAAAAATTCATATTTTTACTTATTCTTTCGCCAATCTTTTTTGAATGTGACAACTTATCGAATTTCGATAATCAGCTTTAATTTACATGCCTATATATGTGTCTAGACTGATGCAATTACTTATTTTACCACTCATTAAATTTTGCGATTTAATTAGTTCTTCTATTTTTTAATGGTAAATTCATGAAACTGCTTGGATTAATATTATTCCTGTGTAACACTTATAAAATCCTAACTCCTCAATTCAAGTTGGTATGTTTAATTTTGTTTCATTAACAGTGTATAATTAATATGATATTGCAATCATAACAAGAATAATATTAATTATGATAATAATGTTCTGGTAACTATAATGTAGCTATTTCACATATAACAATAACTATATTTGATGCTATGTTTTTTAACTTCCCGCTAAGAAAATCAACGATTTTCGAAAAATTGGGAAGTTATTGTTTTCACCCCGATTAGCGAAAATCGAAATTACATCAGATGTCGACGTTTTGAGGTCCTAGGAAGCTATTCTGACTATTTTTAGAATGATGTCCAAGTGTCTGTATGTATGTATGTGTGTATGTATACGTGTGACCG
The DNA here is from genome assembly GCF_029852145.1 of Microplitis mediator. NCBI lineage: Eukaryota > Metazoa > Arthropoda > Insecta > Hymenoptera > Braconidae > Microplitis > Microplitis mediator. Next base: position 4,841,049 of record NC_079972.1, read on the forward strand.
GTCTATAACTTTTCAACTAATGAACTGATTTGGATGGTTAAGGCGGCAATCGAATGAGCTTGTTGGCCATCAACTTTTCTAAAAATTTCAGATCATTTGATCAAGTAGACTCGAAAATATTGGCGAATTACGGAAAAATATTTTTTTTTTTTTTAGTTTTTTATTGATTTCTCAAATACGACTCGAACGATCGACTTCAAAATCTAATCAGCTCTAGAACTCAATAAAACACGTCGATTGCTGCCTCAACCATCAAAATCGATCAATTCGTTCGCGAGATATCGTGGGAGAAAGATATGCTAAAAACGGTATTTTACGAAAACAATGGGATACAAAAGTATTTTCGAGCTCGAAGAGCTCGAAAACAGCGGGAAGTTTTGGGGCTGGCCCGCAGGGTTAACCGATAGACGATTTTTTTATCATACATTATCAAGATTTTCTGGTATGTTCGTTCATTATTAGATAAATGTCCATAAGTATTCTTAACAAATACTACATTTTAATTAATAACAATTCAACCCTGTACAATTTTTTACCAAACAATTAGCTTATCATTCAACATTTTGTTCGATTTTTCAGTTAGCTTCAATTTTTGGCATTTAACTTAGAATTTTGACCATTTTTTTTTGTTCTATAGCCTTGAGAATTTTGGAGAATGTCAAAAAAAAATTTTATTTTGTCATTAATTTGTATTTGAAAGTTGGGAATAATCAAATAATGAAAAATCTACGTCCATTTCTGCTGCCAAATGGCCTTTTTTACCAGGTTTTTATTACTTCGCTTTTATGTATGTTTGTTCGGGTAGAATTTCGTAATTGTTTTTAAACTATCTTCCCGATAAGTTAGGCTTGAAATTTGGGACATAGCTCAGAATTAGATGACAATGCAAGAAAATTAAAAAAAAACCAAAAAATAAGAGCAGGAGAAGGAGTACAAGAGGTAAAGAAATATGAAAATAACAAAAACAAATGAATAAAAATAGAATATAAACCTCATATTCATTTGTTCATCTGTTTTGTACAAATTTTCATCATCATTTTAAAACTTACTTCTGGATGAGTTATATTTTTGAATATATCTCACAACTGGGTGACAGATAAAGAGACTCTAGCTTTGATTTATTTAAATATTTTTAAGTATAAATCTTTTTAGAAATGAGTTTGGCTTTTTTTTGGTAGGTAGATATAGCGATTTCCTATTTCAGACATGATTAAGTTGAAAGAAACTAAAATAAACCTAAAATTCGTCACGTGTCTCTGTTATTATCTTATCCAGGTGTTTAAATTCGATTTCAAAATTTTACACACACAATACTAAAAAGCAGAAAATAATTATTGAAAGATGAAAAAATTTTTTAATATTCCACGTTTTTAAAACGGACTAAAAAGTATAAAATAATTTCTTTGAGCCTTATGAAGATTTAAAACCACATAGAAATTCCGAACTTCTGACGGATACACTGCAAATCCAAGTGTTTCACTTAATGTGTTAAAATAAAACACGTTAGTGTTTTCTGCAACTTAAGCGCTTAGAAGTAAAACGGTATAAACGTTTAAACAATCGCATAAATCATTACAAGTGTTTTAAAGGTTCGCGTAACACACTTAAGTGTTTAATCCGAAAACGTTTTATCCGTTTAAAGAAAAAAACACTTCTATGTGTTTTATTATAAAGCGCTTACTGTTACATTAAACGTTTAAAAAAACATCGAGTGTTTTAAATTAAAACAGATATTCCGGATTTAAACACTTTTTCAGAAAAAACGTTTAATCTAAAAAACATGTATATTATAAAACGCTTAAATTTCTTAAACAGTTTAAAAAAATTCTATCAATTTTGTCAATCGACAAATGATACAAATAACAATTTCAAAATATAAAAGTGTAATAATTTTCAAATATATTTATGCATTACGATATAGATGTATCAAAACGTATTTTTTTGTATTCAAAATAAAATTTTACAATTGATTGAACTCGGTTCATATCATCTAATGAATTCTAAACGATCATAATTTATTATTGAAATAAATGTTAGATTTTTAATTTTAAACGACGATAGAGATATTCTTGAACTAATACATTTTTTATATCTTCAAAGTTAAGTTTCTGTGTATCAGCGTATTTTCTCTGATGACATTCTTTCTGTAATTAATAAGGAATAATATTTTAAAATAAACATATGATGAATCGAAAAAAATAGCCTGGGAAAATATGCTTAGATATGATCATGTCTGTTCATTAGGGTGGGCCAAAAAAAGTGATTATTTTTTTTCTTTAGTTACAGTAAAAATATTGTTTGAGATGATGAAAAAAATGAAAAAAACTTCTATTAAAATTTGAGCTCTTAATATTAATATTAAGAGGTGCCTATTTACAATTCTCCATTTCCTATTTTAATAACATGGGAAAAAATTTTTTTGTTTTTTTATTTTTCTAGCTCGGCATTCGCACGTCATATGAATAAGTCCATTGCATGTTGTTGTAGAGAATTTAACGCTCTACAAAAAAGGTCTTTTATCGTTTTTTGATAAATCCATCCATTCGAAAATTATCGGAGCTGGAAGTCAAATCTATAATAAATTTTCAGATCTTTTTACTTTTCCAGCAAAACTATCAGACTTATCAAAAAATGTTATAGGATCTTTTTTATGGACAATTTTATTTCCTACAAATTAGTTTAAATAAAGTTTATTCGAATTCCGCATTGTTTTCTAGTTATTTTCATTTCAATCTTAGGCCATACGTTACTAAATGTACTATCATATATGTTAATGTATGATCCGCATCTTTACAATGCGCGCGCACAGGGTTTACACGAAAACAAAATGTTGAAGTTGCTACATACACAACACGTGTTTTAAAAGTGCGAATTGTATAGGTGCTTAATAATTTTATTCAGTATACTGAATCACTATAGTGATTTAAATTGAACATTTTGATAAATATTATTTACTACTTATTTGTAAATATTAGTGAAGAAAATTGTGCTTATATACTTTTTTAAGTGTTCCAATATAATTGAGGTTAACTATCCGTATGTATTATTTATTGATATAAATTATTATATTATTATGTAATCTAATTTCTACTAAATATTATTAAATTATTAATTTAAAATATTTATTATTGATTATTCAATATTTAAAAAATAAATATAAAAACTATTAAAATATATTCAAATGTACGTAGGATATAACCTGTAAAAAACGTAACGTTGTACAATTAAAAAAAAAAAAATAAATAAATGAATATTAAAAAAATAAATCAATAAATTTAACACAAAATTTGTGATAAAAATTACAATCGAATATTGAATTAAAATAATAAATATTTAAAATTAATAATCTAATAATATTTTGTATAAAGTACATATATAATATATATTGATTATTCTCTAAATTTAATATTTTTTATAAATAATTAAATATTAAATAATATTGAAAATGAAATATTTAATTAAATTATTAATTTTTAATATTAATTTCTCTACAATAAAATTTGCTCATCAACCTAAGATTCTGTTATTGTAGATTTTATGACTACCCGATGAAAAAAGATTTTGTCTAATCATATATAATTATATATAATTATATATGACCCCATACATAATTAGATCTGATCATACCTGGCTGTTATAAGCCCATATATAAGTCTATATATGATCAGATCTGATTATATATAAGTCTATATATAATTAGATCTGATCAGATCTGATTATATATAAGTCTATGTATAATTAGATATGATCATACCTGGCTGTTATGACCCCATATATAATCATACATAAGTCTATATATGATCAGATCTATTTATATATAAGTCCATATATAGTTAGATCTGATCATACCTGGCTATTATGACCCCATATATAATCATGTACGTCTATATATGATCAGGTCTGATCATATATGAGTCTATATATAATTAGATATAATCATACCTGGCTATTGTAACTCCATATATAACCATATATGAGTCTATATATGATCAGATCTGATCATCTATAAGTCTATATATAATTAGATATAATCATACCTAGCTGTTATAACCCCATATATGATCATATATAAGTCTATACATGATTAGATCTGATCAGACATGATTGATACAAACCCATATATAATTAGATATAGGCCTATATATAATTAGATCTGATCAGACGTGACTGATATCTGATATAAACCTATATGTAGTTATATATGTCTATGTATGATTAAATCTGATCAGATTTCATTGATACGAAACCTATAAATATTAAATGAAACGATTCGAAACGATTTGCAATGTTAAATGCTTATAAGAAGGGCAATTCAAAAGTTTTCAAAGTATTCAAAAGCATTAAAAAGTATTTAAAATTTTTTTTTTCTAATCGTTTCAATCGTTTCTTTTAATAAGGGTATATATATATTAAATAATATGACAATTTTTTAATATCAATGTTATTAAATCTTTATTCTGTCAACTATCAATCAAACTTAAATCCCCAATACTTAAGAAATGTTCAAAGGTTTCGGCGGCAATTTAAAAGTATAAAGTATCAATTTGATTATTTGAGTTAAGTAATGCCATAAACGTTTCTTAGTTGTAAGTGTATAACCGACTAGAGGATCAGACTACAAACCATCAATAACCAAAGTTAAGCAGCATCGGCGTGGGACATTAATTGGATGGGTGACCTCGTAGTAAAATAATTGTCGATGGTTAATAATTTTTTTTTTTTTTTATTTAATTTTAACCGACATTGATATTGATGAAGACAATAAATCCTAATTAAACTACTTAATTAATAATTTACAGATATTCTAAATGAGATTCTAAAAATGATTCTATATTCGTTCATGCATGATTATATATAATCATATATGATCATGTATAAACAGATCAAGTTATGTATGATCAGACCTGGCCAATTTTTGGATCTGATCATATATAGACAATTATGCATGATCATATATGATTAGACAAAATCTTTTTTTATCGGGTATTAATGGTACTATTCAATTTCTATTCCAGTTCTTAAGATGGATAAAACAAATGCGGAAATTTGTAAGGACTGTCACAATTGGAAGATGCTATGGCAGTAATATGGACATAATTTAAAAATGACATTCGAACAATATTATAAAATTTATGTTACACTTAATGGAAGAAAATAAATATTTATTTATTTAATGTTTCGAATTTTAAATAATTTTTTTTAAATGTGTTGACGATCTTTTTCTAGTTCTTTTATTATTTTATTGTAATTAATTATTTGTATTATACTGTATATTTTCAGATTCTGAATGATTTTTATAACTCAATAAATAACCAGTTATTTTAAAGTTACTTTTATGGTTTCTAATTTTTTTCAAGTGTAAACACTTTTTAGAGCTTTTTTTTGGACAAAAATACGAATATATTTTTAATTTATACTAAATTCCATTTCTACTTTTATGCTGAATGTGTGATGCAATAATTATCTGAATCTTTCGATAATAAGAATATCATTCCAGGATATGACAACAATCAATAACGACTTTTATTCAAAGGCAACTATTATTTTTAATATTAGAAATATTATTATAAAAATTTCATTGATTGTACTTCAATGGAAAAATTATTATTTTTATTTCAAAAATATTTATATTATTAATTAATGACACAAAACACTTAAAGTGTGTATTGATGCCTAAACACTTTAAGTGCCTTATTATCTAAAACACTTTATGTGTGTTAAAATTAAACGCTTAAAGTGTTTTAAAACAAAACACTTGGATTTGCAGTGTAGCAAAGAAAAGTCTCGTTAAACTTATTATATTAATATGATAAATTTTACAAAAAGTCTTATAACTACTCATCTAACTTAATAAACATTTATAAGGATGATATAAAATAAATAAAAATACATCTAATTTTCCATAAAATTAAAATCCATGCGGTTTACAATTATTAAATACAATGATACATCAAATAGTTTTTTATTTTATTAAAACAAAAACAAATATAATGTATTCTTATTCGTAAGTGTGTAATTTATTATCAAACATAAAAATAATTATGGAAACAAATCTCATAAGCATAATAATATTAAAATCAATAAAAATAAAGATTTTCACAATCACACAACCCCATAAAACTCAACTGAATAATAAATACTCGCTAAATAAAATAGATGCTTCTTGAATGAATTCCCGCGGAGTACTGATCAGAGAAATAACCCAATAAATTCGAACATTCAGAACGAAAGATTATTTTTTTTAAACACCGTTGTAAAAATTACTCAAAGACAAACAAAAATTATTGTGAAGAAATTATAAATAGCTGTATTTCAATGAAATTTTATTAAATGGGTGTAAAGACTGTTATTAATTTTTTAAACTTTAATGATTTTCTAGAAGTGTTGTTCCTCAACTGAGTAAATATCAGTTTAAATTTCACAAATTTTATTATGCTGGCACGAGAAATTTTGCATTACTGATAAAGTAGAATTTCTACTGATCATATAATGAAACTTATCAACTGATCAATCTAACACTTTTAAAATTTTAAGAATTTTTATTATGCTATAGCTTTAGAATTTTCAATTGAATCAATGTTCAAGAATTTATACCCAGTAAATAATAACAAAAATTGAAGTAAATATAAGTATCATGACAAAATCTGTAAATTTCGTTATTCTGTTGTGGCAATTATTATTTTTAGTTCTTATTAATTTTTGTGTGATCAAAAATTGTAAAATTTATATAATATAAAACAAAAAAACCATTCGTTGGTAGAAAAAATTTTACACAGGAGTTTAAAATGTAACAAATTTATTTCGGAATTAATACTGTTTCTAATGAATATTTTCATGTTGAATATTATTTTTTGATTCAAAATTGTAAAAAATTTACAAATCCATAATTAAAAAATCTGTCTATTGGTTGACCCTGCGGGCCATCCTCAAAACTTCCCGCTGTTTTCTAGGTCCTTGAGCTCGAAAACATTGTTGTGAATACATTTTCGAGCTCTTCGAGCTCTTGAAGAGCTCACCCAAGTGAATGTCTAGCTGACACATTACCAATCCCTCGTAATGGTACAGCTGCCTCATTTAGCGGTATATCCAGCTTCTTAATTAGCGAATGCGTCACAAAGGATAACTCCGATCCTTGATCAATCAGTACACGGGCAGTACATGTACTTCCTGTTAGCAAATTCAACTTAACAATCGCGGTAGCGAGTAATATAATGAGCGAATGAGCTGAAAGCAAACTAGGTTAGCGAATTCAAAACAAAAGTTACCAAAATTGGAGCTATTTGTTACCTTGTGTCGATACAGTAGGTTCCTGAACCGATTTAGCGGCAACCTCCTCATCAATGTGAGAACCGTTAAGCGAATCAGGAATGGATCTGAGTCGTTGATCGGTACTCCCAAAGCAGCGATAGCGTCCAGCGACTTCTTGTTAGCGAGTAACAGAGTATCCAGTTCAGCAGCGGAGCGACTAGCTAGCGGTTGCCTGTACAGCAAATCATCGACGTGCATGTCGAGTAAACTGCGTGGGTTAGTGTAGCGAGTATTCAACAATGCCCAAGCAGATTGGAAAGCGTCATCAGTAACTTGTATATTAGCGATTAACGAAGCGGCCTCACCTTTAACCTGGGTTTTCAAGTAGTGCATTTTTTGTGAGCCAGTTAGCGAATCTTCATGTATCACTAGCGATGTAAACAGGTCCTTGAACGAGTCCCATTCGTCATAATTGCCTTGGAACGTGGGTAATTTGATTTGCGGCAAATTGGTTTTATGCGCGCCTCCAAAATATGCAGTTTGAGCATGATTGACTGCATGGGCATCATGAGCAGGTTCTGGAGCGGGTTTCGCAGCGCTGAGTCTCACCAGGAGCTCAGTGTACACTTGACTAGCGGTACCAAAAGCGTTACCTGTATGGTATTCATTTTCGACGATCTCTGGGATATCATCAAAAATTCTCTCATGAGTTGTGTTGAAGCGAGTCCACAAATCATTCAAGAAAGCAAGTTCAGCGTCATAGCGGGTGTACCTTGGGTAGCGAGAATGGCGTTGGTCAAGCGGTTGGACATATTACGCATCGTATCGATGCAGTTCATTTGTAGAGCGACTTGAGCTTCGGCGGCCATCTTGTTTCAACGTTGCACACAAAATGGACGCGACAAGTGAAACCGACGCTAAGTTTTCGATCGGAAAAAACTAAATGTCTTTTTTACACCGGTGTGTAAATTTGATCACCACGGGCAGCACTCTAGCAGTGCTCAGCAATGCCCACGGCACTTAGCGATTTTCACTGCACAAAAAACTGACCACGCACTTTTTCTCACAAAATTTTAAGGTTTTTTTTTTTTTAATAATAATTTTTAATTGTTTAAACACGCCAAATCCGGCTCGAAGGACCAAAATGTAGAGTGAGCGAATGAAACAGAATGGATCTGGTTTAGGCGTGAGGTTTTAAACAATTAAAAACTACACCAGAATTAATAAAAAAAAAATTCTAGATTTATTTACACTTTTTACAGATAATTATTATTAGAAATAATTATTGATAGCGAATTCAAACACAAGATATACGCGAGAGCGAATGCAACTATAATGAAAAGAAATCACGTATAAAAATTTCGACACGTGGTCGATAGCGGTTACGTTCACAGAAAATTAATTCACTAATTAATTACCCACGAATGACAAATTATTTATACCCAATAAATAGCAGCCTAAATTCACTGACTAAATATTGAATATAAATTAGCACAAGATTTAGTATTAGACCACAAGAAAAAGTTTTATATTTGCAAAGCGGTTTTAGAAACACGAGGAAAACGGTACTAGAGCACGTTGTAGAATAACATGATGAAACGATGGCGTCTTCCTTCGTTCCCGCTTGGAGAAGATGATGACAGCATGGCTGTCCCAGCGAATTTTCCCATTGGCTTAAAAGCGCGCCAACAGGAAACAGTTAGTAGCTGATTTTTCTTATTGGCAGCCGAGCACGCAGTCTTGAGACGAATTTTCTGATTGGCCGGCTAGTATAATACGAATTATCTTATTGGCCGGCTAGTAGCGGGTTCTCATGCAGTTTTTACACGGCCATGAGCAATAAATTACAAGTGTCGGGCCCATATAGCGAATGACCCGGCACTATTCTGACCTTGAAGTCAGTAGCGAGTTTGGCAACTCCCGGAATAGCGAAAATGTACGAAAGATTTGAATTTAATCAAGCTCGTGACTGAACACATAGCATAACATATTTTATATTTGTTGGTTATTAAAAATCAAAGACTTCAAAAATCATTATGCTTCTCTATAATTTTTTTGCGTAACTATTACTTTCTACCCTTGCGACCTTCAACCCACTCTGGAAACACTCTGGAATCATAGTCAGAATGTAAACATTCTAAATCCAGTATGTTTCCAGAGTGGTTTTGTGCCCTTTTTCCAGAGTGAAACCAAAGTGGTTTCAGAATTGATCCAGAGTAGATCAAAGTGTTTTCAGAATGGACCCACAGTGAGTCCAGAATGGAATCAAAGTGTTTTCAAAATGGGCTCAAAATGAGTACAGGATGAAATCAGAGTGTTTTCAAAATGGGCCCAGAGTCGATAAAATTTAAATACTAAGGAATAAAAAAATTGGATACTTTCTAAACACATAAATCAATAATAATCTACAGAAAAACAATTTTAACCCCAATTTTTTTATTAACTATGCTTTTGTTAATTAGTTAATTTTTACTTGTCGAAAGTTTACATAAGAACCCTGATTATTTCCAAACTAAAAATCCTGAATTTTTTTTACTTCTTAAAGCTATTCTTGAAAGGGTTTAGAAAAGATCGCTGGTGAAAAAATAAAAAAATTTCGATTTTATTAACAATCTAAGCCATTGAAAAATAAAAAACGTAAATAAAGCAATCAAGAAAATTTATTTTTTTGATTATTTTGTTTTTTTATTGCTGAAAGCTACATAACAATAATTTGAAAAAAATTTTTACTTGCATTGCTTAAATAATTGTCATAAACAAATAAATTGCTAGTTAGATTTAATAAAATTTTTTCTTGGGAAAAAAACGCTTAATAAAAATAAGGAATTTTAAAAAAAAAATCGTTTCTTAAAAAAAATTTTTTTTGCTAAACAGCGCATTAGCTGATTAACAATTTTTTTTTTACTCAATATTGATATTAAGGAACCATTATTTTTTTTAAATTATCATTTATCATGTTCTGTTATATTAGAAAAAAATTTTTTTCATTCATTTATTATTTGTTTATTAAACAAACAATTTGTTATAAACAAATAAATTTCCACGCAATATTTTTTTCAAATACTAAAAATAACCATGCGTTTTTTTTGTAGAAAACCTTTTTTTTTATCTTTTTCATAATTTTTTAAATTATTGTACACTTGGACTGGTCACTACCTTTCTGTTCTTCTCCATTGTTATTAAAATAACTTATTGAAGACACAACTACAACACTTCAAGTCTTTTTTATTATCCATTAATCATTAAACAAATCGAGCTTGTAACCGAAGCTCTAACTCAATTGCTTAAGGAATTATGAATAACAGTAATTTTTATAATACTTTTTAATAAATACAAAAAAATTATTAATTAGCAAATTCACTTTTTAGCAATAAAAAACATTTTTTAAGAAACAATTGGTTTTTTAAAAATTGTTATTTTCATTAAGTATTTTTATCCCAAAAAAAAATTTTTGCTTTGACCCGGGTTTTAATGTGAAAGACTTAAGAGAAAAATATGCTGGGAGAAGATATATGTGAAGGAGGAGAAAGTCACTGGTGCTAAGCAGCAGTGGAAGTAGTTCAGTGTTCGCCGCTAAATCGCGCCCAACTTATGATTGTCCTGTTCCTGGTTAGATAGGTGTTTCAGAGTTTCTATATTCTATATTTAAAGATAATTCTGGCACGGGAACTTCTCTGTTATTTGACAGAGTGACAAGTACCTGTTTGGATGGTCATATAGTAGATGCTATATTACATTGTGACAAGAATGTCAAATATTTTTGTTTTCTTGAAACAATTGTTTTTACAATCCAGAAACATAAAATACGTTTCAGGTAATGAAAAAAATTGATTTTTGTATTCAATAAATGCTCTTGAATATTCTTAAAATAATATATTTCGGTAAATTTTTTTTTTTTTTCAGTATTCATTCACTCTGAATACCCTCTGGTTGAAGTATGTATTGACTCTGATCCCACTCTGGAAACATTCTGGAAACACTTTGGTATCAGTTTGTGTTCAATGTGAATGCATAACCGTGTCAGTATGCATCCACTCTGGATACTTTCTGGAAACACTTTGGATTTACTCCGTATCCGCTCTGGAAATACTCTGGGTTCACTCTCAGAAAAGGGCACAAAACCATTCTGGAAATACTCTGAAGTCCGTATGGTTGCACCGTGTTACCAGAATATTTCCAGAGTGTATCCAGAATGTTTTTAATGCCGCAAGGGTACTAATTTTTCATAAAAATTATCATAATTTATGATTTTCTGAACAGATCTAGTAGAAATCGAAAATCAGACAATATTTTTTCGTTTATATTGAGCTTCATTTCTCTCCGTGTACATCTGCTAGCTAGTAATGCTGAGCTAGTGACTGGCTCTAAACTCATCTTCATGAGACAGGATTAACTCGAGGTGCAACCCTGATTAAGAAAAATGATTTACTCCATGCTAAGTGGATATCTATAAATTAGTCGATTTAAATTATTTTAAATCATTTCAAATTATTTTGAATCATTTCAAATAATTTTTCTTACTCAGGGAATACAATTGTTAGTTAAACTAATAATTATCTGTTGCATGCGCCTCACGGTATTTGTTATAAATCTTACAAGTATTTTCATACACGTAGTTCCACGAGTCATAGACCAGATAATATTTTTTATTTGATTAGTTTAGTTGTATCAAGTGATCTTAGAAAAATATACTAGAAAAGAATTTGTTTTACATTTTTTAAATAAATTTCAAATCTTATTTAAGTAATTTTAAATTTTTAATAAAATCATACACGGAGAGAAATGAAGCTCAATATAAACGAAAAAATACTGTCTGATTTTCGATTTCTACTAGATCTGTTTAGAAAATCATAAATTATAATAATTTTTATGAAAAATTTGTAGAAAGTAATAGGTACGCAAAAAAAATTATAGAGTAGCATAATAATTTTTGAAGTCTTTGATTTTTAATAACCAACAAATATAAAATATGTTATGCTATGAAAGTAATATCAAAATAAATCTTGAAATGTTATAAATTGAGAGTTAAGTTTTGATAACCGTTTTCTATTAATCGAAATGTAAATAAAAATTATTATGTGTTATATATTATAGTTTTTTAATTATGGATTTGTAAATTTTTTACATTTTTGTATCAAAAATTATATTCAGCATCAAAATATTTATTTCAAACATTATTAAATTCGAAATAAATTCGTTACATTTTTAACTCCTGTGTAAAATTTTTTCAACGAAAAAATGGTTTTATTGTTTTATATTATATAAATTTTACAATTTTTGATCACACAAATTAATAAGAACTAAAAATAATAATTGGCACAATAGAATAACAAAATTTACAGATTTTGTCATGATATTTATATTTATTTCAATTTTTGTTATTATTTACTGGGTATAAATTCTCGAACATTGATTCAATTGGAAATTCTGAAGCTAGCATAATAAAAATTCTTAAAATTTTAAAAGTTCTAGTTTTGTCAGTTGATAGGTTTCATTATATGATCAGTAGAAATTCTACTTTATCAGTGATGCGAAATTTCTCGTGCCAGCATAATAAAATTTGTGAAATTTAAACTAATATTTACTCAGTTGAGGACCAAGACTTCTAGTCTTAAAACTTTTTGAATCCTTTTTTATTCTTTTCAATCAACCGCGAGAACAGAAATTGCAACATTATTTTAGAATTGAAAAGAATTAGTTAGAATTAAACTTTTTCGAATCCTCTTTTATACTTTCGAATCCTCCGCGCGATCAGAAATTGCAATATTATTTTAGAATTAAAAAGGATAAGTTAGGATTAAAAATATTTAATCCTTTTTTATTCTTTTTAATCCTAAAACGATAATAATTTTTTCGCTAGATGAAGGAGAATTAAAAAGGATTCATTTTATGTTCGATCTGAATTCTCCGGAGAATTAAGAGTATTGAAGAGTATTAAGTAGTATTAAATATGTGTGCTTTTTTAATCCTTTTTAATTCACTTTTTTAACCAGGGTCATATTGTTAAGTCAAAGTTGCTATGTTTTTCTCTCCGCGTATGTTTGATTCTTCAATTTTTAAACTTTAACGTAAAACTTAACTTGTTTGAGCTTGTAAAGCTTATACATAAACAATTGTATGCAAGAGTATTTTTGAGCTCGATATTGTATTCACACTAATGTTTTCGAGGTCCTTGAGCTCGAAAACAGTGGAAAGTTTTGAGGCTGGCCCAATTGCCCGGATTTTTTTTATGTACTCTTTGTCTATGAAATAATAGACTCTATATAAGTAATCATGGTTATTATTACGTGTTAGAATTGTTAATATCTTGGCGTTGACCCTGGTAACTACCATGCGCGATTGTCACGGCCATATCAATAGTGATGAGAATATGAGTACATGCTTAGTTGTCTACATACAATACATAGTTGAAGTGTTTAAAGTGTTATGGCGTCATTTTAATAGTTAAATATGTCTCAATAATGATACTTATAATGTTGGATAACTATTAAATATTAGTTTTGACAGTGAACTGATATATTATATATTAACCAAAACTTCGTTTGTTATTTATTATCTGAAAATATTGAATTTATCTAATCTAAGATTTAATTAAAAAATTTTTTCCATTAATACGTTCTTCATTTCTAATGATATCATTTTATATTAGAATGTATATTATTCTATGCGAATAATGTTTATTTTACTGAAACAAATGCTAGTGCAAAGAAAATATAAAGATTTATCAGGGTTAAAATAAGGTAAATTCATATTGATTCTGACATCATATTTATAATGAATTCTGTAGCATGTGTGTGGGTAGGTCGGTATTTAAAGTATGAAACTGACACCGTTATATTATAACTGGCATTTGTTCATCTAGAGATACTCAGAATTTGATGTCATAACTTGATAAATTATTTACAATTGGTAATTATTTATATTCAATGATTCATTTTTCAATTACTCAAAGTTTTATGCATTAATAATGATACTCATTTGACCGTTTAAGCTTAGTATGTTTTATGTATGAAAACGCGAAAAATTAATAAACAATGAATGACGTAATTCTGAGTTAAATTAAATTTTTATTATTGCTCTATTAATCATTGCAAAAAAATTGAGGAGTTACGAGAACATTTAAAGAAATAACATAATATAAGATTATGATAGTGATGATATACATATACAAATTTCTCTCTGTTTTACATTTTATCAATCTTTTCATCAATTTTCCGAGAAAAAATCGTCATGCACGATCATGCTTGATCAAGCATAATTCATGCATGATTCATACATGGCCGTTCAGGATAAATACATTGCTTTGCATTATTCATTCAAAGCTCTGCATGATCATGCAAAATTATTCTCAATCATGAAAAAGTATGCTCAATCATACATTATCACGCATAGCGAGGAAAGAACAGGCACTCATGATTTATGAAATATCATGTATGAATCATAAATTGACAAGGTCAATCATGAATGATCATGCATGACTTTGAATGATTCATGCAAAGACGTGCATGATCATGCATGAAGAGAAAATAATAACCACGCAATATTCGTCCAGCATTCATGCATGATGCATGTCAAGTCATTCTTGATCACGCATGAGTCATGTTAAGGTAGCTGTCCTGCTACAATATTGTCAAAAAATAATGAGCCATATACACAGTAAGAGTAGGTTAGATGGTAGTTAAAACGAGACATTTCTTTTGTTTGATACTGTACCCGTGAGAAGTTTACCTACACACTACTCATATATACGTATACACAAATACTATTGAACATTTTCTTAAATTAAAATTTGACAACGTCACATCTGCTCTGCCAGTTGCTGTCTAGTGTACTGAGTATATTTTTAAATTTATCGCTCAGATAATACTATGTGTACTCGCGTACAGCATTGTCAGATTGTTGTTTTCCAATTCACTGACATGTTTATTTTTTCATTTAATTTGCTAAATCTCAGCAATGAGATGGTGAATACTTTATTATTTTTTTTTTTAAATACATTCAGGACAAATTCATTGATTTTCTGTTAGATTTTCAAAAGTTTCTGTCTGTTAGATTTTTAATTAGAATCACGAACGAGACTTGAAACGCATACTCCTCATTGCTCGTAATGTTGATGATATGAACTTTGATTATAAATATTTCAAATTAGAGATGGTCAATCAACTTCAAATTTTAATGGTAATTGTATCTTAATACCCTTAATAAGTATAAAAAATTTTAGAACTTTCTGACACTATGCCAATCACCCGATAACTACCTTAAGTCATGCCCAATCATGCATGACTGTGCATAACGGGAAATTAATTATCCTGCATTGGATTGCATGACTGAGTATGACTTAACATGAGCATACACGACCATGCCTGATTCATACAAAGTCATACTCAATCATGTATGATCATGGATGAGAATGTGTAATATGTAGAGAATGGTCATGCATAATTGAGACTAACTTGGCATGAGCATACATGACCGTGCATGACTCATGTAAAGTCATGCTTCGTCATGCATCAATACCCGATAAACAAAAAATCCATGTGGAGTTGTATGGGAACCCATAGGAATCCATGTAGAAAAGTATGGATATTATGTAAAAATCCATAGGAATTACTATAAGAGTATATGAATTTATATTAGAATTCGTGTAGGAAACCATGGGTATATCTGGATTCCCATATGGGATATCTACATAGGAAACTGTGGGTACTTGGATTCCCGTTTTGACATGGTGCAGATTCCCATTGGAAATCGAGGTGAAAATCCACATAAGATTTTATACGATTTCTATATGGATTTGGCATAGTGTGGATTCCCATAGCAACTCATGTGAGAGTTTATATTGCGATCTATGCAGGAATACTATGTAGGAAATCATATGGGAATCCATCCGAAAACGCCATGTGGGAACTCACATAGAAATCTAGGCTGGTTTCCCATTTGGATGTTTTTGATAAGCCCGGGAAAAAATCAGCATGCATGACCAAGCTAAATTATGCACGATCAAACTTTCAAATTAAAATAAAAATTATTTGATCAGTATCCATGTATAAAGACTTCGTTTGAACCGATTGAATACGATTAAAATTCGATCGAGCTCCAATCGGATTTAATTAAAGTTTTTTATCAGGGATAATCATATATTTTTGATGAAAAAATTTAAACAATTAAACATTGAGACAATGTGAACTGTCTTCGTCGTCCTCAGCTGTGTGGTTCCCATTTTCTTCTGTCTTGGTGCCGTCTGAAATTACACAAGTCATAGTGCCGTGCTCACATAACTAATTTTTACGTTGACGCATGTCCATAAGGGTACAGTGGGGACAAAGTCCCGAGGCTAGTCCTACGCCCAAAATTATCAGTCAATCACTTCGTTCCTGGATCAATTAGTAATAAGACGCATAACTTACTTACTACTGTAATGCACTAGCAATTTACTTGCGATTCTGTCAATTCGGGCAATCCACTTGCATTCTTTATAACTCGGGCAATTAACTTGCGTTGAATTAAACATTACTGGCAATTCACTTGCATTAGAATTTTAGGTTATAATTATCATTTGTTGTAAATAAAGTCTAGTTTTACTTAACTATCATTATCCACAACCGGCGATATACTCGCAATAACATTATACTTTAGTTAATAAATTCAGTGTATTAAAACCACGTTGTGCCACGCGGTAATAGCTGCACAATACCAAGCGTACACTAGGACAATCTGTTTATTGCATTCTGCGAACAACGTCAATTGTAAGTAATTAAATATTGTTGTAATTGGCAATAAACAATCATTGTAATTGTTAATCCTTTGACGACATATATTAATGTCCATTCTTTTTATATCCTGCCCTACTGGTAAGATTCTTGAATAATTGAGTTAAAGTATTATTAATTAAATTACAACTAATAATTTGACCATCAACAAGAAAGATTTATAATTTTATAAGCCGTGAGGTAAGTTGATAAGTTTTCACATACGTTGCCATGTTTGAATAAGTGCGGGTCTTTGCTTTGCAAGATCTCCAGCCCACTGTTCCGTCCAGATAAAATGAAATTTGTTAGAGCCAGCCTAAGCAAGGATTTAACCCACGAATTCTGGTGACTGCTGGTAAAAATCGCGAAGACAAAAAGCGATTTGTCTCAACATTTATTTTTATTTTGACGATAGTAGTTAAAATTTGTATTTTTTTATCGATGATTAAAATATATTTAATTTATAATTTTTGGGCCATTTAATAATTAAAAGTAATCTTTTTTTTACAAAAAATAATTTGAATGAATTTAATTAGAATTTTTTTTTTCAAATTAACTGAAGGATTGAATTAATTAATCCTTGCCAAATTGATAATGATAATCATTATAATTGCTTTTTTTTAAATTGATAATTATAAGATTAATATAGATGTTAAATTTGCTTGTAATTTATAACTAGAAATCTTTTCATTTATTATTAAAAAAAAACTCAATAACCAAATCGAGATTGAATTCAAATAAAATTTTATTTTTCAACAACCCTGAGTTTTCAAAAGATGTTAAGAAT
This sequence comes from Microplitis mediator, assembly GCF_029852145.1. NCBI lineage: Eukaryota > Metazoa > Arthropoda > Insecta > Hymenoptera > Braconidae > Microplitis > Microplitis mediator. The sequence goes on from NC_079972.1 coordinate 4,858,833, forward strand.
CGTTAAAACTGAATGAGATAGGTCAGCCGAGTGGATAGTGGACGTGCTTCATAAAATGAAGGTCGTGCCCATGCAGGAGCTGCCAGAGTTGAACGAAGGGGCCCTCTTTGGCTCAGCACTGGGGAACCTAGCTTTAGCACGTCTATTTTGGCCCATGCTTGGGTCAAGAATGGTTACTCAATCCTGGTCATTCTAATCATCACCCGAGCCTGGAACAGGACAGGGTAACCTTGGCCATTATAATGACTACCCCAGCTTGGGCCGAGACTGGGTAACCTAGTCTTGGCCGACCCAATGATTATCCGAGCTTAGGCCAAGATTGGGTTCCCCTGCCTTCACCATTCAGTGGCAACCCAGACTTGGGCCAAGGTAGGATTATCCAAGTTCGCCGATACCTATAGTTACCCACCCTTGGGCCAGAATTGTCTAACCCAGGTTTTTATTAATTATTCAATTAACTTATTATTATGGTTTTTTGAATTAATAATTGTTTATTTTTTAATTAAAATAAGGTTTCATTAATAAATATTTTAACATTCCGATTAAAATTTTTTACAACTAATAATGAACAGTATATTAACGCATTGAGTAGAAGGTGCTTTCGACAACAATTGTGATTGGTTCACGAGCCGTTAGGTGAGTATCGAAAGCCCTTCCTACTCAATAGTTTTTGCATCAAATGGTAAGAAAGAACGTCTTCTATCAGTACAGAAGGACACTACATTAAATTCAATCTTTTAATTGGCATAAAATAATATTCAATCTTATTACTATAAATTTAATTCGTGTATTATGTTCCGATGCAAAAGATTGTAAAATAATAATGCAACAATCAAACATGATTTAATTGATTTTTATAATAATTTAAAATTATTTTTATTGTTTTCAAAATATTGATACTCAGCAAATAATAACTAGAGTTTCGAGTCAAAGTTCATATAGTGAATTGTACATCATAATTAAATACAGTAAGATGATTTTATATAGTCTGGGACTTTCCGTTGTCCTTACTCGAGACGGCTGTTGATTGGGTTTTCTGTTGGATCAATTAATGACTAATAAATAGTATACATATATATATATATATATATGGGCAATTCCACCAAATAAAATTATTTTTACGGGGCGACCCTCGTCGATTTGGTTTAAACTTTGTGGAGTTGTTCTATATATTAAAAAAAAAAATTCTCTGAAAATTTGAGCCTTTTATATGCAGCTGTTTCAAAGTTATGATTTTTTGAATTTTTTAAGAAATTTTATTTTCAACTTTTTCATTAATTTTTTTGAAGAAAAATTTTTTTTTTTAAAATGAGCACATAGCAGTTTTTTGTAGGAAAAATTCTCAGCTTTCCAATAAAAATATCCACTTTTTATTGTATGTTACAGAAGACCTTTTAAAATTCGATTAAAGTCGAAAAAACGATTTTTATGACTGTGCGGCGCTTGATACATCTAATTTGATATTTTTTTCTGAAAGCTGAGACTTTTTCCCACAAAATATGTCATTTTCGCGATGTGAATGTTTTTTGTTTGAACAAAATTAAATAAAATATAAACTCTCTATGATTCAAAAACTTTAATTCTTATTTTTTCTTGAGGATGTTGATACATTTTTAACAGAAATATATCCTGTTATCAACAATAGGTAAGATAGGGTGCACTGCTTGTGTTTCTTTCACCGTATCTGACTCCAAGTATCGTACGTCTAAAACATTTATTTTCTATAAAAAGTCATCATTCCCTGATTAAACGAAACGATTCGAAACGATTTGTCATGTTAAGTGCCTATAAGAAAGGTGATTTAGAAGTATTCAAACTATTCAAAAACATTTAAAACTAAAACTAACTTTAAATTTTTTTTCCCAATCGTTTTAAGTTTCGTTTAATAAGGATTGATTATAACAGTGAAATCAACGCTGGTAAAATTTTGAATAGCCCGGATGTATAAATTTTGCGGTGTAAGGATATGTTATCTGGTATGTATCTGCAGTAAAGCTCTGAAAACAAAAATTATAAAACTATTTTTCATGATACCAGCATCAATGGTTCAAGTCTAGGAATTAGTAATTTGATCTTTGATTCTAGTGTTTTGTTTAATAGTGATTTCAGACTATTGATGTCATCTTCGTTAATGACAGTTCTGACTTTGTAATCAAGTTTTATAAAAATTTGTGTGCATGATAAATAGTATTTATGGTTTCTGTTTAATTATAAATTGCAAATCATAAGTTTACACCTACACTTATTGTTGATCACACCATTGGTCTTAAATTAACTTGATTCTAACTGGCTGCTGACACTGAAAATAATTTTGAATGCAGGTAATCATGAAATAAATAGTGTGTAACACGAGATGAAACACGACTGCAGATTGCAGTTATTGTCAGCGTTTGCCTACGGCTCAAGCAGCCTACTTTACTCTCGTCTGACATCGTTTTATTTCATCTTTTGCCACACAATGAACTAGTACAGTTTGTTAAAACTATAAAATCAATGACTTGCATTTAAATAATTATTGATTTTGTTCAAACAAAAAATATGCACATCGTGAAAATCACATATTTTGTGGGAAAAAGTCTCAGCTTTCAGAAAAAAATATCAAATTAGATGTATCAAGCGCCGCACAGTCATAAAAATCGTTTTTTCGTCTTTAATCGAATTTTAAAAGGTCTTCTGTAACATACAATAAAAAGTGGATATTTTTATTGGAAAGCTGAGAATTTTTCCTACAGAAAACTGCTATGTGCTCATTTTAAAAAAAAAAAATTTTTCTTCAAAAAAATTAATGAAAAAGTTGAAAATAAAAATTTTTTGAAAATTCAAAAAATCATAACTTTGAAACAGCTGCATATGAAATGCTCAAATTTTCAGAGAATTTTTTTTTTAATATATAAAACGACTCCACAAAGTTTGAACCAAATCGACGAGGGTCGCCCCGTGAAAATAATTTTATTTGGTGGAATGACCCATATATATTGTGACATCTGGGATTGCCCAGTCCTCGGCGAATCCCACGCGTTCCCGTAAAATTCAGTTCATCGTTTTTTTTTTGTTTGTCTCTTATTATAGTAGGTGAATAATAATAATAATTAGGCACCTGCGAGGCACACGGGAGTGATGGGAAGCTAGAGGTAATGTAACGCGACTGGTAACCGGCTTCCAACAACGATCCCCGAAGGCTCTGGTAGGTGGAGTTTAATTATTGTTAATTTAAGTTAGTAATTAAGGATTAGTATTAAGAAGCTGGAGAAACTTCCACTCACTCCACCGGAATAGGACCGCGATCAGAGAATGGGACAACTGCGATCCAATCGAGAACAGCCAAGAGTTATAAACCAGCAGCAAACCAGTGACGACGGCCAGTTTTTAAGTATCATTACACGTTTAAATTTCAAACGCGAGTGCACACGCGCCATAAATCCGAGCCATGGACTCGAAGGTTCAGTATTGAACAAATTATGGTATCGTTGGCGCCATCTCTGAGATAGCAGCTTAAATGGGCAACGGAGTGGGGAGCGGAGAGTGAGATCCACGATGCCGGAGGGAGTGCGGCCATCTTTGGTGGAAGCCTGTTGCTGTCAACACGTGTGTCGGAATTATTAGTTTGCCGCGAATTGCATCAGCTTGTTTTGTACTTATTTTATCAATAAAAAAAAATAATTACTAGTTAATTCAAGTGCCGCGAAGGCAATTAATTTTTGTGTGTCATTCATCAAACCACGTGTGCTTCGCAAGTGCTTTTGGAGCCGGGTAGTTGCTGCAAGCCGGGAGGATCCGCGAGATCAGCAGCTCCAGGATCATCGAGAGCTGGTCAAGACCGCAACATCTTCGTGGCAACCACCGCATCGGGTGAGTGGAAGTTTGCATTGCGCTCATCGGTTGACCTACTACCCAGTAGTTGTGATCGTAGAGTTTATAATTTTTAACTTCCCGCTAAGAAAATCGACGATTTTCGAAAAATTGGGAAGTTATTGTTTTTACCCCGATTTTCGAAAGTCGAGTTTTCATCAGATGTCGACGTTTTGAGGTCCTAGGAAGCTATTCTGACTATTTTCAGAATGATATCCGAGTGTATGTATGTATGTATGTGTGTGTGTGCGTAAACTCTTTGTAACTTTTTAACTAATGAATCGATTTGGATAGTTGAGGTGGCAATCGAAAGAGCTTGTTGGCCCTCAACTTCCCTGAAAATTTCAGATCATTTAATCAAGCAGACTCGAAAATATTGGCGAATTACGAAAAAAAAAAAATTTTTTTCTCAGTTTTTTAGTGATTTCTCAGAAACGACTTGAACGATCGACTTTAAAATCTAATCAGCTCTAGAACTTTATAAGCCGCGTCGAATGCGACCTCAACCATCTCAATCGGTTAATTTGTTCGAGAGGATATCGATGGCGAAAGAAATGATAAAAAACGGTTTTTTTCGATTATCTTTGAAGTGACTCATTTGATCAATTTCAAAATTTAATCAGCTCTAGAAGTCAAGAAAACGCGCTGATTGCCACCTCAAACGTCAAAATCGGTTGATTAGTTCAAAAGATATCCGCGGTGAAAAGTTAAAAAAATAACATTTTATGTTATTTTTTCCAGATAAATCAAAATATAATGTGCTAAAATGTGTCTGAAAGCATACCAACTCTTTCTCTTTATAGTCTCTTCCGATCATCAGATAATGTCATATAACTTTTTCCTTAGTTTTAAACATATTGTCAGCAAAAAATTGAAAAACCTAGTCTTTAATGTTTTTCTCGGAAATTCCATATATTATTGCTCTGACCTAAGTCAAAACTTGTTCAAATCTTGATTTTGTTCACTGACATTGATTTCTGCCTCAACACATTTATTTCAGAGAACATAATTGATGATAAAAATTTACAAACCGCTTCTTCATTAATGATTTTCGATTCTTAACTTTTTAAACTCTAGTATAAAACGTAACTTGTTAGAGCTTGAAAAGCTCATGAAAAAATGATTCCATGTAATAGCATTTTCGAGCTCGAAGAGCTCGAAAATATATTCACAGTGATGTTATCAAGCTCCTTGAGCTCGAAAACAGCGGGAAGTTTTGGGGCTCGCCCGCAGGGTCAACCGACGCCCAGATTTTTTTTGGTTGTGATCGTGGAGATTATTATTATTATTTTTTTTTATTATTTATTATTTTTGTCACGCCAGAGTCCTCGAGTGTCGCGCGATCGTCGCGTGATGGTGCATAATTCTCTTTGAAGTTACCGAATGTTTACATTGATTATTTTGTATTGAATTAGAACCAATTATTTGCTAGTTTTTAGGTAGATTTTTTTAAAAATCTAACTATTGTATTTGTCCTCATGGTCGATTTTTCAAGGAATTTCGTCATAAACTATTATAATTAGTTGAGTAGAGTTCAAAAATACCATTCGTTAAAAAATTTATATATGTATATATATATATATATATATATATATATATACACACATATATATATATATATATATTGTAACGTAATATTTCTTAATATACTCAATTAAACCCAATAATTACTTAAAATTCTTACTCAATAAATTTACCCAATAACTCAAAACTCAAATAACTCAAAATCGGGTTACGTTACACTTCGCCCACCAATCACCCCTCTCATCTCCTCCAGATCCTGACGGGCGCCAGCCGACTTTTATTTCCCCGGTATCGGCAACCGGTCTAAACGTACACGTAAATTAAAACCTATAAACTATACCCTTTGGAGATGAGCGACATGACCGGTGGTAGCGGCATGTCCTGGTGCGCTCAGTATGCTAGGTTGTGGAGAGAGGGTCGCGGTTCTTTCAATGCGAAAGAAGCCGATTAATTAACTAATAGGAAAGACGTAAAATAACAAAACAAACTAAATAAAATACAATAAAGATAACGCGAGAGTGACGCGGAGGGCCCAAAAGACCCGCGGTCCAGTACTCTCGGTACATCACACAAATAAATACCTGGGCAAGACATCGGGAACCTCTCAACGACGACGAATCACAAACTTTATACACTACTAGATAAGATTTAAAATAAAATATAAATAAATAATGCGATAATTCACGATAACTAATTAATGCGACAGACGGCTCCAAGAGCACCATACACTGGGCTACAGGCTCCAAAACGACGAAAGTCTAGGGTGGCGGTCGAGGTCCACCATGGCGACTCTCCGACTCACTACCGCTCACTCTACGACTCCAAACTCGACTACTGGGTCGACTCGTACACGAGCGACGCCAGGTCTCAACTTTTCTCCTCAACGGTACTCGCACAACTGTTTCACGATAATCTCCCACTCTAACTCGCTTACTCTACTCCATCTCTTTCAATCCTACATTCTCGCTTCTCCATCCATTCTTACCTTCACAAACATACAAGCCGTGGACTCATGGGCCTTTCCGTAATGTCACTCCCCGTGATATCCGAAGTTAACGAATTGTTGGCTTCCTCGAGCATCGCAAACGAGGCCTGCCATCCCCCCAATAACCGTACACGTACCCCAGCTAACTTCGAGTACCACCATGAAGGGGCGGCGACATCTCAGTCGCACCTCCGCAATCACCACGTCAGCCCCGAGGGCTAAGCCTGGGCCTAGTCGTCATCACTGGTCGGGAGGCACGTTATATTGGCCACTATCCGCGACACAGCTAGACATCCCCCGTTAAATCCACGCTCCATCACACAGACACTCCAAAACATACTCCGTACCATACACGTACTCTATAACACACTTAACTAATCATACGCATTTATACCCCATATCCTCAACTCATTCTCTACGACACTCAACTCAAACACATACTCACTTTTTTCTCTCACTATCACACCGACTTACACGTATTCCATCCTTCAACTCCATCCCTTCGGCAATGTAACGTCACAATATATATATATATATATATATATATATATATATATATATATATATATATATATATATATATATATATATATATATATATATATATATATATATATATATATATATCTATATATATATCTATATATATTTATGTAATATAACGGACTTTTGAGGACACGATTGCGTCTACAATTCTTATCCGATCTTAATGAAATTTTCTACACTTATTTTATGTGTAATTACTACGGTTAAGTTCGAAGATGGGCTAAATCGGTCAATTAGTTTGGAAGTTATGGCTGTTTGAAATTTTAACGATTTTTCGAAAAAATCAGTTTTTCATTACTTTTAAAGTCCATATAACTTTAAAACTAAAACTCATAGATAATTTCTGTAAAAAGTATTTTAAAGCTTGACTAATAAGCTTTAATTTATGACCTTAACTTTTATATTCTGACCATTTCTTCCAATACTTTGATAGCCTTGAAAATTTTAATGGAATCAAAAAATGTTGAAAATATGGTTTTCAATCCACATAACTTATGCTTGTCCCATTCTAATCCGGTTTCATCAGTGATATTTTATTGTGAAGAAAATAACCTGTAAATTTCACTGCTATTATATATTTTAAAAGGATTTCTTTTATCACTTATGTTGTTTCAAACGTACCTGTACGTCCTATAATTATAACTGGTCTTGCCATCGTAATAGCGATTACAATTATGATCATATTAATTAAATTTTCTATATACTTTGTTGACGTGAAGGTTAGTTTGGTACATTACTTATATAATGTTTTGTCAAATCAACTATCTGACGTTCTCTATCGAAAATAGTCGTTGTCTTTTTTTACCCTCACTCTTAGAAAACAAGCCTAATTTCATATCATGACTATACACTAACATGAATCACAAGATATGTATGTATGAAACTTTTTATGTAGATTAATTGGAAAATCTACCTTCCATTTCGGCTGCCGAATGGCCTTTTTTTTTGTTTGAGCCGTCACGTGAGCGTGAAAACTTTTTCTTTGAAAAGAATTACCGCGAGGAACAGATTTAAGTGGATTTATTATAGTGACTTAAAACCAAAGATAGTCACTAGTTTTTTTTTACGTCGTAACTGCGGATAGAAACCTGGAATAATTATTATTTTTTTTTGCCGTATAAAATTGGTTGGAGTGTGTGTGTGTGTGTGCGGCTAGGGTCTATCGTGGCCACGAGTATCAGAATTTTTTTTTTGTGTTTTCTTTTTTTTGATTAATTTTGTAGGGATGCTATTACCGCGAATAACTGCTAATTATTAATTTACAATTAACGATATTAAGATTTTCTTTTGTTTTTCCCTTTCGTAAAATTAAGGCATTATCCGTATGACCAATGGCCATCGTATCATAAGTTCGAGTAGTTGTTGTGTGCACGCGAAGTACTCCGCGGGTCTGACTGTACGTCATTGTATACGAGGACATGTGTGCTGAATGACCGGAGCGCCGGCTAGTATGATAAATTGTATGTAAAACTGGTAGTGAATACGCGATCCCGCTGTGGTAATTGTACTGACGATTCGCGCACCTTGTTGTTTTGGATTAAAATAAATAAAACTGAGGTGAGGTGAGAAATACGGTGGATTTGAGTCTGTTATTTAATCACTGTGTGTTACTTCCTTTTTATTTATGCCGTGCCTGTGTCCGGGCTAATTATCCTATTGTTTGCTACGCAGCTACTCCAACTCCTCCCACCATCAAGAACTCTCGCTTTCCCAGAACCCAATACGAGCAGATTTCCGCGTCGCGAGTTTGGTAATTCTCCCGAAAAATTACCTGGCGTCCAACGTTGCACCGCAGATAAGCCATACGTTAATTGCACTGAGAATTCCCACGGGTGAGATTCCCCGTGGAGAATATCCCATGACAATGTATACATATGTAAGAAGTGTACGTTTTTCATTTTTTTCACGAACAATGTGGACATTCTTCGCGATATTTATTCTTTGTTGTTCTTATAATAATAATTAAATAAAGACATGCCAGGACTGGTTGGTGGTTGGGATGTTTAAAAAATACGCATGTATAAAAATAAAACAATATTTTCATTTGTCACAGCACATAATATTACTGGGTTACAAAATAAAATCGTTGATTTAATTTATTGATACTGTTAACCGTTTGAGCTCATGCATACGTAATTAATTGAATGCAAATTATAGAATTGAGCTCGAGTAAATAAATGAATTAGAATACTTAAGTTGAGTCTAATTGAACACTGAGTTGATTGCAAAAATGTCATGATAATAAGTAACATGAAGACAGAGGTTACCCAGTGAATTTAATAATCGAACACTTGATAACTATTTTTCAATAGTACTAAATGCATTAATATTTGAGTTCATTAAGTTTCAATATTATTACTCACTTAATTTAATTGAATTGTATGAGCTCGTAATAAATTACACTGAATCGAATTTATTTGTTGAACACGTGGTAGCATAATTGCAGAGGCTACCGAGCGAGAATTAACTTTTAATTTAAATAAAATATTGAGAATAATGATAATTAATTCATTATGATATTGAGTCTTTTAATTATATGAGCACTGGTAATAATTATTTATTTAATAAAAAAGGCACTTGTGATGTCTCCCGTTTGAAAAACCTCTTGAGAAATGTGGTCATCGGTCACTTGAATTCTTGAGTTTTGGATTAATTATTTAATGAGCTTTGGTGCCCACAATCATAAAAATAATTATATTTTTATAGAGCTTGATGATCGCTGATTTTAATTAAACAATTAGTTTTATTTATTTACTCGTGATGAGCGACAAATGATAAGATTTAAAATAACACGTGTTTTTACTTGAATGTATAAACCGAAAGATGATGGCGTCGGTCTTCTCGACACGAGGCAGGAAACAGTCGATGCGCATGCGTCGCACTGCGATGGTCAAGTTTAAGTTTACAGATACTAGGCCCCAGTAGGTGCTGCCTTTACTTGCCAGAAGTGCTACTACATTTGAATTCAAATGTAGTTGTGATTACGCAAATTTCCGCCCGCCATCAGCAAGAGAGTTGGTGATTGATGTTTTTTTGAGTACTTCATCTTTCGTTGAGCATGTCATTGAACCAGTTGAGTTATTCTTCGTCTTCTACTTAAGGTTCTGGTTCAATTGGTAAGAGTGCAATCTTCGTGATTGGACGAGTGAGTGTCTAGTTCACTGTTTTGAGTGTAGCAACCCTAGTCAATCCATCTTTACCAGGGTGGAGAGCGATGATACGAGCGCGAGGTCACCTGGTTGGTGGAAACCTTTTGTCGGTGAGTAGTACAAGTGACCCAACTTGAATTTGGTGAGTTGAACGTTGCCACTTGGTGATTGCCAGTTGTCTTTGCAGTTAACTTGTAGACCAATGATTCCAGAACCGTCGAACACATTGTTGTAGGAATTGCCATCTGGACAATCGCGAACTATTTGTATCGATGAGTGCTGGTTCAGGAATCATGTTGAGTGCTCGTCCAATTAGGAAGTGACCAGGAGTGAGTGCGTCAATGTAATCTGGATCTTCCGTAAATGGCTCCAATGGTCTTGAATTCAATGTAGCTTCAATTTGCGTAAGAAGAGCCGTCAATTCTCCAAACGTAAATGAAGACTCTCCCACTGTTCGAGGAAGATGGTGTTTGAGTGATTTGACAGCAGCTTCCCACTTTCCACCCATGTGTGGAGCTGCTGGTGGATTGAAATGCCAAGCAATACTGTTCACTGTGATGTGATCCAGTATTTCTCTTGACTCTTGAGTTTCTTGAGTAAACAGACAGTTGAGATCATTTTCAGCGCCTTTGAACGTCGTTCCGCAATCGCTGTAGAGTGCTTTGCAGATGCCTCGTCGGCTGATAAATCTGCGGAGTGCTGCTATGAACCCACTAGAGCTGTAGCCGCTGACTACCTCTAGATGTACTGCTGACATAGAAAGACAGACAAAAACACAAATCCAGCCTTTGTATGCTTTTGCTCCTCTACGTCTCCAATTTTCAAATGTTATTGGACCAGCATAGTCAACTCCAGTGTGTGTGAATACAGATGATGGAGTGACTCGTGATACTTGTAGATGACCCGTGAGTTGTTGAGCTCTATCAGCACGATGTCATGCGCATTTTATACATTTAATATAACTGAGCGTGCTGGTTGTCTACCGCCAATGATCCAGTACTTTGGTCGTTTTAATGCAAGAGTGAGTTGAGTACCACCATGCATGGTACGCTGATGAGCATCAGAGATAATGAGTTTAGTGAGTGCCGCATTCCGTGGTAGAATAGCAGGATGCTTACTTTGGTCTTGATTTGGAGCATTTTCCAATCGTCCACCTACTCGAATGATGCCGTCGGTGTCAATGAATGCAACCAATCGAGCAAATGGATGACCATTAGGCCATGGTGCGTGTTTGGAGTGCATGTTGATCTCGTTTGCAAAATGAATACGTTGATTTTCTTTGATGCAAAAGTTGAGTGCAGAAATTACTTCGTCAGAAGTAATTGGTGTCTTGAGTGATGAGTTTGGTGATTTCTTGATCATGTCACGGAGTCTGAAGCAGATTGCAGTAGCTCGTAACATGCGTAGTAATGGTATTGGCCGTTCCATAATAGGTCAATTTGATTTCATTGATGAGTTTGATGAGAATAGAGCCAGTCCAGGCCGTTCTTCTGCTTGAGCTCCTGTATCATCGATTGATGGATATTTAGGCCAGGACGATGAATTCTCGAGCAACCATGGTGGGCCAGTCTGCTGGGTTTTGCGAGCCCGGAATAAATTTCCAGTGGCCATCTGGAACTAGATCTTGAATTCGTGACACCCTTTTCCGGATAAACTCTTTCCAGCGAGACGGGTGAGATTCTATCCACGTGAGAGTGATTGTTGAGTCCGTCCACAAGTACGTTGGCGATTGAGTGATATTTAGAGTGCTCTGGCAGTGTTTAATGAGTTTTGCCAACATGTGAGCTGCGGTGACTTCCAACCTTGGTATCGTTAATCGTTTGAACGGAGCTACCTTGGTTTTAGAGCAGAGCAGCGTAACGCTGTCTCCATGAGCAGATGTGTGGACCTTAATGAACACGGCAGCTGCCATTGCCAATTGCAAGGCATCCGAGAATCCATGTATCTCGGTGGTTGAGCATGTGGATGAGTGGATCCATCTTGGAATTTTGATTTCTGAGATGAGTTTTAGTTAATTCTTGAAGTTTCTCCATTTATGCCGATGATTAGCTGCCAATGGAGTGTACCAGCTGAGCTTTCCGAGTCAAAGCTCCTGCATTAATACCTTCGCTCGAATGAAGAGTGGTGCGAGAAATCTAAGAGGATCAAAGATTTGAGCAATCTCTGATAAAATGATCCTTTTTGTGAATTTTTGAGTAGAGCATGGTGGTGAGTATGTAAAATAAACTCGATCTGAGCGTGAGAACCAGTACATGCCCAGAATCTTGGTGCTGGAGTCTGTATCCTCGAATTTATGATTCTTGATCGCTTCCACATGAATGAGTTGTTGTAATTATGGATGATTGTTTGCCCATTTAGCAAGAGGAAATCCGCCCGCCTTGCAGAGTGCTTCAAGTTGATCAGCAACTTGTTGTCATGAGTTCAAGTTATCGACACCACCGAAGATATCGTCAACGTATCTTCCGTGTATGAGTGGAATGATCGCCAGAGAAAATCGATGTCCTTCGTCTCCAACCAATTGAAGTAGAGCACGAACAGCCAAGTATGGAGCTGGTCTGGTCCCGTAGGGGACCGTGGTGAGTTTGTATGGAGTTATTTGGCCTTGTTCATTGAACCAAAGTATTTGTTGGTGTTTGATCGCGTTCGTCGACCAAAATCTGTCTAAACATATTCGTGATATCTGTTATGAAGATGAGCTTATGAGTGTGAACTCCTATGAGCACGTCAAAGATGTCTAGTTGCAGTTTTGGACCGGTAGCACATCGTTGAGTGAAAGACCTGAGCTGGTGGGTTTTGAACCGATGAAAACTACTCGCAGCTTGGTTGCGATGCTGCTTTACCTTAAAACTCCATGATGAGGGAGATAGTAGGCTGGTTCATTTGTTGTTGAGTGAGTTGAATCTACCATGTGGTTGAGTTCTTTGTATTCTCTCAGAAAATCAAGGTAGAGTGCTTTCAAACGATCGTCATGGTCTAGACGACGTTTGAGATGAATAAGAAAGCGGTATGCTGCTGAGTACGAATTTCCCAGTTGTTGAGGTGACAATTTGACTGGCAGTTGGACTGTGTACTGTCTTGAACTGTCTCGTCGATGAGTTTATGGAAAATGCGCTTCACACGCCTCTTCATCTGGGTTGAGTTTCTTGATTTTGCTGACTGAAATTTCTTTTTTAGTCCAGAAACGCGATAGCAGGTCTTGAAGTTATTGAGTTGACTGCTCGACAGCAGCATGATAAGTAATAGACGGTCGATGAGTGTGTTGAGTGACTGGACCAAGTAATATCCACCCGAAGATGTTATCTTGAGCGATTGACAGGCCTTCAGACCTTTTAATAAGTGTATCTTTAATGATAAGACCATAATGATCGGCACCAATGATGATATCAATTGGTCCTGGTCTCATGAACGCTGGATCTGCCAATTGTAGTTGTTTGTATTGGTCCCAGTTGAGTGTGTTAAGTGCAACAGATCGTAGTTGAGTAGTGAGACCACCTAGTATGTGAGCACTGATGATCACTAAGTCGTTTGAATGCCTAGATTAATGCTTGAGTGCAACTTGACCTTTAGTTCTACCAGCATCGGCAACACCAATGCCAATGATCTGAATAGATGAATGAGTACGTTTGAGTTTAAGTGAGTTCACCAAGGAATCTGAAACAAATGATAATTTAGACCCTGGGTCCAGCAATGGATGAGTACTTAACTTGGTGATCAAGTCCACTAGGCAAGTTGCGAGTAAGATTGCTGGTCGATGAGTGTGAGTAAGATAAGTGCCAGACGTGTTGAGTGCAATTGAGTTCCATTGAGCGTCGCTCGAGTTGTCATGTGGAAGCAGACGTCTTTATTGAGTGCGTTTAGCGGATAAGTTGGCTGGTTTCTAAGTGCTGTTGAGTCCCGGGTGTATCATTGTGTGGTGTTTCTGTTGACACACCTTACACATGAATGGTGAGTTGCAAGCATCAGGTATATGATGGCCCAAACAATTCTCGCAAAGCCGTTTGTCAACAACGATTTGAGTGCGTTTAGCAATGTTGAGTCCCAAGAATTGAGTGCATCTCACAATAAAGTGATCTCCCTTACACAAATCACAAGGATATTGTGCAGGAGGGAATGCCTTCTTGGGAGGCTTCGTGAGTGCAGCAGATGATTGCTTGGCTGGAGGTTAAGCATTAGATGAGTGCGATTTGGGAACAGCAGCAGCAGCGTATGACGCTGGTTTACCAGATGAGCGTGATGGTTTTGACGATGATGCCTGTTCCACTCGTTCTTGAGCCCAAACACGACTGACCAAGAAGTCATTGAGTGATTTGAGTGTTGGGTATTCAGTTGAAGCACCCATTTTGTTCTCCCAGAGCTCCCTGTTATGAGAATCCTGCTTGGATATGATCAACTACGTAAGCAGTGGATTCATATCCGAGTTCAATTGGACACCGAGTGCGTTGATTACCTCTGGAACGGTGTTCAGAAGATCATTGGGCTGCTCAGGTAAGCGTGAAGTGAGCGCGTGCATGTTTAGTTGCTTGTCCAATTGCGCACTGATGAGTAGGCGAGTATTGTTGTATCTCTCTTTGAGTTAATTTTAAGCAGGTACAAATTGGTCATCGCACATTTGTACACTGGCAAGGCTGAGTGCTTCTTGTCCCTGAAAAACAGCTCTTCAGGTACTAAAGACGCTGGGCTGGAGCGAGTTCCTGAGCATTAATCACCATTGAGGTGAATGAGTCCCGAATTCAGGCCAGTTCTCGTAACGCTCATCGAACTTGGGAATTGCGAGTGCTGGCAAATGAGTTGGAGCCCGGTTTGAGTGCACTACAACTAGAGCAGCAGCTGGAACTGGTATTGAGTTGATGAGTGCGATGAGTTTGCCTTTGGTGGCGATATACGAGCGATACACCAACTCGTATACGCCGTCCTTGACGTATGAGCTCTCAAGGAAATCCTTGATGCAAGTAAGTGCGAGTGAGTCATGCGTGACGTTGAACTGGTGCCATTCACCCTCGAGTAACTCAAGCCGGGACTTGAGCTGAGCCAAACCGTCGGCGACGGTGAGTGTGTGGCAGCCAGAGCTTCCCAGTCCGCGAAGGCTCTGAGCCGTAAGTGCTGACTGATCACCTTTATCTTGAGTGCTGGAGAAGTCGGCGATTTCTCTGGAGTGCGCTTAGTTTTGAGTTTGGACGGATCTCCCTCGCCGTTGTTCCCAGCGTCGGTGACACTTGAGTCGCTGAGTACTTGCTGGTCGTTGATATTGATCTCCGGAAAAAGGTGTGGATCCGGGGTGGTGCCTCCTGAACCCGTTGAGCGCTGTTCGTCAATTGGAGGATCCTTTTCCTTCCCATCATCCCCCATGTTGAGCTCCGTAACTTGTGAATGGGTTTATATGAGTGCAGCTGCCCACGGATGATGCTACCGACACAACCAACCAACCATCCGGCTCAAAGGACCATAAAATGTTGTAATAATAATTAAATAAAGACTGAATTCTTGAATTTTATATTAATTATTTAATGAGCTCTGGTGCGCACAATTATAAAAATAATTCTATTTTTATAGAGCTTGATGATCGCTGATTTTAATGAAACAATTACTTATATTTATTTACTCGTGATGAGCGCAAAATGATAAGATTTAGAATAACACGTGTTTTCACATGAATATATAAACCGAAAGATGATGGCGTCGGTCTCCTCGACACGAGGCAGAAAACAGTCGATAAGCATGCGTCGCACTGCGCTGGTCAAGTTTAAATTCACAGACACTAGGTCTCAGTAGGTGCTGCCTCCACCGGCCGAAAGTGCAACTACATTTGAATTCAAATGTAGTTGTGACTACGCAATATTTGTAGTGTCATTCTTAACCAATCAGAGACGTGCTTTCGTATCATGAGTTGCAAAAAACATTTTTTAGCTCGTTATTATTTGCAATCAGCAACCGTAATTTTATATATAGACTTATATATAATAATCAGATCTGATCATATCTAGACTTATGTGTGATTATACATGGGGTTATAACAGCTAGGTATGATCATATCTAATTATACATAGACTCATATATAATCAGATCTGATCATATATAGACTCATATATGAGCTTATAACAGCCAGGTATGATCAGATCTAATTATGTATCAGTATTATATATAATTATATATGACCCCATCTATAATCATGCATGATTATATATATCTTTATATATGATTGTATATAATCATATATGATCATGTATATGATCATATATAATCACATATGATTAGACAAAATCTTTTTTCATCGGGTATATAGTTAAATTTGAACTTTTTGAAATATTAACGTTGAATTTTTACTTTAAATAGTCAGTGAAGGTATGGTGTTTCAATCAATATAATTTCATTTACAAAAAATTTTTTACTTTTTAATTCGAAATTTAGTTGCATGTTTTTATGCACAAAGAAAAAAAATAACACATGTGTTTAGTACTTGTATTGGTTCAAAAAATAATTTTGTTTAGGAATTATGAATGAAGAATAAGAAAAAATAAAAACTTGTATGCATGACGGCAGGAAGTTGGCAAAGAACAAATATCCTGTAAAATAAAGTCAAATTAAAAAAGTTGTGTCAAAAGACAAAAGATGCGTATGCACTGTAAAAGCGGATGTATAGTACACTAATAGTAAAAAACGATACAAAACTAAATTTTTTCAATAAATTAAAGATAAAAAATGCCACCCAGCAGCCAGAATAAAAATAGATTCCTTAGTTGAGTAATTTTTAATCCCAAACCAGTCCTTAAAAATAATGATATAAAAAATTTAAGAGAAACAAATGAAAGTTTATTCTAACAGCTTTAACGCCCTTTTAAGATTAATTATCTGGGTAATTCCATTCAGAAATTATTCAAGAAACAAATCATGAGAGTACAGTTTTTAATTGCTTTGAAAATTTTAAATTGCCACTATTTCACGAATACTTAAAGAATTTTAGTAATAATTACATATATAAGGTTTTATTATTATCCAGTGGAAACTTCTAGTGATATAATGTTCACATTTTGACTATAACAAAGAAATTAGAATAGTTATTTTGAACCTTTATTATACATAAAATTAAAAAATTAAAACAAAATAAATATGGCAAATTTTAACAGCGTTGACTCGATTTTTTAAGAACGAAGCTAAGCATTTTTATAAAAAAGTTCTTAGAAAAAAAAGTTTTGGAAGAGCATTATTTGTTCCAATTATCAAAAATTTTAAATGTCCACTGTTTTTGAATTACTCGTTTGATTCTATTTTATCTTATGATTTAAAATTTCGGGCGCTATCAATAGCATAAGGAACATTATAGTGTGAATAACATTTTTGGATTCTGCTCGACTACACAGAAAAAAAGGATATCTTGGCGCAAGAAATTTTTTCTTGCCACAAGAATATTTTTTGCAATTTTGAATGAAAACGAAAATTTTCGTGGTTCAAGAACAAAATTTTCATAAATTTAGTCTTCTTGGCATAAGATTTTTTTTTATTCAGCCGATATAATATATGTTTCTTGAAGTAAGAAATATTTTCTTAAAGTGAGAAAAATAAATATTTTGTCCCGATATATAATCAATTGTCCAAAGAGTAAAATATTCTTCCTTTAAGAATAATTTATTTTGAATCGAGATGATCTGTGATTCGAGTCAAGAATTAAAAGTACTCAACTCAATGGTAAAAACATCTTGGTTTAAGGATTTTGTTGTGTTGTGGCTAGTAAGCGTAGACGTTTGAACCCACAGCAACTGCGCTCACGTCTCAACGCAAAAATTCTCTTGGGAAAGCTAACTGTACTATACTATATGACAGAGTGATTAGCTTGCCAAGTCTGGTCGCACCTAAGTATTATAGTCGAATATTAGGGCGCCACTGGAAGATGGACTCGGCCTTCCAGAACCGGATGTTAATTGGATTTTATTTAGAAACTCGGGGTCGTTTGTAAATTTTATATTTTGTGAGAGAAGAGAGGAATAGTGAACAGGCTGAAATAAATTTGTTTAAAACTTTACTTTCAATTTTAATAATTT
The DNA here is from genome assembly GCF_029852145.1 of Microplitis mediator. Classification (NCBI taxonomy): domain Eukaryota; kingdom Metazoa; phylum Arthropoda; class Insecta; order Hymenoptera; family Braconidae; genus Microplitis; species Microplitis mediator. The sequence continues at coordinate 4,876,919 of NC_079972.1, forward strand.
TAAGCACCTTGCTTATGATTTATTTAACCCTTTTTTCACAATTAATATACTTATGACAAACTATGTTTCTTATGACAAACTAATATTTCCTTATGGCAAACTAATTTCGTCTCCCGGACGTTTCCTTATGACAAACTAAATTTTTCCTCGTCCCCTGGACGGAATCTTATGACAAACTAATACGTCCCCTGGACGTTTCCACACACACACACTCCCGTTAAAAAACCGTCCCCTGGACGTTAAACCTAATACCGATTAATAAATTGTCCCCTGGACGTTAACTAAAATTATTATAATATCATCCCCTGGATGTATAACTGAAATTTACTTTAAAATCATCCCCTGGATGCATAATTATTACTTAATTGTCTACCAAACTAAATCACAGATTTCCCTTAACATTAAATTTACTTAATCAACTTTACTTTGCTCAGTAACTTTCTCACTCAATTTTTTCAACTTGAATTTCATCCCAATACTCAATATAAAGTTTCTCATCCTATAATTTACTGTCTTTTCAATCAATTAATTTATTTTTGTTTAATATAATTTATAAATTAATTAATTTTTGCCACTTATAATTTTTCCACTAATTATTTTCTCTGATTAAAATTTTATAATTAATTTGCCACAATTTTTATTCATTTATTACTTTCAATTTCTACATTTTTCACTGATAATTTTCACAACTAAATTTATTTCACTTTCAAAATAATCCGTTCTCAATTTTACTCACAATTTAATTTACCCAAACTCTAGTATCTTTTATTTAGTTTTTAGATATTTTAATTAACTTAAAATTTATTTAGTAATCACGTAATGACTAGAATTTGATTTCGGGTCGACTAGAATTTTCGGCCGGTGAATTGGCGTCACGCGGTTCTCGATTTTTATTGACGTTTTCGAGTAAATTGATTGAATTTATGAATTATAGAATTAATGCGGCTGACGGAATAAATTCCAGCCTGTATTAACCTTAAGATAAATTAATTTATAACGGCTGAAGAGCCTGGAATAAATTAATAAATTAATAATTTTAATTACCGGATTATTTACGCGACTTTAATTTATTCCGGCTGTAGAGCCTTGAATAAATACTACAGAGTTCGAACACTTAATGGTGACAAAACGAGACGCGATGGAACTTTCGAGAACACGAGATTGAACGGCTGGAGAGCCTGAACTATCCTGAAATATCTATGTTTCTTTACGCGAGATCAACGGAAAGATATTAAGTTATATATTATAATTAATTAGCCAGATTAATAGAATTAATCAGAGGCCTTAATTAATTATAATTTACCTCCAATTATAATTTCAGCAGTCCTTGGAACTTTTAGTGATGATCTGGTCCGGCTGCGACCAATCTCTCGATGTTAGTGGTGTTTTTCAGGTTTCCGTTGTCCGGCTTTCGTCCTCGTATTTTCGCTTCCGTCACAATTTTATTATTTATTTAGCAATATGATAGATAACCTGTCAATGATCACTACGTATAAGTAATTCTGTATATATAATTGATTAAGAGGATGGCCTCTAAGTGCCAGGTAACAATTAATAATTAACAAGTTAATCACCTCGTTCCACGTGAAGCGGAAGCAGACTTTTATATTTACCTTTGATTTATTCGGTCTGATCCCTTTGGGTGTCCGATGAACTCTGTCTATTCCTTGTTCCGTTGACACATTTTATATCTTGTTCCACCATTCTTCGGTTCACTCCCGGAAACTTAGTCTAGGGGAGTGGCGAATATTCGGGTCTGGGTGATCGTGCGACACCCAGTGACTAGTCGCGTTACTAACTCGAAACTTACGAGGTCGTTGGCCGGTTACCGGCGGGAAACAAAATTCAAATTCAAATATTTAATTTCACAGAGAATCCTAATTCACCCTGTTACCACTAAAGTGGCGGTAGTGTAGACTCTACATTGCACAGTATGCTTACTGCATATGGGTAAAATAAGCGAAGTTGAGGAAATGATCGGATAGCATAACTGGTAAAGCTCTCGCGTGGTGCCATATCGGTCTGGGTTCGATTCCTACCATGAGCAAACCATTTATTTTTTCTCAAGTTGTTCATAAACCATTAATCGAGGACGTTTATTTCTTATCCCCTCTACTTCCGAATTGTGATATTATGAATATACACATATAATTTCCTGCTTCACAATATTTAATATTTATACTAGGTTAAATTCACTCAAAAATTTAGAACATTACATATTTTTAAGGGGGGTCATTTATTTTCTTGAATCGAGACCACGTTTTTTTTAAGTCAAAAAAAAAAATCATCAATTCAAAATATTATTTCTTCAATAAAGAAAGTAATTATATCCTTGTCAGAAGATATTTGTATTGAATGGAGGAAATTTTATGTCTTCGGTTAAGAAAATATTTGCATGATTCAAGAAAAGTTATTTTATTAAATTAAGAATATAATTTATTTGAATGAAAACTAAAATTTTCTCATTCCAATAGACCGTAGTCTTGAGTCGATAATGTAGTTTTCTCAAACTGAGAGTAAATGTTCTTCTGCCACACAAAAAAAGTTCTTGGTTTGAGATGTTGATATATATTGTGACAATTTACTATACTCACCAACCAAGACAGAAAAGTATCTTGTTTTGATAGTTTTTTTTACTTGGTTAGAAACAAAATAAATTTGATTTAAAATAAATATTCTTGAATCAATATTATTTAACTTGAATTAAAATTTAATTATTCTTGACACAATATTTTTATAATATTAGTCGAAGAAAATGTTCTCGGATTAAAAAAACCCAATTACTTAGCCCAAGAATAAAAAAATGAAGGCAAAAATTATCTTGGGCCAAGTCAACCTTTTTTCTGTGTAGTTACGACATATTATAAAGCGAATTTTCATAAAATCTACAAAAATATTAAAACCACGGTTGACTTTGTGGATTATCTCTCGAGCTTTGACTAAATGCGACCTCAAAGAGCACAAAAATACTTTTTGTGTTCTTGTTCACAAATTTCTTTTTAATTAATTAGTCAATTAATTTAAATAGATCTCACAGCCATTAAAAATATATCTGACTGGATCCTATAATCAATGAAATCTAGTTAACAAGTAATTTGAATAAAATATAAAGCAAAATGATTAGAAAAATTTGATATTTTTAATTATTTAAAAACTAATTGTTTGATTAATTTTAAATTGTAGAAAGTTAAAGTTATGATTTATTATGGTGTTGGCTCAAAAATGGTTACATATAATGTTTCACAAGACGTAGTCAATGTACAGGTAATTGTTAAAACAAACGATCTTTAAAGTATGACTAAAACCAATTAAATAACTTTTAAATTCCAAAAAATAAAGTTAGTGCATATGTTATCGAAATGAAACAATTTTTTTTTTTTAGTCTAAATTAGAGCTTAAGTAATATTGATGAATGTTATATCATTAAATTCATTTCTTAAAAAAATAAATCGTCAACAAATACATTGTACTCGTTGTATATAAAGCGGTTTCTTTCATGATTTGTTTAACCTAATATGCTTGATGTAAGTTTGAAGCTCCTGTGCTTTTTTTATCCTCGTGTACTTTGACAATATGTTTACAACGTGTTGGGAGGGGCCAGCTCACATCATGTGTGGAACGCAATGCAGGTTATCTGGTTATTTATTTTATTTTATTATTTATTATTAACTAAGCTAATTAAGACAGACAACAATTGTAAAATTCCCTATTACTTCTTCATTCGATTCTAATACTGCGGAATTTTTAAAATAACTTCTTTTTGCTTTTGATTAAATGATTTTTTTTTTTTTTGATTTGCAGAATTAGAAAAACGGTCATCAGTCTTAAAACGTTGGAGTTAATTAACATGAAAAATATGTGAAGTAGTCTATTTTATATTATCTGCATTACCTTATTTGAATTTAACTAGTTGGAAAATAATTAAACGAAGGTAATGTTCTTGCTGGACGACTTAATGAATTAGGATGTGGATTTAAATTTAAATAAGATTTTTTTAATTACAGACTATCTACAGAACGAAAAAAAAGAAAAGTTAAGGATAAGTGATAGTAATTTCATAGTAAGATTGTATCCATCTAAGCATCATCATGACAAAAGAATCTACGTGTTCGGGAATTCAACCAGACTATTTTTCTACCAGAGAACTAATTGTGGTCTCATTGATCCGTTTTTTTTCTTTTTATTATAAAAAACAAGTAGAAGAGTAAGAGAAAAATAAAAACCACCAATAAGTTGAATTATTTTTTTTCTTTTTTAGAGTACGAAACCATACTCAATTTTTTACACATTTTGCTCTGTTTAGACTTTGTTCAAAATAATCTTCTTTTAACTCAGGATAATTTTGTACAACATGAATTTCAGAAATTTTTGATGGATCAAAAAAGTTCGTTTTGGAATTTGTTTTGTACTAAGTAGGTTTTTATTTTATTTTATTTTTTTTTTAAATATTCTCCATGGTATATGAGAATTTAATTGCATTATTATAGTTATATTCAGCGAAGCAATTAACACTGTTTTTGATATTTTAAAATTCATTTAGTACACTAAATTATAAAATTATTACGATTCATAAAGTTAAACTTATTTATAATTCGAATTTACTTTGAGGCGATTTTTTTTACAATTTATTTCGATATTCTATACATTTCATCAATGTGAAGTTAATAAAATGCATGGATTCAGAATTTCACTTAGCTGAACATCTGAAAGAGTTGTATTAATGTTTTCGAGAAATATTTTAGTGTGGGCTGGTGTAATGATTCGTCAAAATTGAATTTCCATAATGTTCAATATTGTTTAACTTTTCAGTTTTATCACAAAATGTCGTATTACCTAATTTGAAGATTATCTCATTTTCCACAAATAATCTCTCACCAAGATTTCGAAATTACTTAATGTTCGTTAATTATTTGTATTCAATACGATTTAAATAATCGTGTATTGATCGTTTTCTATTGATACTAAAGATGGAAATAGTTGACTTTTTAACTACAAAAAATTTGATTATGATGACCATTGCATACTAAAAATAATCGTGTCCTTATTCAAGTAAAAATCGTCTACTATCATCATTTGTTCTTACACAAAGAATTTTATCGAAAATTCAGTCAAATATTTTTAAGCACGAATGAATGACAATAATTGGTAATAAGCTCTTGAATAAGTATATACGTTGCTTTTTATATTCTGATTATCATAAGTACATTATTTTTTGCTTGACAATCGACTATTCGCAATTTTATAATCAATCAATTATGATGAGAACACGATTTTTTTAAGTAAATTGACGTTGGGATGCAAATAAATGGAGAGTAGTTAGTAATTTAGTGTAAATCGTGGTGAAAAACAATTAGTGGAAAATAAGATCATCATTAAAGTAGGTTCTATGACATTTTGTGATATAACTGATAGGTTTGCCAGAACAGTCAAATAATGTTAAAAATTGCCTAAATTTAGCTTTGACCTTGTATAACATCTCAACAAGTAAACTCTTAGAAAAATAAGAAGTAATTTTGTTTTACAGAGCGTTCGATTACCTACAAAAATGTGTTTGCAGATTTTTGTATGACGCATCGTTAACTATTTATATATATCAAAAGGAGAGAAATAGTATATTGTACAACTAGTGCGGTAAGTTGTCGATTACCAACGAGAGCAAAGTTGAGCGCACGAACGAAGTGAGTGCGCTTATTTGCTCAAGTGGGTAATCGGCAACACCGCACGAATCGAACATACTTTTTTTGATTACTAATGCGATATGATTACTATTTGAGTGCTCGCTGTTTTGTTCCCCAAGTAGCTTTTTGCTGATTCAAGTGTTACCGCGACATTTTTGTGGGTTATACGATAATCTGCATTCGGCAAGTAAATTTGAGTGCGATAAGTTTACTTGTCGCACTCGAATTTACTAGTCGCACGCAGATAATCGTATAACGCACACAAATGTCGTGGAAACAGTTGAATCGGTGAACAGCTACTTGGGGAACAAAGGAGCGTGCGCTAAGATAGCACTTATATCGCATGAATGATAAAAAAAATTTTTACGTGCACATACCGTGGTATTTTTATGGAAAATAGAAAAGTGTAATGCGCCCTCTTTCGATATTAATATTAATAGCTCAAATTTTAACGAGCGTAATTTGATACCAAAACAAAAACTTTTAAACCTATTGTGCAGAAAATCAATTTGTTTTCCTAATTTACACATATGCAAAAAAAATATATTTATGCCCATATGTTTAACACGATCGAATTATATAAGAATATAAGCTCGTCAAAGGGAAAAGTAATATGAAAAATTCAGATTAATTATATCTTTTACGGATGATGTGATGGAATTTTTCTATTATGACTTCCTATGTAGCATGACTGCCATAAAAAAAAAGTTGATAATTTTTCGTTAACAGTGTAAGATGTGGATTACATAAGAGTAGCTGGTGGCTTTTAGAGTGTAGAAATAAAATCGGTCTATCGGTTGACCCTGCGGGCCAGCCCCAAAACTTTCCGCTGTTTTCGAGCTCAAAGATTTCGAAAACATTATTGTGAATACATTTTCGAGCTCTTCGAGCTCAGAAATACTTTTGTATGCCGTTGTATTCGAAAAAAAACGTTTTTTACAATTTTTTCTCCAACGATATCTCTCAAACGAATTGACCGATTGAGAGGGTTAAGGTGACAATCGACGTGTTTTATTAAAATCTAGAACTGATTAAATTTTGAAATCGATTGATTCAATTTTTCTGTAGATATTCGAAAAAATACGTTTTTCACTATTTCTTTCATCAACGATATCTCTCAAACGAATGAACCGATTGAGGCGATTAGGGTGGCAATCGACGCGTTTTATCAAGTTCTAAAGCTGACCAAATTTTGAATTCGATTTATCGAGTCGTTTTTGAAATATTTAAAAAAAAAAAATTTTTTTAAATGTTTTTTTAATTCTTTCGACAACGGTTTCTCTTGAACGAATGAACCGATTCTGATGGTTGAGGTGGAATTCGACGCGGCTCAAAGTTTTAGAGCCCGGTTGATTTTGGAATCAATCCATCGAGCACATTAGTGTTATAAAAATTTATAAAAAAAAACAGTTTTGAAAAAATTTTATTTTTGAAATATCCCTGAACGAGCCCTATCCGTTCAAAAGATACATGCATTTACGTACATACATAATATATATATTTTTTTTAACATCTTACCTTCTTATTATTGGAGAATATTATTTATTGATAATTATTTCAGAACAACTAGATTTTTATTACCTTTTTTTTTGTTTTAATATTTATAGAAATATATTATTATTATTATTTATTTATAAATTTTTTATTTACCCGACTAGAATTTTTCATAAGGGCCTGACGAGGTCCTCATCGGGTTAACCTTATTTCAATTAAGGTCCCGATCAGGGTATCCTGACGAGGATCCTGAAATGGATGTAACGCTTAAGACCCATGAGGTCCTTATCGGGATTGCCTTATCAGGACCTTACCAGGATATCCTCATCAAATCCTTATCAGGATTACCTTATTAGTAATTATTTTTGAAGAAAATATTTAATCGCAAAAAAAAAATAAGAGAATTTTATTTCGATCGAGAACGTTATCTATTGTATAGAGAGCATTGATGAGAGGGAGTAAACATATTTATTATTGATGAAAAAATCCCGATAACTGCTGGGCTCGAACCTGCGTCCTTTCGATTCAAAGTCCTCGATGCTATCCACTGGGCTGACATACACACGTGATCTTGAAAGTGTAAATATAATATTCATTATGATGTCAAAGAATAACTGATGAAGAGGTAAAAAATCTGTGCTACAATGATTGACGTGATTTTTTTATAATATTCTTTTGTACTTTATTTAATTTTTAGCCTGTGAATGAAATATTTAAAGCGATGGGATAACTATTTTTTGAATAAGGATATCCAGATAAGGTCCTGATCAGGAACTCGTCAGGTTAACCGGATGACAAATAACTTTTTTTTGAATAAGGATATCCTGACGAGGTCCTGATCTGGAACATGTCATTTCTTCTTTTCATAAAATAATTAACATTTTCATAAATTATTTATGAATAATGAATAAGAAAGTATATCGGCACAGCGAATTTCTTTTTAACTTTCGGGAAGTTTAAATCTTACGAGGTCTTCCTCTACCTCGTTTGTCAGTCTCAATATTATGTATTGCAGAAGTTTTTTCTAAATTGTTCCTTTCATCTTCTTTCTCTTAAGGTATTCGCTTCTTTAATTCTCGTTCCGCTCATGATCATATTGTTTTTTGTTAACAGGTTTATCACATTTATTTTGTTTTCGTGATGGCTTTTTGTTATTTTTTGACTTTTTCTTTTTGTCAATGGCCATATCAATACTCTGAAAAAAAGAATTTTGTTATTCGGTCAAGTTGAATAACGTTTAAAAATTATTATCAATTATTTAACAGGGGTTATTAGATATTTTCGGCTGAGTTTTTTTCAGAAACGAAATCTCTAAATACGAAATACAGACCGCACATTGATGCACTACTGTCTAATCTAGCGAAGTGCGCTTTAATTGTTTGACAATATTTGTTTGTTTAAGAGGAAAACTCGGCCAAAGCTTCCATTTACTGCACAAGTGCAACAAAGATAGTACCGTTCCTGGACTTGAGTGTAATAGAGAGAGAAGTACGAACCCCTGTTAAATAAGAAATTTATAAAAAGGCCGAGTATAGGTTAAACGATAAAATCTTAATTTCCAGCCCCCGGCTGTGAATAGGATAAATGACATAAACAAAAGCCTATACTCAGCCCCTATAGATTTAAGACTATTTTATAATAAATATTATAAATTATGATTAATTTTATTAAAATAGAGTATTTTAAATATAATACAACTCACCTTTTTGGAAAATATTTCGTTGGATGTTTATTAAATCAGTTTCCGTGACAACAGAATGTAAACAAAAAATTAGCAAGATGGCGACTGTTATTGGTTATGACGAGACCTGCTAGTGCTAATATTTGATTTTCATGAACGACACCATCATTTAGAATGGTAGTATTTATTTTGAGTACTGTAGATATGGTGCTTAATTTTACAATATTTTTTTTTAATTAATATATCACTGTTACTTATTAATTGACTAATATATGACAAAGGGGCTGGGTACTGGTTACCTTACCCTACTAATAACTCCTTAAAAATCTTGATAACGGTTACGTAAAACTTTCTGAATTTTTTTGAAATTTTGTCTCCGTTTACAAAATTTAGTGAAATTTTATAAAACTTAACGGAATTATACAAAATTTTATCAAATTTCATAAAAGATTTTGAAAATTATCTTATGATTTTCAATATAATATCATAGAATTTTTTCGAATTTTATATATTCTTATGTAATTATTTCAGATTTTATAAAATTTCAGTAGTACAATTTTATAAAATTTCATGAAAATATTCTTTCCCGTGGTATTATATCGCGTTACAGATACCATAAGGGCGTATGCCTGCAAAATATACCGCTGACAAGACATAAGGGCGCATTAAAAATTTTATTTTTCGGAAATTGACGTAATTATGTTCTATAAGTATAATAGAGACGAAAAAAATTTAGTGTCCGGAACCATGGTAATTGTGACCTAAAAGTATAAGAATGATAAAAAACGTTCGAACTTAGGAAGATTTTTTTGGTTAGTTGAGTAAAAATTTTAATTTCGAAAAAAAAAAAAATTTTTTTTTCAAGTACGATAAATAACGAAATGTTAAAAAAATTTTTCTTTGTTAGTATTATACTTTTAGAACATAATTACGTCAATTCCTGAAAAAAAAATTTTTATACGCCCTTATGGCATCTGTAACGCGATATGATATATACCTCATTATGAAATTATCAGTTCCTCCAAAATTATATACAATTTTATAAAATTTTATGAAATTATATAAAATTTCGTATGAAAGCTTAAAACTCCATATCTCGATAAATATGCTATTTATACATTCGCGATCACGTACGTGGCTCGGCGCAGTGGATAGCAGCAAGGACTTCAAATCGAAAAGACGTAGGTTTAAGCGCAGCACTCGCCAGGATTTTTTCGTCAACAAAAAATCTAATTAATCTGTCTCAGTAATGCCTTCACCCATTAGATCAATGTGTAAGATCTAATCGCAATTTTTTTTTTTATGATCTACTAATTTTTTCGAAAAATTAATAGTGACTGTAGAATTTTGATGAAATTTTATCAGGCCATTTTCAGCATAAAATTTTATGAAATTTCACTAATGAAATTTTATGAAATTTTATAAAATTTTATGAAAAAATTTTTCCCGGGAGCATAGTAATTATATCAAAAATTTTTGAATTCAAGTTTGTTTGAAAATAGTCGGCTCTTTTCATTCATTCTAGTAGTAATGGGTCAAAATAAATTACATGACATATTGAGGCGTAAGCAAGTATCTTCATGTATAACATATCGTTAATTATCGTTTGTATTATAATTATGGATATGTATTTGAATGCTTATGAAATTTTAGATTTTAGTAGATGGACTATTTTCATTCTTTTCAAGAGTGATTTATGTGAATAAATAAATTGTACTTTATTTTGAAAAATTAACCTGTCAAAATTTTGTTGTTAATAAGTGATTGCATGTACTTAAGGTAATTAATGCACACATACTTAATTGCAATACAGCTGGTAGAAAATTATAAAATAAAATTTGAGCTGTTTCTATGTCGAAATTACCATGCACATTGTACATCCTGTTTGATGCATATGATAAATTTTTACACTATCGGTATTTATCACTATAATTCTATATCATCCTTGTTGTTATTACCATAGTAATTTATTCGTAAATTTTGTACATAAAAAATGCCGTAAGATTCTCTAAGTATATGGAACATCACAACGCATGGCATCGGTCGATTTTAGAAATTTATACTTTATTAAATATATAATTCGTTAGTTTTGTAGCACTAATGTCTATATTAGGGTGGTCCTTATTTTGGACATTTTCGAATTTTTATGCTCCCAGAGGCTTATGTGGTTCGAAATAAAAAAAAAAAATATCCTTCAAGTTTCAGGTCTCTATCTCAATTTTAACCCATGCCGCACAGCGATGTAATTTTCCCATTTGAATAACACAGGGTTTTTGGCATTGAGCAATTGATTTTTTATTCCGGTCGAAGTAATTTGTCAAAAAATTTGAAACTCAGTAGACTTTATCCTTATAGTAGTAGCTACTCCTCAAAATTTTTACAGATTTTTAGCTACTATAATTTTGGAGGTGCAGCAAGATCAAAAAAAAAGAAAAAAATTATTTTTTTTATCTTCATCTAACATTTTTGTTAAATGACATATCAAATCACTCTGCATCATTATCAGGAGTTCTTACTTTTTTTCATTCTCACACCCAAGTGGGTGAACGGCCTATTTTTGTTGCACTAATACAGTAATCAGAAACTTTGGACGAGTTTTTCTTATGAACAAACGAATACTTCCAAAAAATTTAAGCGCACTTCGCTAAATGAGACAATAGTGCGTTAATGTGCAGTAGAGTGTTTCTTAAAAGGATTTTTCGAATTTATTACGATCACCTCTCAAAACAGTTTCAATTACAGCAGAAAAAATTCCCTTAAAGTTTAAGCTCTTAATTTCAACGGAGAGAGATGCCGCAAAATTTTTTTGTGATTTGTCTACGAAATATTTTTTTTTATATTGTTTGACTTTGCGTCTCTTTCCAAAATATAGAATGCATTCAATTGATATATGAGATCGGTATATCTATGCGACTAATCATATTACGCCTTAGTTTAACATTTAATGAATATTATCAATAAATTAAATTTCTTTCAACATTTGCTTCAATAAGTTGATCACCTTTAAGTTTATTATTTAGCTTAAGCAATAAATAATAAACAAAAAGTTTATAGTTTTGTGTATTATAATATCGAAATAGTTATTTATTTACAATTTTCTAACTAAAATAAATTATTAATAAAATAGATCTCTTTTATAAATAAATATAATAAACTTAAAAAATCACAAAAGCAAAATTTGCGGCACGTGGTCCCGTTGGATTTGAGAGCTCAAACTTCAAGGAAATTTTTTCTGTCGTAATCGAAACCGTTTGTAAGGTGATCGTAATAAGTTCGAAAAATCCTTATAAGGAACACTCTACTGCACACTAGTGCAAAGTTCCTGATTACTGTACTAGTGCAACAAAAATAGGCCGTTCACCCACTTGGGTGTGAGAATGAAAAAAAGTAAGAACTCCTGATAAGGATGCAGAGTGATTTGATATGTCATTTAACAACAATTTTAGATGAAGATAAAAAAAATAATTTTTTTCTTTTTTTGATCTTGCTGCACCTCCAAAATTATCGTAGCTAAAAATCTGTAAAAATTTTGAGGAGTAGCTACTACTATAAGGATAAAGTCTACTGAGTTTCAAATTTTTTGACAAATTACTTCGACCGGAATAAAAAATCAATTGCTCAATGCCAAAAACCCTGTGTTATTCAAATGGGAAAAATTACATCGCTGTGCGGCACGGGTTAAAATTGAGATAGAGACCTGAAACTTGGAGGATATTTTTTTTTTTTTATTTCGAACCACATAAGCCTCTGGGAGCATAAAAATTCGAAAATGTCCAAAATAAGGACCACCCTAGTCTATATATATAGTATATATGTGGGCGGGAGTGTATGTGTGTGAGCATATACTCACGATGTCATTATATTCTATTTCAAGATATACTGTTAGCATCGATCACAATCAAAATCAATAACAGACTTGAATTTCCTGGTATTCAAAGTGGACGTTAAAAAGTGCGGCTTACCATTCAAGTACGTAGCGGGTTTAGGATGAGTAAACTCTCAATGCCAGTTGCAGTCAGGTTACCGCTGGACTCAGATTATTGAAATGTAGATTCTACAGCGAGAGGTGAATTCAAATTGAGCATGTATACAGGAATAAACAAGGTAAAGAAAGAAAAAAAACGAGGTAAAGAGAGAAAAAAAGTAGAGTATACGTGAGCAGCTAAACAAAAGGGTAAGCCACTACGAAAAGAGATGTAAGCACACAAGACCTAAAATAGAAAAATTCAGTAACAGTGCATATGCCATAAAAGAGGAGAGTGTAA